>NC_063055.1:32580073-33180073 GCF_018812025.1 Megalobrama amblycephala
GTGAGTTCATCTGAGTCTGCTCCAGCTCAAAGTCTGTCATCCGTCTGCCATTACTGCAACACAAAGACAAGTATCAGTTCTACATCCATATCTGCCATCGTATTTACCTGCTATCACTTACCTGCACTCTGTCAACTGGTTGTTCAGTAAACATCATTACCTGCATTCCTGTGTCGCTGTCCCCTTCTGTGTTGTAACGGAAAGACTCGTACCAAAAAATTGCTGATCTGTATAACACCCCATAGGTGCATCTCAAAAAATTAGAAAAGCAAACATTCTTATATTCTAGATTCATTGCAGACAAACTGAAATATTTCAAGAGTTTTTGTTGTAATTCCGATGGTTACAACTTGTAGCTTAGGAAAATTAAATCAGTATCTTAAAAAATAGAATATTTTCTCAAAGATCAATTAAAAAAACAATATCCAAAGGTTTAATTATGTACTCAATACTTGGTAGGGGCTCCTTTTGGAAAAAAAATCCTGCAATGCAGCGTGGCATGGAGGCGATTAGTCTGTGGCACTGCTGAGGTATTATTAAAGCCCAGGTTGCTTTGATAGCGACCTTTAGCTTGTCTGTATTGTTGGGTCGGATGCTACTTATCTTCCTCTTGACAATATCCCATAGATTCTCTATGGGGTTCAGGTCCAGCGAATTGGCTGACCAGTCAAGCACAGTAATATTATGGTCAGCAAACCACTTAAAAGTAGTTCTGGCACTGTGGGTAGGTGCTAAGACCTGCTGCAAAATGAAATCCGCATCTCCAAAAGCTTGTCAGCAGAAGGAAGCATAAAGTACTCTAAAATCTCCTGGTAGATGGCTGCATTGATTTTGTACTTGATAAAACACAGTGGACCAACACAGATGACATTGCACCCCAAATCATTACTGACTGTGGAAACTTCACACTGGACTTCAAGCAACTTTGATTCTGTGCCTCTCCACTCTTCCTCCAGACTCTGGGACCATAATTTCCAAATAAAATTCAAAACTTGCTTTCATCTGAAAAGAGGACTTTGGACCAATGAGCAACAATCCAGTTCTTTTTCTCCTTAGCCCAGGTGAGATGCTTCTTGCTTTGTTTCTGATTCAGAAGTGACTTGGTTCTAGGAATGTGACAGTTGTAATGTGACAGTTGAAGATGTCTGTGTGCTGTGGCTCTTGATGCACCGATTCCGGCTTCGGTCCACTCCTTGTGAAGCTCTCCCAAGTTCTTGAATCTGCTTTTCCTGATAATCTTCCCAAGGCTGCAGTCATCCCTGTTGCTTATGCACCTTTTCCTACCATGCTTTTTCCTTCCAGTCAACTTCCTATGTGTATATTTCGATACAGCTCTCTGTGAACAGCTAGCTCTTTCAGCGATGACCTTCTGTGGTTTACCCTCCTTGTGTAGGTTGTTGATGTTCATCTTCTGGACGACTGTCATATCAGTAGTCTTCCCCATAATTGAGGTTGCATGTTCTAAACTAGTTTAGGAGGTACCCAATATTTATACTCAAAACTAATCAAGCTCAGTGGAATATTTTCATTTTTTGAGATGCTCTTTTTTTTTTTTTTTTTTTGGTTTTTTTTTTTTTTCATTTTCCCAAGCTGTAAGTTGTAGTGCTGCAACAACGTGTCGACGTAATCAATTACGTCGACTACGAAAATACATCGACGTGCGTGAAATGCGTCAACGCGTCACATTGTTTACATTCATCTTGCGTAATGGCGGCTTCTGCTCCTGGGAATGGAGAAAGTTCTATTCTATCACAAAAACCTAGACCACGATTATCAAAAGTATGGGAATACTTTAAACAGAGGCCAAATAAAATGGTCCTTTGTTCCCTTTGCAAAAACGAGATGGCGTACCGCGGCAGCACAACTGCGATGCACGAGCACTAGGGGTGTGACATGAGATTAAAATGTGACTAGATTAAAATGTGACGAGATTTCTTGTCGAGGTGAAAAGTAGTCTTGTGATATTGTCATGACAGAGTGTTAGGATGATTAGGAAAGAATATGCCACCGCAACGTTTACATTATGCCTCCACTGTCGTTTTGCTTTGTATTTAAATAAAAAAACATTTAATTCAGCTGGATAACGGTCGCCGCCGCTCCATATTTACAGAGTTACATGCCATCGTGAATGTGAAAGTAGACGCGTGGGCGCATTCAAACGAGATTTCTGATGAATATATCTCTCAATATGAAAGCTATTTTAGGATGGGCAGTGTAGTTGTAACAATCTCTTAGCTCTGTATCAAAGAAAAAAATTGGTCTTAATTGCACTTTGAATATTGAGAGAGTGTGATTATGGTTGCACTTATTGTAAAGTGTTACCATAAAAATGAATAACAGATTTCTCTTAATCTTATTAAGCACAAACAGTAAGGTTTCATTTGTTAGCATTAGTTAATGCACTGTGAACTATCATTAACTAACAATGACTATTTTTATTAACTAGCATAAACAAAGATTAATAAATACTGTAGCAAATATATTGCTCATTGTTAGTTGATGTTGGTTAATACATTAATGTTAATAAATGAGACCTTATTGTAAAGTGTTACCATTTTTATTCTGTTTTTTATTTCTACGATCAGTTTGTGGAAAGGAGTTCAATTAGGAGGTCAAAAGTTGTAGAAGCTCATAAATCACATGAGAAGTCAGTCAGTTGAAAAAAAAAAATTAATAAAAGTTGAAATATTATATTAGAAGTTGTACTTATAATTTTTTGTAAAGTTATCCAAAGGATTCAGTAGCTAATCCCCGTATCCGCTTACATATATTTATATATAATCTATTTTTAATCTCTATAATAAAATGTATAATTTAGATTTTGATATATATATATTGATATATATATTATATATATCTTCCAAGGGGTTTTTTCCCTCCTAGGACTTTTTTCCCAGTGTTAGCACGCTGGGTTTTTCTCCTAGGGGTTTTTTTCCACCCCTGGGAGTCAGCCGACATTGGCTTAATGTAGCACCATCTTGTATATGTTACATATTACCACGCTTGTTTGTACAGCTTATTTTTAACCACTTCCCTTTTTTCTGTGCTTCTAATATGTAAAGCTGCTTTGAAACAATTACCAATTGTAAAAGCGCTATATAAATAAATTTGACTTGACTTGACTTGACTAATCAAAAAAAAGAACACTAAATTAATAAAAAATATTTAATAAAAATAATCGTTAGATTAGTCAACAGAAAAAATAATCGTTAGTTGCAGCTCTAGTAAGCTGTAACCATCAGAATTAAAACAAAAAAACTCTTGAAATATTTCAGTTACTGTGCAATGAATCTAAAATATAAGAAAGTTTGCTTGTTTTAATTAAATAACAAAAATAAAGAACTTTTTTTTCATGTGTTTTCCATATGTTCCTTTTAATATAAGCCTTTACTTTAAACATAGACTGTGAATCATAGACCCCCCCCCCCCCACACACACAAAAAACCCAAAACAAAACGAACAAAAAAAACAGATGACACATCTCCACTTCATTCCACTATAGAAAAGGTAAAACTAAAACATTGTTGATGACAACACCCAGTATTGGCTGCTGTCATCTTGACCGGTTACGTCATTTGCCTTTGTCTGCACAGTAGTGATTTGGAGCCTGAGTCTGTACAGTAGTGAGCATTGGAGTGACACCGGATGCGAGCGACGCAACATGTCAAAAGACAATAGATCCCATTATAATCCGTGATATTGTCTACACTGGATGCGGCACGGAGCGATTCCCCATTCTATTTGTGACGTAGTCCAATGGTCATCGTGTCACGTTCAGTGTAGACAGCTTTTAGCTGTTGCGGCGCAACGCGATAAATCACGTCTGGTGTAGACACGGTGTGAGCCTTATCTGTGCTATCAAAGTCCTGTCCAAACTACTACAGACCAAATAGAAAGTTCAGTCATGATGCTTCACCCCATTTTTATAACATCATATGGCTAAATAAACTTAAAAAAAAAAAAAAAAACTCGAACATTTGAGCATTGACTTTTAAAGTTTCTGTATGATAGGTCATAATCTTGTCAGTGTTGCTTGCAGTTAATTTAGATTTTGATTTGTCTTTTTAAATAGATTGATTTTTCTTTTTAAATACTTTTTTTTTTTTTTCTTGCACTCAGATGAATTTATTCCGGAAGCTGTAGACAGCGTGAAGTCCATTGAGGAACCAACTTCAACAGTATATTTGCAACCAAAAGCAAAGACGGCCAAAAAGAGAGGTGAGCTTAAAGTAAAGCAGATTGATGGTTCAGCTGATCTTTAATCCTTTGGGGTCTGAGGGTGTTTTTGGGCCCTGGAAAAGTTGACATATTAGAATTCTACTGACTATAAGTAACTACATAAGTAACTCAACTAAACCTAACCCTACCAGTCTACTAACACTCAGAGTTATGAGATCGACTATTCACTTTATTTTGATGGTTATTCATACCCTTAGTGAATATGACCAAAGAAGGCTGTGAAAATAAATCTGCATCGTTAATACTTTTGATCTTTTATTTAAAAAATCTACAAAAATCCCAACTTTCATTGGAGAATAATAATTTTAAATGGGGGGGAAATCTCATTATGAGAGAAATGTTTTTCTCTAATACACATTGCTCACAATTAATCATACCCTTTTATTCAATACTTTTTGCAACTTCCTTTTTCCCAAGATAACAGCTCGGAGTCATCTTCTATAATGCCTGATGAGTTTGGAGAACACCTGACCAGAGATCAGAGATCATTCCTCCATGCAGAATCTCTCCAGATCCTTCAGATTCCAGCTCCATGTTGGTGCTTCTTCTCTTCCCTTCACTCCACTCATTTTCTTTAGGGTTCAGGTCAGGGGACTGGGACGACCTTGGCAGAAGCTTCATTTTGTGCTCAGTGACACATTTTTGTGTTGGTTTTGATGTTTGATTTGGATCATTGTCCTGATGAGTCAGGTTTTGATTTTCATCTGTTGTTATTTGATAGAATCCATGATGCCATGTATCTGAACAAGATGTTCCGGACCTCCAGCAGAAAAATAAGCCCACAACATTAAAGATCCAGTAGTATATTTCATTGTACACATGGGCTATTTTTTTACCCCTGTGTGCACGAAACCAATTTTAAGTGTTTGTGTGTGTGTTTGTTTTTTGTATATATGTGTATAATATATAATTTTAATCAAAACCAGTAGTGTTTCAGATGGGTTTTTTTTTTTTTTTTTTTTCAAATTAAGTTCATAAACATAACTTTTTTTTTTTTTTTTTTAATGTATACTTAGGCAAACAAACTGCAGCCAGAAGATGCTGGTCCGCCGATGAATGTGCTGCAGTGGAAAAGCACCTCAAGAAGTTCATTACGAGGAACCAAGTCCCTGGAAAAATGGACTGTGAGCATTGCATTGAGGCAGAACCAGAAGTTTTAGGAACCCGAGACTGGAAGGCAGTCAAGTATTTCATAAAAAACCGCATTACTGCTTTACGAAGAAAAGTAGAGTAAAATAGTGTCCACTAGTGTTCAGCTTGGGACATGAGTTCAAAGTGTTTTCAGGTAAAGGTCACACTCTAAAAAATGCTGGGTTAAAAACAACCCAAGTTGGGTTGAAAATGGACAAACTGGGTAGTTTTATTTAAACCAAAAATTGTTTAAAAATTACTATATTTCTTGCTTAAAATGAACCCATAATATGTTGGAAATTAATATTTATTCAAGTTTAATAAACAAACATTTGAATAATACTTAAACAATAAACATTTATTAAATTGCTTATTAATAAATGCTCCTCTTTTATTATTGTTGCCTCTAGTAATTATGTGTCTGATTTTTAATTTAATTTGGGTTCATTTTAAGCCAGCCGTACAGTAACTTTTAAACAATATTTGGTTTAAATAAAACTACCCAGCACGTTGGGCAAACATTTAACCCAACCACTGGGTTTGTCCATTTTCAACCCAACTTGGGTTGTTTTTAACCCAGCATTTTTTAGAGTGAAGTCTTTTTTTCCATTGTTTTTATTTTATTATTCTCTTAAAGCATTCGTTCACCCCCCAAAAAAAGTTTATTTTTTAAATAAACTGTTATTCTAAACCCATAAGAAATGTTGAGTCTTCATTTTGAAGGAGCTAATGTTGAAGGCCCCATTAAATAAGACAAAGGTTACTGGTTAGGAACACAAAACTGCATTAGAAATGGATAAAAAATAACCAGGGAGAAACCAGATCTTTCCACCAACACTTCATTAGAGAAGTCCATTTCATGATCAATACAATGCAGACAAAGTTCAGTTGGTGTCTTGTAGGCTGAAGTAATTCAGACCAAAATTTGAGGACTCATTGGTTTTATAGGAGACTAGGATTTGAGATATGTTGAGCCGGAGGTCATTTTTCTAAATGTCATTTTACTGCTATGTTTTCTGCCTCATTATATTTTGCTCAGATCCAACCAATCATAGGAGTGACTAAGCTAATGGGTTTATGAGCTGATTAATTTAAAGGATATAAACTATAATCTATACAATTTTCTATGATAATCAAGGCCAAACTAATGGAAATGGTTGTTTCCAGATAGTAACCTTTGGTCCTTGCTAGGATATAAAAACTGGAAATGTTTGTGTCTGTGAAAGTGGACCCCATAAGTTCTAAATGTTGAAACCAGAACCCCACAAGTGACCAAAAAACACACATGGGAGAAAATTTTGTCTGAATTGTCACATTGAAGTTATATTTGTTATTAGGAACTGTTTATTATCTTGCATGATTTTTTATATGTGCATAGATACACTGGAAAGGGTGGACCCCACAACTCGCCAAAAAACGGTGGGCCCCCTTATGTGAGGAAAACAAGAGTGTGTGTGTGTGCGTGTGTGTGTGCGTGTGTGTGTGCGTGTGTGTGTGCGTGTGTGTGTGTGTGTGTGTGTGTGTGTGTGTGTGTGTGTGTGTGTGTGTGTGTGTGTGTGTGTGCGTGTGTGTGTGTGTGTGTGAGTGTGTGTGTGAGAGAGAGAGAGAGAGTCTGGTGGTCACTCATCCAATAATGATATAAATAATTCAGTGAATAATGGCTATTTGTCTACTCTTTAAACCATTAAATAAAAATGTTAAAGGTACAGTATACAGAAACAAGCAAGCCATGATAATAGCAGATCAGACTTCTGAAGCTTGGGAAAAGGTTTCCACTAATCTCTTCATTTCAACTGGAAAGATTGTCTGTTCTTGATATATTGTTATTCCTAGATTATTATTATTCCTAGATGTTTTTACTGGCAGGTACAACAGCCAGTAATGTGATAAATCACATGAAGTATATATTTGCCAGACATGGAATTCATAAAGCAGTAGTTATTGACAATGTGCCATGTTACAAGAGTTCAGGCAGTTTCAGCTCCAGCATTTAAGAGAAAGAGCAACCAAAATATCTCTTTTCAAGAAGGATGTAGTGAGAGTTGAATGCAAATAAATGGAGCAGAAAAGCAACTGTAATGGAAGAAATTAATCCCAGATCTTACAAAGTGCAAACAGAAACGGGTCAAGTTGTCAGAAAAGACTGCCATAGTTAGTTAAGAGACTTAAGATCTTTATCCAGTGAGTAATTGCACATTTAAGCCTGACCCTGAACTGTCACAGAAACACAATGAACATTCTTCCTTACATGTGTTGAGATCAAGTCACACAGTAAAGAATCCTGACGAGTTTTTTTAGATTCTTTAATTTTTATATGTAAATGTGATGCAGAACTCGTTTCAGTTTGTGTAAAGTTTTAGTATTCAATGGCATGCCTTTTTTTTTTTTTTTTTTTTTTTTTACATTTTGTGTTCAAAATGTTGAACGTTACCTTGATAATTGATTTGAAATGTATGGTTATAGTTTCATTTGAATGATGTATCACTCTAAAGGGGACTTACAGTAACATTCAAGTTTCATTTATTGTTATCATTGCTGTGTGTACCACTAGATGGCAGTGTTATGTAAAGTTTTTAAAGGATAACTTCACTTTTAAATAAAAATTAGCCCAAGCTTTACTTACCCTCAAGCCATCCTAGGTGTTAATGACTTTCTTCTTTCTGATGAACTCAATATCGGAGATTTATTAATAAATATACTGACGCATCAGATGCATTATTAATATATCTCCTTTGCAACATTTATGATATTCACTGTGCTAATTTATTTGTATAAAAGTTCAGATGTCCTTCTGTCATTAAATAGTATACTTAAATGTATTATGCTATTATAAACTGTTACACGAGTTTTAATTTACAGTCAGTATGACATCAAACATACAAGACTGCTGATCCAAACTTCACAAATCTATGTGTATTACTTGGACACTTGTGTGGACGTTCTGAAAGTGTTCTTTATTACAAGTTTTAAAAAAAAGAGAAGAAAAACAAAGCATTTGTGTTTACATTATATTATGTTATATTACATAGTGTTGATGCAAGCTTGTAAACAAAAGCTTTTTAAATATTTCAATTTCTCATTTTGTTCTCAAAAATCACATAGTATCTTAATGCAGACTGAACCCCAGAATAAATTCTCTACTTTGTATATGTGTTTTTTTTTTACATTGTGGTAACACAAAAGTGAAGAATCTAAGCCACTAACAGTTTAAGGCTTCACATCCTATCCACCTTATTTTGCAACTCGAAAGTAAGCTAATTTCTGTGAATGTGCTAGACTTCCCTTTCATTAGCCTCGACAGGTAAATAACTAGAAGAATAACAAAGTGCAGTAGACGGTAAAAGTGTTTGTGCTACAAATCATTGTGTTTATGATTATGATAACAGATTCAGATAATATAATAACAAATACCAGCAATATCCATCAGCATAAAGGACTGTTTTTGTACAGCTAAAATAACATCTCGGCTTACGCATGTAACCATGGTTCCCTGAGAAGTGGAACGAGACACTGCTTCAAATACACTTTGGGGGAATGCCTTGGTGAGACGATGTATGAAGTAAGAATAGAAAGACGACAATGGCATTGGCCTGCAACAGCCTGTGACGTTAATGTAGTGCGACCAGGAGTATTACAGGAGCACCTGGAGTACACATCAGCATTTTGTTTGAAGGTGACCTAGCCGAGTAAACTTGAAGCATGGCGAGACGTTCCCTTTTGAATGGGAACTTGCACTGCGTCAAAGACAATTTGGGGAATTAAATACCCATGCTGCCATGCTGGGGGAATAACTGCCTAATAGGGATGACAAGCACAAGAAGGCTAATGGAAAAAATACCGGAAGCAAATTTCCTCACCAGGTCAGCACAGCTGTCAGTGACACGCTTCTCTAAGGCCAAAAACCTTAGCTCATGCCCATAAGCGGAGCAGAGCTCAGAAAACTCCAAGTCAGTGTCTCTGCCTGAGATGGACAAAGGACAGTATCAAGGCTGCTACGAGGGCAAGCACTCTTTGAGCTATCCAAAGGTAAATAGCATTGAAAAATAGTTTATCAAGGAGGCCTAAACAGGGCAAACGCATGATGTCACTGTTACACTGTAGTTCGTTTGATGACATTCCCAACTTAGATGAGTGGAAGCCTCAGCAGACAGACTCTAAAACGAGAGGAGGCCAAACTCACTTAAATTTAAAGACTCATGTGAGCAGCAGCCACTTCAGATGGACCCTCTATAGTGAGAGGGGGCCAAGCATGCTCAACAAATAGGCCATTCATCAAGGCGGCTACAAAAGCCGAACTTGTAAGCAGCCCAGATAGGGCTCAAATGAGTGACGGCCTCAGTAGAAGGAATCTCTATAGTGACAGGAGGCCCAAACTCACTTGGATTTAAAGACAGCTTATCAAGGCGGACTAATAGAAGGCCAAGCACATGATATCGCTGTCTAAAATTAACTCAGCAAATAGACCACTCATCAAGGTGGCTAAGTAAGGCCGTATTTGAAGATAGCCTAAATAGAGCTTGGACGAGCGGAGGCTTCAGCAGAAAGACTCTCTATAGCGAGAGGAGGTCAGACTCACTCAAATTTAAAGACAGTTTTACCAAGGTGGCCTTGCAAAGGCTGAACACTTGATGTCACTGTCTAAAATTGAACCAATGCGAGCAGCGGGCACTGCAGAATGACCCTCTATAGATAGAGGAGGCCAAGCATGCTTAATAAACAGGCCGCTCATCAAGGCAGTTAAGAAGACCAAACTTGAAAGGCAGCCCAGACAGGGCTCAAATGAGCGGTGGCCCCAGCAGAAGGACTCTCTATAGCGAGGGGAGGCCAAATTCACTCAGATTTTGAAACAGTTTATCAAGGCGGCATAGCAGAAGGCTGAGTACTTGCCATTGCTGTCTAAATTTAACCCATGTGAGCAGCGGCCACCGCAGAAGGATCCTCTATAGGGAGAGGAGGCCAAGCATGCTCAACAAATAGGCCGCTCATCAAGGTGGCTAAGAAGGCCAGGCTTGAAAAGCAGTCTAATTAGGACTCAAATGAGTGGAGGCCCCAGTAGAAAGACTCTCTATAGTGAGAGGGAACCAACATGCTCAAATTCAAAAGACAGTTTACAAGGTTGCCTACAGAAGGCCGGACACATGATTTTGCTGTCTAATTACACCCACATGAGCAGCGCTCAAAGAATGAGTGATGGCCTAAGCAGAAAGACTCTCCAAAGTGATAGGAGGCCAAACACACTCAATTCAACAACAGTTTACCAAGGTGGCTTGACAAAAAGCCAAACACTTGACATCGCTGTCAGATTATGTCAACCATGCTGAACCCAAGAGACAGGTTATCAAGGTGGCTTAAAGGAGCCAACAGAAAATAACACTGTCTAAATGAATCCAGACAAACAGTGGCCTCAACCAACTGTGCCCACCTTCAGAGACAGATTATCAAGGCGGCCCAAAAGAGGGGCGAACACTCGATAGTCTGTTAAACTGCAGTGAAACAAACAATTGGTGTCTGAAAAAGGAAAAAGGGATATGAGGGGGAGGGAGATATTATTTCTCTCTAGTGTGGGGTGGATTTTTGCCACCTGAACGCTTAGCTTCAATAACCTCTCTCAAATGCCTTTTATTTTTCCTCAAGTCCTGCCTTTTCTGAGCCTTACGCCTGGTATTGGGAGGAGGAGCCAGAGAGGCGACACTCTGTTTCTGAGCCTATTTGTGGCCCACAGACTCAGACAGCCCAGGAGCCCCTGAGGTTTGAGGCGTGGACCTGGAACAGCGTTTTATAAATTTCTTAAAAGCTGCAGACCACACCCTCACCTCTCTAAACATATCGAGGGCCTCAGGGGGAAAGATCCTGTCCGTTATCCAGGTCCTTAAGCAGGTCAGCCTGGTAAGCTTGTAACATGGCCATAGTGTGTAAAGCTCCACCGCCCTGACCTGCAGCCGCACATGCCCTGCCATTCAGCTTAGATGTCAATTTTTAATGGCTTGGATGGCAGAGTTGGAGTCTTTAACATCGATGCATCACCCATTGCAAGATATGCATCGTTTCTTCATGTCTCTTCAATGGGAGGCATCGATGCATATTTATGCTCACACAATCCCTCCACATTCACATAATTTGAATGCTGAAAGGGATAAACGCGAGTTGAATATGGTTTCTTCCAAGACCTCTCAACCTCGGCATTGAGGTCCGGAAGAAACGGAAGACTCACAAGACTTGCAAGACTCGCAAGAGCTCGGCGGTTATGGCCAGCCAAGAAACGCTTGTCTAATCTGCCGCGAGCAATCTGTGGTATTTTCGTGCTTCCGCGAAAGATAATATAGCCATAACCTCCAGCAAGTCACAGTATGCAGGGCAGGCAGGCAGCGAGGGCTCCATAAGAATGTATTCACCCTGCACAGCCACATCCTGCTCTTCCTGGCTTGAAGCCAGAAGAGCACTATCCGCCAGATTGGATGATTCTAATGAGAGAACATCCTCATCTGGCTCAGCGCTTGCGTCAGGCAGCAGAGGAATGAGAAAGAGACATACCTCGTTCCTAAGTCCGCTCGACCTGGAGAGCCCCAGGATCTCAATCTCCACTGTGCCTCAGCTGCAGCAGGTCCTGATTTCCCGGGGACTGATGCCTGTTCAGATTCCCTCGAGAAAAGGGCCAGGCATGAATAGAGCGTTTTCATGGAAAAGCCCTCACAATCTGCGCATTCCGCTCCCTCGAGAACGGAACGCGCATGATCCTCACCAAGACAAGTAACGCACATATGATGTGTATCGTCCGGTGTCAGATAGTGCTTGTCAGAGGAGGATGCCATGGCAAAAGTCACCCAAACATACATCAAACAAAGGGTCACCTGAAGACAAAAAAAGTGGTGACGTGTACTTCAGGTGCTCTTTTTATACTCCCAGTCACACTAGAGTGACGTCACGGGCTGTCGCAGGCCAATGTCATTGTCGCGTTTCTATTCTTACTTCAGACATCGTCACACCAAGGCATTCCCCCAAATTCTCTTTGACGCAGTGCGAGTTCCCATTTGAAAGGGAACTAAAAGCAGATGAGACCGGAAGCCTTGCACATTCAAGTTACAAATGGCAGCACTGCTCTTACGTTAAAAATAAGGTGGATACACAAAGATTAATGTCTAAGTCCTACTGATAGTTTGGGTGTAATTCTGAATAGATGTTTGAAAGTATGCAGGAGTGTTCTTTTGTGGTTGGAATATTATGACGTATGATTTTGGTATGAAATAGCTAAAGAGAATTCCATTTATACTGGATATCTGGGCAATTGCATTCAAAAGAGTGATGTATTTGCTTTTGAAAGATAGGTATGCTGTGTAATATACAATCCAGGTCAGATAGTACAATATTAGACTGAATGTTATTGATTTGGCCTCATTGTAATTTTTCGGCAGATCTCTTCCCATATAGGAAAACAGGAGACACAGGAAACCAAGAAACCAACCTATGAACACAACTATGGTTATGGTTAATGCATTCCCCATTTCACAGATGAGCATAATTTGATCTTTAAAAGTCCATGAGTCGGCGATGGGTTTGTCAGGAGAGAAAGTCATCCATACAACACAAGAAATTAAATGAATGACAGACACAGATGCAATGAAGAGCCACTGTCCATTGTGCTTTACCCAAAGGCTGTGCACCCTAGGGAACTGAGCAGCCATTTTAAAAACACAAACAATTTGAAAGGAACGGACAGTCAAACAGGAAATACAGACAGTGAAGAAAAATGTAAATATGGCCTTTCTCATAAGGCAAAGTGCAGATGTGGGTTCTCCAAAGAAAAAGAATGCACTTATACTAGACAAAATCAAGCATGTCAACATCAGGAAACACATGCTACCACCAGCAGACCTCACCACTGGTGTGTTGTAATTGTAGGCGAAAATACAAAATATGGCAATGAGTAAAATAATTATACATATGGCAGAAACCAAGACAGCAATGGAGGGGATTTCTGTGAACTGAAGATAGACAACAGAACGTGTCTTACATGTTGTGCTGCCTTCATCAGACCATTCATTCTCTGCACATGGAAAACAGGTATAGGGGTCCCCTGAAAAAATAATATGAATGTTTAATAATAGTGTTTTCTAAAAGCTTTGTGAAAAAGAAGTACAGTACACTTCAGCATACTTTTAAAAAGAGTAATCATTACACTAATAATTATATTATTTAAAAGAAAATACTAAAACTACAAAAATCCAAACTGTTCACACTTGTAACAGCTAGTCATTCTTTCAAAATTTATACATGTTTTCTTTCCACATAATAATTAGTTTCAATAGTCAGCCTTGTTGCATAAAAAATAGACACATTACCTAACTTATGTAACTGACCTAAAGGCACAATATGTAAATTTTCACCGCTAGCGGTCGCTTATTTAAAACAAAGGCGTAGCTTGATGACGCCTTGATTTCGTGGAATCATGGGAAGTGTTGTCTTCACGTCTACAGCCGGTGAAAAAGAATCAGGACGGGACTCATTGAGATTATTAATGTTACTGTAGTATGAAGCAGAGCAGGGCCAAGTGCTTTGGGAGCTGAACGAGGCCGTTGGAGCGATTGCTAATGAGAGATGAGTGCGACACATGCCTCGAGAGCAGCAAAGCTTTTATTATGCCACAGTCGCTGCTTCCGCTTCTTCCGGTCAAGCATATGTGGGATAACGCAGCGCTGTTTTATATTAATATTATCATATTAGATACTTTTGTGTGTGGAAAGCTGTAATAGTTTCTCTGCATTCGCTCGGCAGCTACTATGAGACACTTAATGCACAAAGCATTAAGATAGATCGATATTAGGTATGGTAAAACATGGTACTCGCTGTAAATCAAGCAAATGCAATTTAAACAATAAGAGTTACTGTGTTAAGCTATATAACATGATTATTTTTCTGTCGATTAATGTATCCATCCAAACAGAAATCGAGGGTAATGCGGGTCATTGATAGGTGACGCACGGACACGGTCAGTGTCCTGGTTAAAATTGCTTATTCCTCTGGATTTAAACATTTTTGGAAACATTTGGGATAATATAAGTACATAAGTCAACAAAATATATAACATTGTTCTAGTGGTTTTTGGATATTTTAATCCAACAATTTTACACATTGTGCCTTTATGGTAAAATACATAATGTTTGTGATAGTATGTATCCAATGTGAGATTAAAAGATGTGAAGAAGATATGATACAGCCATGAGGTTTTGTGCTAGAACAGAGTTTGCAAATGTTCTCACTGTACCAGAGTGGAGTGGAGCGGCAATAATTTCCCCTCCTCTATCTAAACTTTCAATAATTACTCCACCGACATATTCTGCACTGTATCTTTTGGCTGAATCTATATTGTAGTTGACCTTTCAGATTAAGGGTTAGTTAAAGTAATTTGTCAGTCTATACTGAAAAAAACAAACTATGTTGGGTTGTCATGTTTTATGGGGACATTCCATAGACATAATTTTTCTACTGTACAAACTGTATATTCTATCCCCCACACTAACCCTACCCCTAAACCTAACCATCACTGAAAACTTTCTGATAATTTAGATTTAAAAAAAAAAAAAACACATAGTAGTCATCAGTTGGATTAAATGATAGACAAATATATTAAACTAAACAAGAATAGATGCTTATGAAAAGATTGATAGTAACAGCATTATGAAAGGCAGTTACTGTGAATTAAACATTTATATAGAATAAACACTAGTGAAAAGGATATTTTTGATATGTTTTGAAAATTTAGCACTTGTCAAAGTTATGTTATGTTTGGTGTTAGTTTTATTCCTGTGTGTTTGTTTCCTGTGCTTCAGTTCTGTGTAATCTTAATCGCATTCTAGTTAGTCTCCTTGGTTACCGATTACGTTCAGGTGTCTGTCATTATGTTCTCTGAGTATTTATACTCCCTGTGTCTTTCAGTTCATTGTCGGTTCTCGTCTTGCTAAGGTGTGTTTGTTGCTTCCTGTTTGCTGTGTTCTAGACTATGTTAATAAACCTTTGTGTTGGAATTACTATTATCTCCTTCGTCTGCTTCCCTGCAACTCACCGTAACAGCACTTGCTTGTGAAAATTGCAACAAAAAACTGCATGTAATGTTTTTGGACATTAATTTGTACTTACGAGAATAATTCACATAGCTATTGCATGGGCATTCTTTACACGTAAAACAGCAACTATGAAAACCTTCAGGTTGCCTTGAAAATCCCTCCTTACACTCAGCAGAGCAGTTTGAGAAAGGAACCTTAAAGGAACAGAAGAATGTTTCATTAATTTTAAAGGTTTTTCTCAACTGATTATACACATTTCTCTAAACTGACGTCAGTATTCTCAAACAGTTCAGCAATCTGAGCAATATTCAATTTCCATAAACGGACTGCGAATTACAAAATACAAATTACATAATTCCCTTAAAGGTGCCCAAGAACGTTCTTTCACAAGATGTAATATAAGTCTAAGGTGTCTCCTGAATGTGTCTGTGAAGTTTCAGCTCAAAATACCCATAGATTTTTTTAAATAAATTTTTTTAACTGCCTATTTTGGGGCATCATTAACAATGCACTGATTTACACTCGGTGTCGCCCCCTTAAATCGCATGCTCCCTGCCACACCAGCTGTCGACTATATTACAGCGCATTTACAAAGTTCACACAGCTAATATAACCCTCAAATGGATCTTTACAAGATGTTCGTCATGCATACTGCATGCATGCTTCGAATTATGTGAGTAAAGTATTTATTTGGATGTTAAAGTTTTATTGTGAGTGAATTTGAGGCTGTCCTCCGTGGCTAACGGCTAATGCTACACTGTTGGAGAGATTTATAAAGAATGAAGTTGTGTTTATGCATTATACAGACTGCAAGTGTTTAAAAAATGAAAATAGCGACGGCTCTTGTCTCCGTGAATACAGTAAGAAACGATGGTAACTTTAACCTCATTTAACAGTACATTAGCAACATGCTAACGAAACTTTTAGAAAGACAATTTACAAATATCAGTAAAAATATCATGCTATCATGGATTATGTCAGTTATTATTGCTCCATTTGCCATTTTTCGCTGTTGTTCTTGCTTACCTAGTATGATGATTCGGCTGTGTGCAGCTCCAGACGTTAACTGGCTGCCCTTGTCTAATGCCTTTTATAATGTTGGGAACATGGGCTGGCATTATGCAAATATTGGGTCGTACACCCGACTGTTACGTAACAGTCGGTGTTATGTTGAGATTCACCTGTTCTTCGGAGGTCGTTTAAACAAATGAGATTTATATAAGAAGGAGGAAACAATGGGGTTTGAGACTCACTGTATGTCTTTTCCATGTACTGAACTCTTGTTATTTAACTATGCCAAGGTAAATTCAATTTTTGAATCTAGGGCACCTTTAAACACACAAATTTATCAGATCTTGCTTTCAAACATAGAAAAAAGATCTTTTGTCAGCTTTATCATAAATGTGCTTTTTCAGTAGTATACATGCATATGCAATCAACAGAGAACAATCTAATTGTCTTGATGTCAGTATTTCAAAATTGATTGATTTGGAAAAACTGGAATCTTAAGTTAAATGTTTAGATAAAGGCTCATCAAATTAAGACTTACAGAACCATTGTTATGCCAGGGCAGGAGAGAGTTGTTGATGGTAAAAGTCACTTCTGGATATGTATCATATGTGCCCACCATCTCAAACTGTGGAGGATTCACATCAGTGTGCCAGAGCACAACTGCATAACTGATGGTTGGATCATAATTATCATCATATTTCACCTGACGGCCATTGAGTGGAAAATCCAACTTCTTTATTTCTCCCAGAAGCTGTTATGAGTTGTGGTGATTTTATTTATTTATTTTTTTTAACAAAAAGAAAGACCACATAATATTATTACTATAACTTTGATAAAATGAATATTACTTTTGTTTTATTTATTTATTAAATGATTGGGTTTCACTTTATTTTGATGGTCCTTTTAACACATTCTGTTGACTATAAGTAACGTTGCACCTGCATGTCTATTAATACTATATTAGTAGAGGATAGAATAAGTTGACATGCACTTGCAAAGTCACTTATAGTCAGTAGAATGTCTGTTGGTGGACCATCAAAATAAAATGTTACCAATTATTGAATAATAATTATAATGTAATATGCAATTTCTTAAAAATATGACCAATATTATTCATTATGTAATTAATTAAAACATTGTTATTCAATAATGTAATAAAACAATGATTCAACTTGTCATGGATTCAAATGAATTCACTCACCATGTATGGCTTAACCGGTGTGTTTTTGCGGCATTCATTCATGTCGCACTGCAGAACTTTATGTAAAGCATGAGCTATGGTATATATGGCAGCATAGATGGCAAAGGAGAATGTGGGATTTTCATTTATAATCTCCTCTGCGGTCAACATTGTGCAGTAATCACAAACTTGATTACACGTCCTACTTGTACTCTGGATGTCACTCTCTTCATAATGGTTAACATCAGTTGTTCTCCTGTCTTTATAGACAAATTCATTAAATCCAGGCAATGACAACAATCTTTCGGTAATACCAATGATTGTGCCAATTTTCCCAATTCCTGGCTCTCTTGGAATCTGTTGATTCATAGACCATGCCTGACTTGCAATCCATACTTTGTCTTGGATGTTGTTTGCTATGGCTGCTTTGATAATTTTGCTTGCATATTGTGGCACAGCAAAAACAACAATAACATTGATGTTTAGCATATCAATCTTTTGAAGTGTTAGACTGTAGTTTGCATTTAGACTTAGACGCTCTTGATAGGCCAGACAAATGCCAGTATTGCTTATATACTCGTTAAACAGCTTTAGTCCGTCTGAACTGTAATCATCTTGGCTACCAAGAAAGGCAACCCAGTTCCATCCAAACCACCGTATGATGTGAATAATCATCTCTATCAGGTTTTTGTTGCAAGGGATTGTTCTTACAAAAGAGGGATACTGAAGTTTATTACTTAACACAGAGCTAGTAGCTCCATAATTCACCTTTGAAAGAGAGGAAAACAAAATATTATAAACAATTCATTAGCATCATACTGTATATAACTTGGTAGTCCTGAACAAAGGGTAGGGAGTAAGTGTGTAAGCATTTCATTATGTAAACTGTATAAAAAGAAACAATTTACCAATGGTATAAGGTCCATTGTGATTAGTTGTGCAATAGTAATAGTTGGTGTGCTTCCATATGGCCCTGTTAAAGCAATCACTTTAGGCCGATAGTTGTTGAGTTTTTCTTTAGGTTTTATTGATCCATTATTTGAGATAAAACTTAAGACTGATGGGAAATTCTTTGTATTAGAACAATGGTCAAAAATTTCATAGCCCAGAGAAACATTGGGCAGAAGAGTGGTGGAGTTGTTAATCTCCTCAACAGCAAACCTCATTACTTGCAACATCTGATAGCCAGATTTTGAGAAACGGTGCCTTGAAAACATCAGTGAAGAAGTTAATAGCATGTAATTAAAGTTTTTGTTTATAAATTTGACTTTGAGGAAATGCTACTTTGATTTAAAATATTATATAATGACAACCCAGCTGATAAAAAATCCTTGCTTACCTGAAACATTCAGTGGTCTCTGGGGAGAACAGGGGTGTCACATGGTCAGCTTCATGTAAAGGGAAAAGGCCACCCAATAAGTAATCTCCTTCCAAGCTGAACTCAGATTTTGAGCAAGAAACTTTGAAAAAGAAACAATTAGTAAAGCCCACAAGGAAAATGTAAATGCTACTGAGAAGCATGGTTTAAGATGGCCCGTCGGTCAATAAACAGGGATGTGCAGTGGCTAGTCGTTTGAGTGTCAGGCTTATATTCTACTCTTAATTTTCTTAAAACTCATTTCAATTTGCTTAAACCATATTCAATGATACAAATGCCCATTTCCATATCTAAACTCACAAGGCATATGTCAGTCAGTTATTAAATAGAGCATTACACCACAATGCTCATCATAAAAAAAAAAAAAAAATTTACAAACTCGTGTGAAACAAACTGTACCCTTCTGACCTCTCAGCAGGGGTTTACAGTTGGATTAGAATCACCGAGGTTTAGAGGCAGTGAATAGAAAGTTCATTGATTCAGCAAGACTATCACTGTTCACATATACGGTAAAATTTTAAATTTGCTTAATCAAGTTCCTGAATATATATATATATATATATATATATATATATTTATATTTATTTATTTATTTATTTATTTTGCATATCTGACATTTATCTAGATTTGTCACCCCACAAGTGTCACATTAAACCACCAGTGTCACTTCATAACACAGCACCTATGTCACTAGACATTCCTCTAGGTTTGTGAAACAGTAAAGTGAAACCTGAGGCAGAATTGGTTTACTAGCAATTGGGGGTTTGGTGTCTTGCTAAAGGCCTCTCAGCTGTTTTTGTCTGCTGCGCCCGGGGAGCGATTGGGGTTAGGTGCCATGCTCAGGGGCACCTCAGTTGTGGGTAATGAAAACAGAAGGGAGTGCTGTTCCCCCACCTACAGTTCCTACCGGTACTGAAACGCGAACCCATGACCTTCGGGCTACAAGTCCGACTCTCTAACCATTAGGCCACAACTGCTCCTGGAATGAATACAATGGAACTTCGACATGGTGTCTGATATTGACGCTATTGGGAACACCATCATCATGACAAACAAGCCAATTTATTGGTGGACGACAGTCCATGATGTCATAAGCTGAGTACCCGCAAGTATAAAACAGCACCTGTAATACATGTCATCAGCCTATTTTCTTCAGGAGCAGCTTGTTTGTATGTATGTATAAGATAAACACTGGGTGCACTCACTGCGTTGCATTCACAGTGTGTTCTTGCTTCATTCTCTCCCAAAAGATGAGAATATAGCGTTTGCGCAGAGTGCGTTCGGCTCTCGAGGGTATAGGAGGCACTCATGGTGATACATTCACGGTAGGAGGCTTTGTTATTGCTTGATTTTTTCTCGAAGAAGCCACTCTTTGGCCGGCTCCAACCTGTCTCTTAATGTGGCTTGTCTAATTCTGAGATATTAGATGCAGAAAGATAATAATCAGTCTCCCCTGCTGCCCTGCATATAAGTTTGCAAGGATGCCCCAGTTACAGAGCTGTTTAAGAGCTCTCTCCCCTGGTGTTGCATCCTCTTTGAAGGCTTTCCTGAGCAACAATGAGGGAGCTCCCCTCTTGCTTGATTTTTTTCTTGTGGAATCAAAGTCAGATGTTTGGACCTTGTGGTTTAAACCCCATGTCTGCTAAAGTAGCTAGAGTAGGGGCAGATATTATCAATTAAATCCATCTTCTCTGCTTACCACCTTGCGGCTTGTAAGGGAAACAGGACAATTTAGCTCAAAGGGAATTATTAATTAATTTATAGGGAATTTTGAAAGAGTCACTTGTCTTACCAAGTAAATGAATCGTCCAGCGTTCATTTGAACGGGCCATAACTATTCACTCTGTAGTGAATATTGATATCCAAACTATAATGAAAACACTATTTATTAGCAAGGTAACAAAGATCAGCAGTTTAAGACATTACATTCGTAAGAACATAACAAAAGACACTTCTCTTTAAAAATATAAACAAGACTTTATTGATTATTCTAGCACATGAAACTAAGATCTAACACAAACACATGCACACACACATTCACACGAGGTGCAGAAAGAAAGAAGTGATGAACGAATGAGTTTTAAGAGAGTGAAATAATGAAATCCAAAGTTTCTAGCAATGTATGCACTTTGTAAAACCTGATCTGAACAAACCATCAATCATTAATTTAACCCTTCTATTGTTTCTTAGGCAGGGTTATTACATTTTATATCATTGCACCAGTTTGGGTAAGAGTCATTACTTGCATTTGTTGTTGATGTCTTTGAATGGGGATTCCCTTTGTGGTCCTTGCTGGAGAGGGATTTCCCAGGTTCTTTAATTCACTGGTGGTTTCTTCGTGTCTGTTTATAGTTTCATGTATCTTATTTTGTAAATAGTCATTGTCATGTTTCATGTTGCCCAGTTTGCCATGTGCTCCCATGTCATGTAATTCCCTTGTCCTCATGTGATCATGTCATGTGCTTCCCTAGTCTCATGTGTTGTGTTGTCATTTGCTTGATTGTGCACAGGTGTCCCTTGTTTTGTTATTAGTCCTTGTGTATTTAAGCCCTCATGTTTGTCAAGTATTGTCTGTGTACCACTGTTGGAGAGTTTGTTCAGGTTCTTGTTTGCCAAGCCAAGCCAAGCCTTTGTTTCTATTGTATTTCGCATTGTTTTATATTTGAATTAATAAAACTGCATTTGGATTCACCTGCAACTTGCCTCAGTGGACTACCTTACAGGAAGCCAATCACATGGGTGTGTCTCCCTCATGGCTGAAGTTTTGAGGTGGGCAAAGACTGGAGACGTTGATTAAACTTTACGACAAAACTTAACTTAGAACATGAGACTCTCAATGGCAAAGAAAGGAAACTAAGTAAATGAGAGAAAGTGAAACGAGTCAGATGGCTTGAATGAAGATGTTCATTCTTAACCCATTTTCATCTGATCTTGATCTGCCTGTCTTCATTAGTCATCTGATTCTTTGTGTCCTGAATTTTTAAACTGAGGTGTTTGTCCAACCTCATTGAGAGGTTCTGACCAATTAGGTATCATCTTTGGTTCAGAGGTGGTTTTTCTTTCTTACATGTAATCACCTGGTCTCTTAACTTTCCTGCTCTTAGCAGAGAGTATAGGGAGTACAGTTTAGACATGATTTCTCTACATTTTACACAGATTTCATTCAAGCCAAAATTTGAGTTATGAACAGAGATTTACACTCATACCAAACAAGGCACACTTTCAATCAACCATTCAATAACTATAACAATTACATGATTTGTGAGTGATCTAAGCATAATGGTCACATATATAGGTTCTAGACAACCTGGTCTCATGACGAAAACGTACCCGCGGGCACATTTTTGCGAGTCGCGAAATACGTACCAGTGAGTACATATCGCTGCAGTTTCGCTGCGAAATGTCCACTGAGCGGCACTAAAAGCGTGTTCCTTTTTTTTGTTTGTTTTTTTTTGCCGGAGCAGATAATAGGGTGAATGCAGTACATTTTTATGACGTTGCTTTTTAGACGAATCGCCGCAGTTCTCGATTTGACATTTGCGCTCCGTTTCGTTTTAAAATAATGTCCCACCGACGCTACGTCTAAACCTACCCGATGGCATTAACAAAAGCAAATGTGACGTAAGAAGCGTCCGCGATCGTGTACCGTTTTTCAGCTCGTTTAGATCTTTTTTTTTTTTTGCCCCAGTCAGTCGCCTTTCACGGGATTTGTACCCAGGCAAGGGGAGTCGACTCCTCGTCGGAAGTCCAACTCCGTATCGGCCAAGCTAACGAGCAAGCTTGGTTGCGGCCAAAAAAAGCGAAACGCATAGAGCTGGAAAGTCCAAAGTACGTTCGTTTACAAATCGGGCACTCCAGTAAGAAGCGTTTTGAAGTTGTGACATGATGAACGAGGCTTTACGAATCCATAATCCGACCCTGGCCGTCGTCGAAACCGTCTGTGAAAACGAGCCAAAGCGCTCATTGACGTTTTACCGGCCTCTAGCGTTCGTTTCTGTCAGAAACTGCAGCCAGACATACGCGCCGGTATGTAATTTTGTGTCTTGCGAAAACATGCCCACGGGTATGTCTCTAGAATTATGCAGTTGAATGATGTTTGATTACAAGTCCATTTAGTCATCACTTTGGAATGATTTGATGCATTTTTATATGTAAAAGCTGTCTCTGTGGTTTTTAAGAGACTTCAATCCAAAAGGTCATTTAAAGGTCTTTAAGAAGAAGAAGGTTTGTTTTGTATCTCTATCGTGAGATCAAACAACCTCCGGCATTATCTTGGTGGGGTTCAAGCTGTGCCCTCTCCAAACCAATCCCTCTTTTATAAACTGCCTAACATTGACAATGTTCTTCCTTTTAGCTAGGATCATCTCTTTTAAGCTTGCAAGGCCATAAAGTACTTAGCTGGAGGTTTCGTTAGTTAGCTCAGTCCTAGACTGTTGATTTGGGTTTTTGTGTGGAACTATGTTTGAACAAATCATCTGGAAGATTCATTTTGTGTCTGGTTTGCCCCCAGATCCTAGATGCTCATGGCAAGGCATATGCGAAGGCAAGACAGGCCTGGGCCCTGGACACCATGCAATCCACCCAACATCAACTGTTTCATCAACTTAGTAGTGCTGCCAGAGGGTGGTGAGACAAACAGGTGATGCAAAGGCTCCAGGCCCGTCTTTTGGGGCAGCATGCTCCTCTGGAGCTTTGGTCCAGTGTCAGATTGATAGAATGTAGATGACCTTGCTATACAGACCCTTCATTATTATTCATGGTCTCCTCCAATTCCTTGCCGAATTGGCATAGGAATGAAGCAGGTTTTTTGGTTAAAAGTAAAACAGGAATCAGAAACCGCTCTTTCTGTTGCTTGTTTCAGAGTGTGCGCTAAGCAGTGCTTGATTACTTATGCACACTGGTGCGGTAGTTTAAGATTAGGTTGTAGGATGGGCTTATGTCTGAGGACATCCTGCCCACTTCATCTGACCCCCAAGGTGAGAGTGGCATTGGTCAGTGGTTGTGAGTGGAAGTTGATTCTCTCTGGCATCTCTCTTGCTCCGCTCTGATGTCTTGAAAGTATCTTTTTCCAGGGTTGAGCTATATTCTCCCCTATCTTAGGGTATAAAGCAGAATTATGCTCCCCTGTGAACAGGCTGCTTGGTAAGTACCCTCGTAGGGTTAATGCAGGGTGAACAGAGTTATTTAGGGCAGTAAAGATTCCCTCTACTTCATTTACCTCCCTCCCCAACTACTGTTGGGTCGTGAAGTAGGAATGTATGCTCCCCTTTGGATGAGTGTTGCCAGGGTATCCTATATGGTTACTAGGGTGTGACTAGACAGTTGCCAGGGTGTTATTTAAAGACTACTTGCTAGTCTGAGTCAAAAAAGTCCACACCCGGATCTCTATGATGTTCTGATGCAGAAATATCTTCACCCAATTTCACACCTCATTCATGGGTGTATGATAAATGGTGTGGGACAAGTTAAGATTTCTAAACCATAGAGCAGCCTGCACTCGGTTCATGCTCATGTTTTGGGATGTGGGTTCCTCTCCTCTGTTGGTGGTGCTGATCACTGGGGCTATATAAAGCTCCCCCCAGTGAAGGAAGCTGTCACTGCTCACCTCAATCCTTCTGAAGCTGGGGTGGAAGTCCCATGCAGTGCACCTTTTCCCTCCATATGATGGCTGTCCTGCAAATTTACCAGTATTTATTTATTATTGCCATTTTTTGCCATTATTGCCTTAATTTAGAGAGAGGACAGGAAGCAAAGTGAAAGAGAGAGAGGGAGCTTTACTCCGCCACGTCATGGATTTGCATTTTTTGCCACTAAAAAAATGGTTCAATCTATCGCAATGAGCCATTCTGTGCTTCACCTCAGCCCCTTTGCAGAGAGCCTGAGCCAGCTGTAAGATCAAAAACTCCATGACTTAAATTGGCACTTGCTTCAGAAACATCACCTGCTTCTGAAACAGCAACGCCCCTGACCGAGCAGCAAGCCGACAACAGAGCCTCAGTCTCGTTCCTTATGTTGCTTTTCGAAAGAGGAAAGGGCCATACTCCACTGAAGACTGTCATCATGTTTTAGGTGATGAAAACAGTTGTTCTCTTTGTGTTCAAACTATTTCACTATGCTGTACAATAAAACTGAAAAAAGAAATTCACAACCTGCTCACAAAGCATGCTGTGGAGGTGGTCAATCTCGAAGAGCGAGATTCACAATTCACGGCCCCTACAGAGGCTGGCAAGGAGCCTCCTTGCCTATCAACATCTCTCCAATTGACTTGTGCTTGTTCCTGGCCACCTGAACTGTGCAGCAGACCTGTTATTAAGGGGGGCTGTAATCCATGGAGAATGGAGGCTGCAAACTCATAGAGTCAAAATGATATGGAGCATGTTGTGGAAACAGAAGTGGATGTCTTCACCTCAGCAGAAAACACTCGCTGCCCACTATTCTTCTCCCTGACCCAATCCCCTCTAGGAGTAGATGTGCACCCTCACCGCTGGGCAAGGGCATGCACATATCCATTCCTTGCATCTAGTGTTGTGCAAGATCAGAGAGGAGGAGGAATCAGTTCTCTTGATGGCACAGAAATGGCTCAACCAGCCATAGTTCCTGGAGTTAGTGGAGCTGTTGACAGCACCTCCATGGACCATCCCATTGAGGAAGGATCATCTCTCAAACTGGAGGCACAATCTGGCATCCCAACCCGTAGTTGTGGAATCGACATGTCTGGCTGCTCAGTGGAGGCTGCCGTCATTAGATGTGCTGCCCCAGTGAGTTCTAGAATCAAACGCATAGGAACAGGCTCCTTTTATTGTACTACTCTATGCCCATTAGTGGAAAGAGTATGTTAACTGGTACAGGACATGAAAACAAGGACCCGATGAATTAGCTTGTGTCAATTATTCTGTTTTTACAGGAGTGTTTGGATGGCGACCATGTGCCTTCCAAATTCTAGCCGCTATAACGGCTAAGGTGTGGGTTCTTCAAACAGTGATACAAGAGGATGTGGTGCTGGACCTTCAAGAGCCACTCTCAAGCTGTCGGTCCATAAGGCCTATAAAAACCCAGTCTTCATGTATTTTATAACACTTCAGCTTGTGATTCTTATTAAGTGCGGGTCATTTTTTAGGATTCTTTAGCTAACCTAAGTCTCTGAGATCCTTACACCTTGCACTTCTGGAGACTCCAGGTAGGTTGCAGTTCTGGAAAATGATGGCGCTGGAGACTAAAGGGTTCCTGATGGTTTCACACTTAATTCTTCACCTTAATTCTTAATTATTTTGCAGTTAACATGTGTCTTTTCTTTTCCACCTGTTTTTGTATGACCCCACTGACCCAATGAGCATTTTGCTGTCCCTTGGTCATGCTTTAACTTTGCAATTTCTAGTATTGCATTAGTATTGCGTCCTTCTCATGAGTATTTAATAATTTTTGACTTTTCAGTCCGAGTTAAATCTCTTTTTTGGCTCATTTTGCCTGTAAAAGCAAACCTGCCTTATAATTCTGCACACCTGAATATAAGGCTTTTTTCATTTCCAGCCTTCATGAACAATTTATATCTTATAAATGATTAAAAACATTTTAAATTAAGTGTTGGTTGGAATTGGTAAAATGTGCTTGGAAAAAAAATATGATCAGAAAATCAACTTGCCTAGTAATTCTGCACAGTGTATTATTACTAATTTAAAATAATTATTAATAATTCAAAATGATTGTATACTGCCTTTCACAATAATTATTAGCCCAAAGACATTTTAAAGTGTTGGTCTATATAACAGGTAGGCTATTAATATTTGAAGAGATTTCCACCTGTTTTTTCCCCACCTTTCAATTATTCCATAGAACATGAAATGTTATGTATTATAGACATAGAACATGAAATATTATGTGTTACGAGCAGTGTTGGGCAATAACTAGTTACAATAATAATATTACATTTTGCAGTAACTAGTAGTGTAACTAATTACTAATAAGATTTCAGGTTAATGCTTTATTTTACAGTGTCATTGTTACATGTTAAATGTAGTTACTATAGTATTAACTTTCAATTATGCATAATTACATGCAACTAACCCTAAACCTAACCAATCCCTAATCGTAACCCTCTAGTAAGTACATCCTGCTACTTAATATTACTCAATACTTAAATGTATAATTACAGTGTAACAAGGACACCTTAAAATAAAGGGTTACTTTATTTTACAGTGCCGTAGTTACATTGTAATTACTCAAATAAGTACTGAGTACTATTAATTAACTACTTGTACTTACTATAGAGTTACAGTTAGGGTTAGGGTTTGGTTTAGGGTTAGTTTTTTGTAATTATGCATAATTGAAAGTTAATACTATAGTAACTACATTTAACATGTAACAATGACACTGACACAATGACATTACTATAGTAAGTACATGTAGTAACATGTAACTACGGAACTAAAATAAAGTGTTACCTAATAAAGTGTAACCGATTTCAGTAAGAACAGGCACATGAAGCCACCAGTGCAGCAGGCAAGCTTGGAATATGGAAAAGTTTAGTGGATGGAAATATTGCCATTACATTGATTAATAATTTTCCTACTAACTTATGTGATTTCTTTTTATAAAATACATTATGAAATATAATCATATATGCACTGTGCTCATTATCATGAATTATCAATATGCATGGAATAACTGCATGATCTCTCCTATTGCACTGCCAAAATATGCAGCACACCACGTGCTTATCCATACTAAATAGATAATATATCCAACAATGTGCTTTCTTCTATAACCAGTGTGACAAAAGAGCCAAATATTAACCATGATTTCTAACATCTTCTTGATGTATTATCTGTAAGTGCCAAAGTTGACATTTTTACAAAAAATTGCAAATTGACTACTTCGGTGATAACTGGATGTCGCTTGTTGAGTTCATATGCAACATAATGAGGTCCTGTGACAATGTTATATACATGCTTTGCTCTTTTAAAAAATACAGTATACAGCATATACCGTGCAGTACTGTATAGTACACTAGCATTTCATTACAAACCGCCACAGCCATTGCTCATCTATATCCACACAATAAGTAGAGGAGCGCAACAAAAAAAAAATTTATTGTGAGATCAGAAATTCAGTAAGAAACCCATATTTTTCAAAAACATATTCCAGTTCCCAACATGAAAATTTAAAAAAAAATCTTACATCAACATAAAAGTAACCTTTTACAGCAAATAAAAGACTGGATTGCACTGTTATTAAATGAGTGATGAGGAATGTGTCTTTTAGTCTAAACATCTAATATTCCTATGTGTTTTTCAGCAGCTAAAATGTTTAGACATCTAATTTCATTAAAACAGAAAATAAACCGTAAAGACACGATAAAGAAGTTTTTGTAACAAAACAGCAGTTGTTTTTTTTTTTTTTTACAAGAGCAAAGCATCTTACATTTAAGAAGAGGTTTGATGTAGGGAAAATTCACCATGGTGCATTCATTTAAAGGCTTAATGTCATAAGTAGTTAGATTCAAGTTTAAACTAAAATCAGTAATAGAAAAAGAATGTTTTCATCATGCCTGTCCTGGTAAGACACATGAGAGTTTGTTACTGACATGAACTCATATCCTTCATTACACAGTAGTGCAATATTCACCAGCACAATTTAGTCTTTACAGCAAGTTTCCTCTCCCACCTTTTAAACGTCTGCCGAGCTGTTGGCAGGGTCAAAACAGTCACTAATAAGGGTCATCAGTTGAAGAAATTGTTGCTGTCAGCAGACTCGTCATGTGATCAGGAGTACGTTTGTTACATCCCTGCGAGCTCCGCCTGCTTCTCATCCTCAGACTCCGGTTGGTTGTCATCATCGCCATTATAATTAGCTACATCATCCTCTAGATCCTGACCTGCACCTTGGTTTTCATCTGTAAAACATAGAAAATTATTTGTAATTTTATTGCTTAGGACAAAAGTACTTCTGACATATAACAATGCAGATTAAACACAACTTTCTGTAACTTGCTGTCATTTACCACATAAAATAAGTCATCCTTCAGTTTGTAAAAATGACCAAAAAGTGTTAGACATGAAATTCCCTAACATCTTTATCCAATAATTTTAAAATAAAAAATGTTATTGGTTTATATCATGAATATTTCTGTGTGATGATCATGATGTTGAAGACAACCTTTAATCTTAGAGAGCTGTTTTTCTATCTCGCGCTCATTGTCGTACATAATGGCGTCTTCCTTCCCATTTGCTTCGTCTTCCTCTTTCCTGTCCCCAATTTTGACATCTTCCTCCTCCTCGTCTCCAATCCCAATGTCATTTTCCTTCGGGTCTAAAATCCCTGCATCATCCAGCACAGTATCTGCATGAAGACAGATCAAATTAGTAATGTGTGTGTGTGTGTGTGTGTGTGTTGTTTTTTAATAGCTGGATTGTCTCCGTTACCCCACCTGTGTCCTTTGAAGCCTGCCCTTTAATGTCCACCACCACTTCTGGATCTTCTACATTGGCTGGTCTGTTAAGAGTCTCATTCTTATTGGTCTGTTTGGAGATGGGGGTGGGTGAGTCTTGTGAAATCACAGCATCTTAGAGAAGCAGACAGAATGTTGTTAAAACACATGCTAGAGGAACATAGAATTTAGTTTTTGTTAAAAAAAAAAAATGACAAGGGTTAAAGGCCTGTTCACTCAAAGAACGATATCTATGGACACCAATGGACAATAATGTTCTGTTTATTATAAGCACAAGCTGCAGTAATGTCGTCTGCTGCTTTAAATGCTCATTAAAGTCGGGTAGATTCTGATTGGCTGCCAATTTTTTTATCGTTAATCAGCTGGTATAGTTTCTCTGTTGATACTGTAATAGTTGTGGTGTACACTTTGCTATTCTCTTAGAGTTAGAACAACTATTAAAACTTTGTTATCGTCCTTGAAAGAGTGATAGTACGGAATCCTAAAACTTGCGTTTTTAAGGTTGACTTATGACAAACAACAGACTATATTTCAAATTGATTCAGCTTTTCACAATACACATTTAAAGTGTTTACACTTCTGTTTATTGTTTTTAGAAAGAAGTCTGAAGATCTGAATTGATCAAAATAACATGCATTTTGAAAAAAAGAGTGATTATTAATTTCATGCTTATTTTACATGTTGGTGCGGTACTCATTGTTCTACAGGCATGAAAATCATGTGGTTTGTTGTGGAAAGATCTGCTTGTGCTAGGGCTGTGCCGGTCAACCTGACAACCACCCCACCACGGTGGTTTATATGTGAATGCTATTTTACATGAATATTACAACAGGACTGAAGCACAAAGCTTTGTTTACAAAAGAAATAATAAGTTAACAATTAAATGTTACATTGCAAACATCTGAATTCGTGAGGAATGAGAGAGGCACATGAGCCCATAAATTTAAGCCATTTGTCAGCTTTGCATTCTGTTTTGCGATCTGGTCACCTGATTTTCCATGAAATTAACAATATTCCATGAATTGTTCAACTGAACATGGAATCTCTTGTTTCTTTTCCCAAATTTTCAGTCACGTCTCACCCATTTTCACAGGGTATTATAAACGTTTCTTCCTTTCATTTACTTTTAACTACTATATTTTCATCCTTTACTGTGGTAAGGTAGAAAAACACTGCAGGAGAGATACATTTTTACTTGCACACATGCCTGTAATTTAGTTTCGCTTTTCCTGGCAGCGCAAAATCAAATATACTATAACCTAAATGTCTTGCACCGGCAGAAGATAAAATTTTCTCTTTAGACCTTTTACAACAAGTGTCAATTGCTTTGATATATTGGGAGACATTGAGATATTAGACAAGAGATGGTCTCTGTCCTTCCCGTGTCCCACACCCCTCTCAAAGTGCAGAGCGGTATATATGAAGACGCATTTATCTTTGTGGGGACATATAATTAAACTTGGCTTTGTTCCAAAATTTCATATAATTTCTATTGTTTTCCATGCTCAAGGACTTTGTATTGATTAAATATTAATGCACTTTTTAAGATTTGAATCACATTACAAGCAAAATTTCTGCACTGTGTATTATTTATGTGAATAACAGACTATAAATAATTCCAGCCACTTAACCCCCCTCCCTCAAAAACACCACTAATCGGTGGTGGTTGGCCCTTTTGGGACCCAGCACGGTGGTAAAAAACTGCCACTGTCACAGACCTAGCTAGTACTCTTACTTTTTAACTAAAAATGGAAAACTTTTTATGTGTTTTGGCCATTCATGTACATGATAATGCTGTTTTGGGGGCCTGAAAATGCAAAAGTTTGAAAACATTTTAATCGTTTCCGCGGATCCGTGTGAATTGGGATCGTTGTTGTCTGTACCCTTAAGTTATTGGACTTCTATTAAATGAGGGACTTCACCCATATATAGAGACTAGAACATTTAAACTTCTTTAAACTTGGGCCAGTAATCAACCATTTAAAAACCACACTTAAACAGGCAGCTCGCACCTTTTTCATTTTTCTCCACTACTAACTCATTGGTTTGGACCTTAGCATCATTTTTGGACTGTGAATCCACTTCTGGTTTGCTGTTTGAAGGTTCTGCCACAATTTTATCTGAATGGTTTGTGGCAGGAACATTAGATTTGGCTTTTGAAACAGAGACTTTCTGCATGGAACCATCAGCATTCTGTGAAGGACAGAGATTGTGGGGTAAGAGACACCAAATAAATAAGAATCAATATAAAAGGAGCCATTTGAGGCCATTTTTTTTCTCATAGCTATATCTGTAAAGCTACCTTTTCAGACGTCCTTTGCTTTTCCAGTTTGGCAGCTGCTATTTTCCGATTGCATTCCTCTTTCATGGCCTCAATTTGTTTGTTACACTGAGTCCTGCACAAACCACACAGCCATTATCATACTCATCAAACTCTATTATGTCTTTGGTATTGTAGATTAGAGCATTTTCAAATAGACCTACATCTCACTGCTGGCTTTCTTACTGAGCGTGTCCATGTTATTTTGACAGGACTTCAGCTCGCTCTGCATTTTACTCAGATCCTCCAGTAATGACTTCATACGGTCTAATAAAAGAAAATCAACAGAAATGTGAAGGACAGATGATATGCGTCACAGAGTACATATTATAAAGTAAACACTTACTCTTCATGTCTTGCACCATTTTAGCACTGGAGGAAATGTTGAGCTTCAGATTCTCCTATGAGAGAGAAAACGTTTAGACCTAAAAACATACACGGAGCACATCCAATATCCCATTTTGGCCATCAAAACCTAGTGACCACCTACACAGAAAGCCATTCTCGGTATCATCATGACCAGTAACTGCATGATTACTAGCTCTGAGTTTCCATCTACACTATTTTCAGTGAGTGTTTTCATACTTTTTCTTGTTTCCAGGTGTTCAGAGAGCTTTGCTGCTGTCTGTGGTGTGTTTCCTCCATTAACTCCAGCTGCTCGTTCTGTCTGCGCATCTCCTCCTCGGCCTTCTGCTGCTCTCTGTCCTTGTCTGCAGCCAGCTTCCTCATGCGGTCCTCCAGCTCCAATATCTTGCTCTGGAGAACAACACAAAGCTTCTTTCTAGACAGACCCATTATAGTTAAACAGCCACTCACATCTCCACAGACTACATCCAAACACTGAGTGTCAAACCTGCAGCTCCACGTTTCTGGAGTTTGAGACCCAGTAGTTGAAGCCGAGCAGGAGGATGCAGGTGATGAGAGCCGCCAACATCAAAGTTGAAGAGCGACCGCCACGCCGACCGTTCCCAAGGGCACCCATCATGCTCTATCACAGTCCCACAAACACCCTAATGATGGGTTTCTGAAAGGGAAAGAGTAAACTTTATATAGACATATAGCTCCATAATACAGGAAATTACAAACACGTAAATGAAAAAAGACAAAGAAATATTGGCTCATTTCCACCGAGCGGTACAGTACGGTACAATTCGGATGGTAAACCCTGCTCTGGCTTATGTACCCTTACTTGATAGGCGTGGCGTATGCTGGAAAGTAGTGATTGACGTCACTTGATTGGCATCACTTTTACTTTTGCTGCCTTTCTTCACCAATGATACCCAGGTAGGGCTGGGTATCGAATTCTATACTTTTTAGGTACCGACCGAATTTCCTCGATACTATTGAGTATCGAAAAGCATCTTGTCATTCGGTACCAAAATTTGATACCTCCAAACGGAGCCAGATTTTATAAAATAGGCATCGAAAAAGGTATTGTTCAGGAATCGGTATCGAAGTCAAGGTATCGGTATCGAAAATTTTTGAAAGATCCCCACCCTATACCCCGGAAGGTCTGCACCTCCTGGGTCGACCATGGTACATTGCTGCGCACCAACTTTGTGTTGCAACGGTATTGTCTTTTAATTGTATATTTTAAAAAATGGCGCCTCTTTTGGTGTCATTCCTGTGCAAGTGACGATTCTCTGTCAACCAATCAAAGTTCTGCAGTGAGTCCAGCTCCACCCTTTAGGTACCGGACTACTGAGCTAGGTACCTCAACTGAAGGGTCTCAAAAAAGTGCTACAGTACAGTTCTGTATTTTGGTACCAATCACAACTTCTGATAATTGAAACGGAAATGATTGCCTACTGTACTGTACCGTACCACCCGGTGGAAATGAGCCATAATTGAGGAGGATAGACAGCTGTGTGTCAAAACCAAGTGAGCCATTTTTAGCAATCATAACATACATACCTATTACCTATTAAAATAGACAGCATTTCTGTGGAATCTTGCCTACTACTTGGGTACTGTGTGCTGTTAAAGCATAAATCACTAGTTATCGCTGCGTTTTCAAGAATATTTCATTGCAGCATGTAATTGGTCATGAAGTGGGTTTTTTTTCATGCATATTTTGAACTAAATACTGAAACAAGTTTATTGAATTTTGGAAAATTCAGTTAAAGAGTTGAATTGTCCATACACTGTAAAAGTAATAAAAGCATATTGTTTCGTAAATAAAAATTAATATTTCAAGCAAATAATATTTCATGGCACTGATCAGTTGCCAATGTTATATTAATAGTAACAATCACATTGGAGTCTGTAGCTGAAAATATAGTTATTCTCTAGTTATTCTTTCTTCTCAACGGTTTGGTAGAAGTTGAGTTTTTTTAACCTTATGAAGCCCACTGTATGATGCACACATTTCGAAGGGCTCTAAATGATCAACATGAGCATGAACTTTGCTGAAAAACCTGTTGTACACAATCTACTACATGCCTTCTGTCGTCTGATTGATAGTTTACACTTTTTAGCAAGTAAAAGCACTTCAGGTTGTGGTACAAGTGTGTTTTTTGCTGTGAAATCTACTGATTTTTAGAAGTAAACGTAAGAAAAACTTGTTAGTAATATTTTCAAGATTAACAATTACTTGACTGAATCAATTTTGGTTCACCTGATTAATTAATTATGCATACATCATTTTACTGATATGTTTTTTCCTCCAAGTATGAGAGCCTCAAAAGCCTGATGTATCAAATATGATACTCAACAAAAACACATATATGAACTGTTCCATATATATATATATATATATATATATATATATATATATATATATATATATATATATATATATATATATATATATTCTCACTATTATTTTAAATGTCAGGCTTTACAGGGGTAAGAGAAGATTATTTTTATTTTCTTAAGGAACTTCAAAATGGTATACGTTTCCTATTGTTGTTTTTTGGGCGTTACCTTAAAAACCTGTTGTTCTAGTACCAACCCACTTAATTTACACCACCTGTACTTTTTGTTTACATAATTACTAAACAAATACTATATAGAGAACACCCAGTGCACAGGATGTACTGCAGGACCAAATGCAAACCAAACCAAACCAACCCAAAGCATTGTGGTGTAGTAACAGTGACTGTGACATTAATGATGTTCACCAGAGACTTTTACAGGAGGCAACACGTTTCTACTGTACTGACACTGTGCCTTTCACATGAAAGATACATTTCACTGTACGAATGATTAAATAAAGGAGTATTAGGAAATATTAATATTAAACAAGCCACACAGAGTGTAAACACATTTAAAATGTAAATCCATTTAGTACGAAACTGCTTTTGTTCTGGTAGCATGCTTGCTAATACAGCTAACGTTACTGTTATTGTTATAGTCACACTTTCCTCTTTATTACAGATAAATGTTATACATTAGCCTCAAAATTATATGAATTAGTGTCAAATTGCCCTTACCGGCGTTTAATGTGAAAGGTCTCGTCAGGAAGAGGGATAAATCATGGACATCTCGATATCCGGGATGAAATCACTCAACAAACTGCAGCGTTTTTGCCTTCAACCGCAACGCGCACGCGCACTTCATTCTGATTCACTGTTTTTCAGGAAACAGTTGTTTCCTCGCTGAATGGATCTTTAGGATACTACAGTTTAGACATTTTCCATTCCTTCTATCTCAATGAAAACCTACCATGTGAAATCTATATTATTGTGCATTACCATTTAAATTTTAAATATGCATTTTTTTTTTTTTTGGAGTATAAAAAGCTTCAGGTACTGTCAGCGCTTCTAAAACAATAACAAAATATACAGAAGACTTATATGTAAATAAACAGTTCTTGTAATTTGCAATTTAAGCTAAATCCCATTATCAAGCATTGAATTTAACATTTGTTATATGTGCAAAATGTCACCAAGCATAAATATAAAATATTTTTAAATGAACATTTCCACTGTTTGCCAGAATATAAATAAATAAATAAAAAAAATATTTAATTTAACATGCCCAGTAGGACATGTTTTCACAATGGAACTCTTATCAAAATATCAATTTTTTAGGTAACAATTATTGAACTCTATAAACTGTATTAATTAATAAAAAATTAAATAGTTAAAACATGCCCCAAACCACATTTCTCAAAAATACCCTTGTTGGGAGTACCTTCATCTCATGCCAGTGAGGTTTTATGGTGTTTGCTTGTTACCTGACTGAAAATATAAAAATATGATAATAATGTCATTTTATTATGGAGGACAACATTTACAAAATACCTTAATCTTAATTTAATCAAATTAAATTAAATAAGTAGGAATTACTAGTTGATCTTGGTTTTTAAGATCAACATGCAAAACCACTGCCAGAGAAAACAAGAATTTGTGTATTTGGACTTTTGACTGAAAACCGTGACCCAATAAACCAGTTAATGAAATACAGAGCTTCCCTGTGTGACCTATTCTCAAGATCCCTTCATTAAAGTCTAAAATGCAAGAAAAAACAGCCAGAACAGACATTTTGAAATAATAAAAAAAAAGTTATTTATGATATATATTTTATTTTTTTCTGGATGTTAATAGCAGGTCATGATTGTGAATATAAATAAATAAACATAAAACATGGATCAAAAACATAGATATTCAACATTCAACCTGATGTCTTGGTATTAAAGCATCACCGAGACAGTCTGGCCCTGCAAAACTGGAATTATTTAAATATGTTTGAACAAACAATACTATTAAACAAAATTTAAAAATTAAAAATAAGAGCCTCTTACTGCTCTTTGTGGCATACAATTTAACATTTTCAGTTCAAAGCATTAACAAACAAGCTCAAGTCTTTTCACATTTTATTAAAAACATTTGTAGCTCATTGTACATTATATTTCAGAAATTGTGTTGAGAAACAAGGTTTGAAATCATTCTTCAAAGGCAAACAGATGTACAGCTCAGTCAATTCCTGCTCAGAAACGCTTCCTCGCTTTTTCCTCCTTAAAAACAAAGATATACCAACATTATTACATTAAATCTAAAAGTACACACAAAAAAAAAAAATCATGTTAAGTTTACGGTAAAAAACAACAACAAAACAAGGCAGCTGTTGTGGTTGCCAAAAAACATATGGTGACAATATTTCTGGTATTGTACAATGGCATATTGGTGCCTGTATATATTCTATAACTTTTATAACCAAAATCTGCTTTTCAACCTAAAACAGAAAGCCACATGATGAATCAAAGTTCATTATGAGTGGCCTGTCCATAAAACATGGATAGTACATTAGACAGATGCCCCTAAACACGAGACACTAAAATAATACAATAAACATTAACCAAAGAACTCAATAAAATGTAACACAAAACACCCTAATGAACATTTACTAATAACAAAAATGAGAAAAATTATTGAAAATTATTGAAAATATAATCATTTCATGTCTTTTTACTGTTTTTCACAGTAAATTATACAACAATTCATACCTTTTAATTCCATAAACCATACATTTTACAGTATTTTACAGTAAAATTGCATACACTTATGTTGAAGTTAAACCATTTACAGTTTATAACTATATATGGTAAGATAACATAGTTAACCAATTAACAGGTTTTTACTGTAACATTTTTAGTCTTTTTCTGTAGAATTTGAGGTAGCGAAACACCGTGCATCATTGTAATTCAATTTTGAATTTAAGGATGTAGAATTAAAATGGAACGAAATTCACGCAACTCCTAGTTTAGTGTAGTTTTTAATACATTTGATCAGTATCATTTAACCATAAACATTAAGATAATAATAACAAACAATGTTTTAAATGTCGCCTACAGAAATTTAGTTAATTAACTTTAATTTTATGGACAATCATCCCCCCAGAATTTATCATAAAGCCTTCAAATGGAGCCAAATATTAATATATTTCAGTAGTTTTTGATTTGATGTTATTATTTCAAAATTTAACTTTGTTATCTGAAAATGTGGTGCTGTATTAAATTATATAATTTCAAATCGACAGTAATGAATTTAATATATTTCTGATTAAAATATTTCTAAAATATAAAACATAGAGACTAAATGAGCAAAATCAATCAAAATTAAATACAGAAACAAATGAACTTTTAATTAATGAAAAATTAGTTATATTTTGCCACAAATCTCATTATGAACTAATGAGATTCCCCAAGTGGCTTTGTGTTGTGATTTCTCTGAACAGCAATTTAGTAAATCCATATTCCTGTTAGTCCAATGTATAATCAGACTCATGAATTAGGAGGATTAAAGGATTCTTAGATTCCCTACTGATAAAAACTTGCATAATTCAGGCTCCCCAGACAAACATTAAACCTTGTCCAACAGTAAAAGCACTTCTGTAATCCAGGAATAGGTTTAATCCATGTCTGGAAAACTTGCCAATAAGGTCTCAGACAGCTCTGAAGCTTTGCTTTTACCTTCACAGCTATGCCCAGCTCAGCCAGTGCTTGCTCATAGCGAGCCTCCATGCCTTTAAGATTTTCTGGTTGAACAAGCTGCCTCTTTATGCCAGGACTGCCAGCATCTGATACCATCTTTAAAAACCTTGTTTCCTGAAAGATGAACCAAGACTAAAGGTATTGAAGCACAATTTTATGACAATCAGTTAGACCCTGTTTCCACCTGGTTTTAAGATGCGTTCTGGTTGATCGGATCACGAGTGGACGACACTAAATACAGGTGTTAACAGGGTTTAAAATGTTTTGAGCCGAAAAAGCATTTGACCGGACTGCTTTCGTAGTGTAAACACTCATGTGGTTGAATGAGTTCGAACAGTCACTAAAGACCACCTGCTCTCCACCCACTGACCTAATGCGTAAACATTATGGGAAGCGTGCTAGACAGGAATTAAACTTTGTTGGCTGAAGACCCAAGTTTGGTTTGAAGACGAAAAATGTACCAAACACAATGTTCTCTCACCATTCCTGATTTCTAACATATGCTCACAGCATTTGGCGTGATCTTGCGGCTGTCAGAGCAGAAACGAAAGCTGCTGCTCTGTGTATGTTTTTCCATCATCTCAGAATGCATTCATATGTAAATTGCGTGAGCTTATTTTGTCCATTAGATCGAAAGATCTGAAAAAGCCCATATGTTTACCCACACATAGACCCTCCCCTCGAAGAAATCAGGACAGAAGTGGATGAAAGTGGACAAAAGAGAAATGGGTATGTGTCTCCCTCGTCTACTTGTGATCCGAGCGACCAAAATGCATCTTAAAACCAGGTGGAAACAGGGCAAAAGAGAAACTTATCACAGTCACTCATTAATTATTTATTTGTACATGTAAATTGGTTTTTGCTAAGATTTGCTAATTGACTGAAACAACAAACAACCAAATCATCAATAATTCAAGTTATGACAAAAACCTGACCTGCACTTTTAAAAGGAAGGTGAACGCCAACCCAGCTTTCCCTGCTCTCGCTGTTCTGCCCACCCTGCAAATGAAAATGCATTAAAGGTGTGATATGTAAATCATAATCCTGAAATCAAATCAATGGATTTATTGGATTTTTATTGTAATATTTGACTTGCCTGTGAATGTATGTTCGGACGTATTGAGGAGCATCATAATTAATGACACATTTTACGCCATTGATATCAATGCCCCTGGCAGCAGCATCTGTGCTTATCAACCTAAAATGAAAAACATCACCATTGTTCATCATTACAGCCACACAGAATATATTTATGTATGTAGGTATGTATACATACATACATACATATTATATATACATACATATATTATATTATATACAGTATCTCACAGAAGTGAGTACACCCCTCACATTTTTGTAAATATTTTATTATATCTTTTCATGTGACAACACTGAAGAAATGACACTTTGCTACAATGTAAAGTAGTGAGTGTACAGCTTGTATAACAGTGTAAATTTGCTGTCTCCTTAAAATAACTCAACACACAGCCATTAATGTCTAAACCGCTGGCCACAAAATTGAGTACAGCCCTAAGTGAAAATGACAAAATTGGGCCCAATTAGCCATTTTCTCTCCCCGGTGTCATGTGACTCGTTAGAGTGTTACAAGGTCTCAGGTGTGAATGGGGAGCAGGTGTGTTAAATTTCAAGGTGTTATCGCTCTCACTCTCTCATACTGGTCACTGGAAGTTCAACATGGCACCTCATGGCAAAGAACTCTCTGAGGATCTGAATTGTTGCTCTACATAAAGATGGCGTGGGCTATAAGAAGATTGCCAAGACCCTGAAACTGAGCTGCAGCACGGTGGCCAAGACCATACAGTTGTTTAACAGGACAGGTTCCACTCAGAACAGGCCTCACCATGGTCGACCAAAGAAGTTGAGTGCACATGCTCAGCGTCATATCCAGAGGTTGTGTTCGGGAAATAGACGTAGGGCTGCCAGCATTGCTGCAGAGGTTGATGGGGTTGATGGGGTTGGTGGGGTGGGGTGGGGGGGTTCAGCCTGTCAGTGCTCAGACCATACGCTGCACACTGCATCAAATTGGTCTGCATGGCTGTCATCCCAGAAGGAAGCCTCTTCTAAAGATGATGCACAAGCAAGCCCATAAACAGTTTGCTGAAGACAAGCAGACTAAGGACAATGGATTACTGGAACTATGTCCTGTGGTCTGATGAGACCAAGATAAACTTACTTGGTTCAGATAGTGTCAAGTGTGTGTGGCGGCAACCAAGTAAGGAGTACAAAGACAAGTGTGTCTTGCCTACAGTCAGGCATGGTGGTGGGAATGTCATGGTCTGGGGCTGCATGAGTGCTGCACTGGGGAGCTACAGTTCATTGAGGGAACCATGAATGAGCAGAGCATGATCCCCTCCCTTTGGAGACTGGGCGCAGGGCAGTATTCCAACATGATAACGACACCAAACACACCTCCATGACAACCACTGCCTTGCTAAAGAAGCTGAGGGTAAAGGTGATGGACTGGCCAAGCATGTCTCCAGACCTAAACCCTATTGAGCATCTGTGGGGCATCCTCAAACGAAAGGTGGAGGAGCGCAAGGTCTCTAACATCCACCAGCTCTGTGATGTTGTCATGGAGGAGTGGAAGAGGACTCCAGTGACAACCTGTGAAGCTCTGGTGAACTCCATGACCAAGAGGGTTAAGGCAGTGCTGGAAAATAATGGTGGCCACACAAAATATTGACACTTTGGACCCAATTTGGACATTTTCACTTAGGGGTGTAAAATTTGCAAATTTACACTGTTATATAAGCTGTACACTCACTACTTTACATTGTAGCAAAGTGTAATTTCTTCAGTGTTGTCACATGAAAAGATATAATTAAAAATTAAAAATATTTACAAAAATGTGAGGGGTGTACTCACTTCTGTGAGATACTGTATATAAAACAGCCTCGACCAGTTGAAGGATAGACATGAAACTTTTCTTTTAATTCTTTTAAATAAACAAAATAAAATTGCATAAATTATTCTTGAAATGATTCTTCTCCCTATTTAAAGGGATACACACACACACACACATATACATATATATATATATATATACACATATATATATATATATTTGTACATTAAGGCATACGTACAGTGGGATCTTCCCTTCCTCAAAGTCTTTCAGTGTTCTTTGTCGTTCACTTGGGCTCAGTCTAGAGGAAAACTCAGCCACTTCCACACCGCCAAACAGCTTCACCAGCAAATAAAGTCTAATTAGACAAAAATACAGTAGTTTTACGTTCAGTTGATCACAGCTAAGACCCAAGTTTCTGCACATATTTGTTACTAATTTCATTGTGTACACCATCTAATCTGTGTGGTTAGGTTTCTTTGATGTGAAGAATCTTTGTGAATTGTTCATGATTAATAATTCACTCTGATATTAAAAGGAATTATCTCGGGGGCTCCTTCAGACTCCTCCAAAAATGACTAGGGAGCCTCTGGCTTCTAAAATACCCATACATATTGAATTTACTACCTAAGATTTAAAAAAAAAAGCAAAAAAGAAATTAATACTTTTATTTGGAAAGGATGCATTAAATTCAAAGCGACAAAAGTGGGAAGTGACAGTTAAGTATTTTACATTGGCACAAGTTACAGATCTGAAGGATACTGAAGTAATGATGCTGAAAATCCAGCATGGCATCGCAGTAATAAATTACTGTTTACATATATATTCAAATAGATAACATTTTAAATTGTAATAATATTTAAAATATGTAAATAATATTTAAAATAATATTTTTAAATAAATATTTAAAATATATTCAATAGAATATTTGAAATTGAATATTTAATATTTTACAAAATTACAATATTAGTTTTTACTGTATTTTTAATGTGCATAAGAGACTTTGAAAACATTTTAAATAATCTTACAGACCCCGAACTATAAACGGTAGTGTATATGTGTAAATCATAATAAAAATCGACATATACTGTATGGCATATTGCCGAATAAGCAACAATATTTATCAAAATATTATACTAAAGTAATTAATGTAATGTAATGAATGTCATGGTGGGACATCAATAAACACTTAACTAGTGACGTAAAAAAAAATTGCTAAATCGATTCAGTTAAATGGACAGATTGAAAGGATTGATTGGTGAATATTAACCAGATTTTCAGTTCTACTGCCAGTGCCGACTAGATTTCTATTTATTCATTGCTGCAAGTTTTTGTTTTTTAAATTTACAACTATTTTAGTCACAGCCTGGAGCCCTGTGTATAAATATGTTAGTCATACATCTGCATCGTGCTGGAGCTTAAAATCCATCATTACCGGTGTGCTCCTTCTCTGGAGTTTGTGAAGCACAAAGCAGGACTGAACTTGAGCCGAAGTAGGAAGTGAAGGATGATGAGCGGTTTGTTGCTTTGGTTGCAGGAGACGTAATACTCCTGCATAAGACATTCCAATATGTTAAAGGTGTGCAAAGGAGAACTGTACCAGTGTATCTGATTACAAAATTTAGGAAATGTTGTTAAACTCACAGAGAGGCCCTGAGGAAAGTTAAATGTGTCCTGGCTTTGTGTGGGGGTCTCTGAAAAGGTGTGTGTGGAACGGAAGAGTCGAGGCTGGTGCAGATCCAGCAGTTGTAGTTTCTCAGGGTTTTGTGTGAGGGTGGCGGAAAACAGCAACTTCTGCAGAGGAATCTGCGGTGGAGACAAACTGACATACAAACAAACAGTCATAAATATTGAGCTCAGTCACAGCAGTGTTTCCCACAGAATTCTGTGAGACTACGGGGAGTGGACCTCGACTGGGGCATTATTATTTATAATACATTATTATTATTTGTATTGTTGTAGTTATCATCATTATTATTATTCTTAAGACAGTTATATAGTACTTTTTTAAAACAAATGCACTGTAAAATAAATGTAAATGAAACATATATTTCAAAATAAGTATATTAATTATTATTTTATTTTACACTACAGAGGTAAAATTTCTTCACTTCCAAGAGTTAAATCCTCAAGCTTTTATTTTGGTGAAAACAGTAGGGAGACCTTTCAGTTTATGTGAAAGCAGGTTTACAAATGCTTCTCATTACAAATCTAGTGAAATGCTGTAATTGCATTACATCAAAATATGAAAAAGCGTAACTGGCGTGTGTTAAACTCGCAGCACATGCAGAGATGGAGTGAGCTGCTCTAAAAGACTTGGAAAACACCAGATCATGAGCTGAATTAAAAGGGCACAAAAACCAGCCATGTTGTGATTTCAAATTTAGTTTGATTGACAGATGCTTTGCCAAAGCAATGGCACAAAACACAATGTTAGAGACCTTTTATGTATAAATGAGGGGTGCAAATATTCTTTTGAGACAGAATTGATTGCGGTAGGCCACCAGAGGCTTGGTAATTAATGGGAAATACAGGTCACATGTTCTAGTTGTGACAGGTGTATTACTGAGTGTTTGAGCAAGACCCAGGTTACTCAAAAGTTTAACGTTAAGGTATGCACAGACACCATCGAACTGATAGTGTGAGTGGAATTGAAAATCTTTGTTCTAACTAATGGATAAAGAAGATGACATCCTACCTTGCCACTGTGATTGGTCCAGGCAGTATTCTTCTGAAGAAAGACGTCTGTGTGTCACCTGGGTTTCTGTATACTGCTTTAGTCACCTGACTGAGCCAGGACTGATGCATGCTGTCAATCATCCTGTCTGCCTCATCAATAATCTACAAAATACACATTATAAACACACTTTCTATACAGAAGATGGAAGAATACTGTGATAGAGAAAAGTGACGCGTAAAACAAAATTAATACACAAATGAAAGCAAATGCCTCTTTTTTGGACAAACATTACCACAATTCTTAATGTATAAACCCCATTTTTTTTCCTGACAAGTAGTTTGACTTTAATATCATGTATTGTTTTGTATTAAATGTTATTAAAATCTTAAATGTAAAAAAATACTGTTTAAAAAGTTGTTAAAGTTTTTTTTTTTTTTTTAAGTTTTTTTTTTACAAGTTTTTTAAAGTTCATAAGTCTCTTATGCTCACCAAGCCTACATTTATTTGATGAAAAATAGTGAACACAGTAATATTGTGAAATATTATTACTCTCCTCCTATAAACTCTCCTCATCCCTAGCTCCTATTGTCTGTGGGGTTCATTCAGGGGCTGATTCTCTTTAATCGATATATGCTTCCCCTTGGAAATATTATCAGGAAACACAATATTTCCTTTCATTTGTATGCTGCTGAAAAAGAGCTATATCTTCCTCTGAAATCTGGTGATTCTATTTAGCCTTTGCTGGACTGTCCTGATGTAAAATGTCGTTGGCAAATAACCTACTCCAAATTAATGACAAAACAGAGATAATAATCTTTGGTCCCCCTTAATCTAAATACGGTCTTGTCAATAAACTTGTCCTTCCTCAATCCTCATTTTTTATTCCTCAATACTCACAGTTTAATGTGTTCTTGCTTAAAGGGTTAGTTCACCCAAAAATGAAAATAATGTCATTTATTACTCACCCTCATGTCGTTCCACACCAGTAAGACCTTCATTCATCTTCAGAACACAAATTAAGATATTTGATAAAATCCGATGGCTCAGGGAGGCCTCTATTGAGAGCAAAGCCACCGAACCTCTCAAGATCCATAAAGGTACTAAAAACATATTTAAATCAGTTCATGTGAGTTCAAGTATTCAACGAGAATACTTTTTGTGTGCCAAAAAAACCCCAAAATAATGACTTTTCAACAATATCTCGTGATGGATGATAACAAAACACTGCTTCTGAGCTTTACGAATCTTTTGTTTCGAATCAGTGATTCGGATTTCTGCTGAAATCACATGACTTTGGTGCTCCGAACCACTGATTCGATTCGTAAAGCTCAGAAGCAGTGTTTTGAAAATCGCTCAAAAATATTCTCATCGCTTTATAATATTAAGGTAAAACCACTGAACTCACATGAACTGATTTAAATATGTTTTTAGTACCTTTATGGATCTTGAGAGGTTCGGTTGCTTTGCTCTCTATGCAGGGCTCACTGAGCCACCAGATTTTAACAAAAATATCTTAATTTGTGTTCCGAAGATGAACGAAGGTCTTACGGGTGTGGAACGGCATGAGGGTAAGTGATAAATGACATTATTTTAATTTCTGGGTGAACTAACCCTTTAATAAAGGTATTAAAATGTTCAAAATTTATATGCCAAAATATCTGCCAAAAGTTATTTTTAGGAGTATACTAGCATTTAGATAACCTCAAAGCTAACAGAAACTAATTCAGAGTATGGGTTACTATACTTAGCCTTAGACTCACCAGGAATCGTAGGTGTTGTAGACTGAAGTTGTCATTTTTGTTGATGTGATCCACTAGTCGGCCCGGCGTGGCCACAACGATATCTGCCAAACTGTGGCTAACACCTCCCCTACACAAAGATGCAAATAGTTTAACTGAAGTTAGTACTTACTTGTAGTTACACCTACTCTGGGTGGTCATTAGTCACATATTTTAAGTGAGTCGAAGCATCTATTGTTATCCTACTCCATGAGTAGAGCTGCACGATTTTAATCATTAAAAGTTTGTGATCTCAATTCAAACATCCACACAATCTCATTCCTAAATGACAATGATTTGCCTGTTTATTAATGGTGCCCTAGAATCAAAAACTGAATTTATCTTGGCATAGTTGAATAACAAGAGTTCAGTACATGGAAAAGACATACGTTGAGTTTCAAACTCCATTGTTTCCTCCTTCTTATATAAATCTCATTTGTTTAAAAGACCTCCGGAAAACAGACAAATCTCAACATAACACCGACTGTTACGTAACAGTCGGGATCATTAATATGTATGACCCCAATATTTGCATATGCCAGCCCATGTTCAAGGCATTACACAAGGGCAGGCAGTATTAACATCTGGATCTGTGCACAGCTGAATCATCAGACTAGGTAAGCAAGCAAGAACAATAGCGAAAAATGGCAGATGGAGCAATAATAACTGACATGATCCATGATAACATAATATTTTTAGTGATATTTGTAAATTGTGTTTCTAAATGTTTCGTTAGCATGTTGCTAATGTACTGTTAAATGTGGTTAAAGTTACCATCGTTTATTACTGTATTCACGGAGACAAAAGCCGTCACTATTTTAATTTTTAAACACTTGCAGTCTGTATAATTCATAAACACAACTATATAAACACTGATGCCTACGGTAGTGGGCCCCCTTTTAAAAGCTTTCAATAGCTTCTTTGGGGTTTCCCTTTTTACACACATTAAGTTTTCTTAATTATTGTTAATTTTGTCTTTAAAATGATGAAGTGTGTGAAATAAAAATAAATAAATAAATAAAATATTGACCAAATAGAGCAAATCACATTTTGAAAGGAATTTGGCGCTTCAAATAATGATTGTATCAATTACATCATTACGCATCTAGGTGCCGAGTCCACAAGTGACTGTTAAAACATGTATTTGTCATTGAATCATTCATTCAAGAGATTTGTTCAAAAACGTTGATTCATCCACTAATCAAACAAGCAAAGTATTTATGAGTGAGTCATTGAATCATTCATTCAAACCGATTTTTAAAAAAAGAATTAAAATAGACTGCAGCAATTAACATTCCATCATAACCTCTAGTAAATTACATGTTATTTTGTTTAGTGGTCTGTTCAGAATCGTGGGAGAATCGTGACCTCTAATTGAAACAAATAAGCAGCTCTATCAGTGAGCCTACAAACACTCACCTGCTTTCAGAGAGCGCTGCTCGCTCTGCAGCAAATGATTTCTGGCCTGCGATTATGACCACCTTTAGACTGCTGCCCTCAGTGTATGTGCTAAACACCTTTGACACCTGTGGGGTTGGAATCAAGGATGAACAATGAACATAGGCAGTTATGTAGATAATTATTTGATAAATAATCAACGATTAAAAAAATCATTACCTGTTGAGCTAACTCCTTGGTGGGTAGAACAGCGAGTGCACGGACCTCACACACCACACGCTTGGACAATGCCTGCGTTAGCAAACACACACACACACACACATATACAGTGCTGGGTAGATTGCTTACAAATTGTAGTCAGTTACTGACTCCAAATTACATGACAAAAATTTTAGTTAGTAATGTAATCTGTTACATTACACATTTTAGGTAATGTAATTTGACTACTTTTAGATAATACTTATCTATAACACAATGTTAATGTTTAACTGTATTTTGATTAAATAAATGCTGCCTTGGATTAGGGCTGCACGATTAATCGCATGCTATTCTCACGCGCATTTCGTCAGTAAAGCCGGTTCCCTGATTACCGCTAAATCACCATCACCTGCTTTCAAATGAAGCGGCATTTAATAGACGGAGCCGTAGGTCACTGAAAAGCCACGCAATATCGCGTTCATATCGCAGATGAATCGCCTGCGATAATGAACGCGATATTGCGTGGCTTGTCCGTGAACTACGGCTCCGTCTATTAAAAGGCGCTCCGTTTAAAAACAGGTGATGGCGATTTAGCGGTAATCAGGGAACCGGCTTTACTGACGAAATGCGCGTGAGAATAGCATGCGATTAATCGTGCAGCCCTACCTTGGATAATAATAATAATGTTCTTGACAGGTTTCATGACAAAAATCCAAAACATAAAACAATGGGGCGCGTCAATTTGTCAGAGCACATGTGCAAACTACTAAGTCACTAAGTTCCAATGCCAATATTTTGGAGAAATAAATAAAAATGCATTCTAATGCAATTCATTGTTTGTACCTGAATAACAGGTATGACGAACGCCAATGTCTTTCCACTTCCAGTAGGTGCAGAAACACAGATGTCTCTGGGCCTGTAGCCACCAGGACCCAGCAGCAGCCCTGAGCTCACACTTTCTAGAATGGCAGGGATGACCTCAGATTGAACTGAAAAACACAAACACAGCACAGCACTAGCAACGTCAAGGTCATGGGTTCTTGATCAGATGTGAACACTAATTGAAGTTACTACAGTAGATGAAAGATGATGGCAAATTCATAAATGTAGAACAGAATTAAATAAAGTTATTCTTGTCAGAGCTGATGTACTTACCTGGAAAGAAGCTCTGTATTCCATTAGCCTCTAATTTCTTCAGCAATATCGGACAGATGCCTGGCACCTGACTGATGGGAATGAGGTTATTCTTCATGTCCCTCTGAATGACGTCAGGCTGGGCCAACCACTGAGGCAATACTCTTCTGACCTGCAATTGTGCAAAAACAGTTGTTTACAAGACATAACCCTCAATACAGTTACACTCAGAACTTAAAGATATTTTCCCATGCTACCTTTTGCACCGTCTTCTCTTTGAATCCTCCCAGGATGTGGAAAGCGGTCTGGGAGGTGCTGCTTCCTGTCTCTGCTTGGATCTGATCGATCTGAGGGTCCACAGCTTTTTCAGTCTTCTTACTTTCCTCTGGGTCACTTTCAGTTGTTTCTGTGATTTCTACAAACTTCTTATTATCCAATTCATTATCTCCTAAAATCAATGATACATTTCTGTATAAAGCAATTTCCACAAAAACGGAGTTCGAAATCTTAATAAAGTCTTTTATTCCCCAACAAATGCTCAGTTAAAAGAGGTGATTAAAAGGTTTAGTTCACTTCTGAATTAAAATTTTCTGATAATTTACTCACCCCCATGTCATCCAAGATGTTCATGCCTTTCTTTCTTCAGTCGAAAAGAAATGAAGGTTTTTGAGGAAAACATTCCAGGATTTTTATCCATATAGTGGACTTCACCAGGGTACAAGTTGAAGGTCCAAATTACAGTTTCAGTGCAGCTTCAAAGGGTCTTATCTAGTGAAAAGATTGGTCATTTTCTAAAAAAAAAAAAAATAAAAATGTATATACTTTTTAACCACAAATGCTCATCTTGCACTTCTCTGCAATCTGCCACGCATTACGTAATCACTTTGGAAAGGTCATGTGTGAAGTAGGCAGAAGTACCGTGGCAGGGTGAAAAACTCCATCTCATTTTCTCCTCCAACTTCAAAATCATCCAAAAAATATTGTTTTACCTTTTTTTTTGTAAAGGGCATTTGACTTAGTCTTTCCACGTTTGCTTTGTAAACACTGGATCTGTACTTTCAACTACGTCACACGTGACCTTTCCAACGAGATTATGCCATGTGTGGTGCATCGCAGAGGTAGTGCAAGACAAGCATTTATGGTTAAAAAGTACATATATTTTTATAGATTTTTTTGTTTTTTTGAAAATGACCAATCGTTTCGCTAGACAAGACCCTTTTATTCCTCATCTGGGATCGTGTAGAGCCCTTTGAATCTGCACTGAAACTGCAATTTGAACCTTCAACCCGTTGAACCCCAGTGAAGTCCACTATATGGAGAATAATCCTGGAATGTTTTCCTCAAAAACCTTAATTTCTTTTCAACTAAAGAATGAAAGACATGTACATCTTGGATGACATGGGGGTGAGTAAATTATCAGGAAAATTTCAGTTAGAAGTGAACTAATCCTTTAACTATCAAAAAAAATTTTTTTAGCCCATATCAGAAGTTTAAATTAAATGCCATATGAGCTATTTTATTTTCTATTGTTTAATTTTATTAATATTTTATATGAGGTTTGCAATTTTTGTAACCCTGCTACCAAAATTAGAGTTTAAAACAGTTGCCCTGATTTTTAGACCCTGATTTTTGTGATTTTTTTTTTAATGACACTGACAAATAAATAGTAAGCAGACACAACAACAAAAAACAATATGGTAGAACTGGTAACAGGGTTGCAAATTTCCTTTGTAGGCATTTTGGAAATGTTTTGATTTGTAGCCACTGAAATATGTGTATTTTATTTAAATAAAGAAAAAAAAATAATTCTTACAATAACTTTGGTAACTGGGTTGAGTATTTGAGCTTGATAAATAGAATAAAACACTAAATTAGTGTAAAAATTGAGAAAATGTAATATTATTTACTTGTCTTATTGTTATGCTGCAAAAAAAGATCCAAATTATATAATTTCTTGAGTATATCAAAATTTTATGTATGTTCAGTTTATTAATGCAGGAAAGTCAATGCAGTAACAGGGTTGCAAAAAATGTGGTATACAGCTAAATATAATATTTTGGCATAATATGATATGCCAAATTTTGAAATGTCATATTCATAGCTACTTTTCAATGTTCATTTTAATATAATGTTAGATAATAGTTTATCTAACATATTTGGGAACATGGGATTTATGGCTTTATTGTTTTAAAAAAAGCAATGGAATACCCTATTTGTTCTAAAAAGTGGCAAAATGTTTTAAGCACACCAAACCAACAAGATCGACTAGTTTAAAAACAATCAAAGATAGTAGTAAGTCAGCATTACCTGTATTGACACTCTCATTTTCATTGGACACTGTTTTAAGTTTTTTGTGTTTTTTCTTCTTTTTAGTTGAACTGGCAGCTTCATCATCAAGATCAGTTTTTTTAACATTGTCAGTTTTCTTTGTTTTATGCTGCACTCCGTCAGCCTCTTGCCGTTTTCTTTTCTTTTGTTCTTTATCACTCTGATGGTGGTCTTTATCTTCTTCAGCCGTGTTTGAGACGCTCTGCTGTTCTCTGGCTTTGACCTGCTCCTGAAGTTTAGCCAGCAAAGCACTGGATCGAGACTCTCTGCTAGATTCACAGTCCTCCTCCTCCCCTAAATACCTGATCACAGGTAACACATCAATAGACAGAGGGTCACACCAGATGATGGGTTGATGACATAACTTTTTTCAACACAGATTTTAGGTTAAATTAGATCAATGTTTAATTGAAACGCCATATTTTGTCCTCGTTTTATATTAATGTGTATGTTTTTCATTCTTTAATTCACCAATTTACTTGAATAGCTCTGCAATGAGAAACTCATTTAAAAAATATAAATACTTAATGAAGTCACATAATTATACAATTAGTAATTTCAGATGAAGTGTAAAGATAAACAGAGAATCATATGCCAGACTATACAACTGAGAGTGAGAGTCATTACTTATGATTAAACTGGTCAAATAATTTACTCTAAGAAGTTCTGTGCCAGTTAACTAAATGTGCAGCGAACAACATATACTTTAATGTAATATAATATACATAACGTTACCTATTTATCATAAATAGCGCCATAGTGACTCCTGGCTCGTGTCAGCGCCACGTAGACCTTTATTTCACTCACTTACAATTATGATAACTGTCTGTATTCATGCACAGCTTTCATAAACGAAAAATTAAAGCGTACAGTGTACAGTTCTGTTGACCATGTGGGATCATGATCCTCCCGAGAACTGTTTTGCAGTCGCGAAGTGATGACGTAGCGAACCCTCACAGAAATAACAGGAGAGCAGAACGGCGATAGTCATGATACCATCTCTGATGATACTGGTCGCTGGTTACCACAGACGTAGTTTTTAAATGTTTCAATAATTTTTCTATTCTAAATCTTCGCTGTTTATCATTATTTACAAATCTAGATCGTGTTGTAAGTGGAACCAAAGACTATAGCCTAATGTAAAGGACCAATCACATTTGTTTGTGATTACTGAATAAGTATTTCAGTCATTTTTGTTGATTACTGGTGTTTAGTATAAAAATACCGATAACAATCATTTGAAAACTGACTGCGGCCGAAGAAAGGGACTTTTGGTGCGGCTCCTGAGCCGTCGAGCGCCCCCTGGAGGAAGAAGTACACAAAAACAGTAGGTAACAATATGTTCGCTCAATTAGAGCGCTAGATGGCAGTGTTTATTCTTTTTCTTTGATTAATGTCTTGATAAATTAACTAAAGGATTAGTTCACTGTAGAATGAAAATTACACCGTACCCATGATTTACTCACCCTCAAGCCATCCTAGGTGTATGACTTTCTTCTTTCTGATGAACACAATTGGAGTTAAATTAATAATCACCCTGATGCTCCTAAGCTTTATAATGGCAGTGAACGGAAACCACCTGTTTGAAACTCAAAGTGCATCCATCATAAACGTACTCCACACGGCGCCGGGGGGTTAATAAAGGCCTTCTGAAGCAAAGCGATGCATTTGTGTGAGAAAAATATCCATATTTAACAAGTTATAAAGTAAAATATCTAGCTCCCGCCAAACCGCCTTCCGTATTCAACTTCCGTGCACCGCAATTATAAAGCTTTGGAGCATCACGGTGATTATTAATAACTCCGTCTGTATCGTTTGAAAGAATAAAGTCATACACTAGGATAGCTTGAGGGTGAGTAATCATGTGGTAATGTTCATTTTAAAATGAACTAATCCTCTAAAGTTTACAAACACTCAACACTGAACTAACAGGGGTGTGTTTCCCAAAAGCATCGTTAGTCAACTATGGTCGAACGTTCCGTCGTTATTAACCCTTACGAAAATTAACCATGGTTTTATTACGAATAAAACCAAAAAACATCGTTACTATAGTTAAAAGCATGGTAACCACAAATTAACCATAGTTTTATTACACTAACCATAGTTTAACCATGGTATTTGTAGTAAAACGGAGGTTATACAAATGGTAATCAATCAGGCAAAAAAGTAACTACACTTTCAATGTAATAAAACCATGGTTAATAGTTCAACGATTCTGTGTTTCCCGAAACCATAGTCCAACCTTTTGTAGTCTATGGTTCCAACGAATATTCGCAAAAGTTGTGTGGTGGAACGACAAAAAAGCAGAATTACTTCTCAGACATGTCCGTAATTGTAACAAAAATAAATAAATAAATAATTAATTAATTAAAATCTGGAATGACTAGAGTTGATTTCTTTCACGACACATTGTACTGTGGTAGTTAAGCAGCAAGTTAATGTCTATTGTATATTACAAGCATACACACACACATACAGTATCTCACAGAAGTGAGTACACCCCTCACATTTTGTAAATATTTTATTATATCTTTTCATGAAATGACACTTTGCTAACATGTAAAGTAGTGAGTGTACAGCTTGTATAACAGTGTAAATTTGCTGTCCCCTCAAAATAACTCAACACACAGCCATTAATGTCTAAACCGCTGGCCACAAAAGTGAGTACACCCCTAAGTAAAAATGTCAAAATTGGGCACAAAGTGTCAATATTTTGTGTGGCCACCATTATTTTCCAGCAATTTGGACATATTTTAACTTAGGGGTGTACTCACTTTTGTGGCCAGCAGTTTAGACATTAATGGCTGTGTGTTGAGTTATTTTGAGGGGACAGCAAATTTACACTGTTATACAAGCTGTACACTCACTACTTTACATTGCAGCAAAGTGTCATTTCTTCAGTAATGTCACATGAAAAGATATAATAAAATATTTACAAAATGTGAGGGGTGTACTCACTTCTGTGAGATACTGTATATATATTTAGAAATATTTTGGAAATATGAAAAAGAGTATTTTTTTTTTTTTACTACTGAGTAACCTATGAAATGTACTACTCCTACTAATAATTATTATTTAATACATATTATTTAGTTATATAGGCTTATATAATAAATAAAAAAATAATAATAAATCAATACAATGACACCTTTTAAACACATTTCATTTATTACATAGAGATTCTACACCAGTGAGTGTTTTGCATAACTCAAGTATTTCCAAAAGAGAAGTGCTTCCAAATTCATTCAAGGCCACCAAACAATCATGGCTGTTTCAACATTAAACATAAAAAATATGAACAATCCCCAGTCTCACACTCATATAAAACACCTTTCCACAAAGAGCAACGTGGATACACACCTAAAATTCACCCTATATAATATAAACTACACCTTATAACTCTTAGTGTCATAGTGAAAAAGTGTATGATGCACATGTGTATATTAACAACACCCTTAATGCCTCAGTTTACACATTTGCATTTATGGGATGAAATGCTAAGGCGGCAAATGAAGAACGACAATTGTATTGAAAATCTACACAAGCAAAAGTTACGCGTTTCATGGGTTGGGACTGAATTTGCGCATACTGCATTTAATAAGAGATTGAGTGGATATTGTGAACAGCAGAGATAACAGCATCTTGGTACTCGAGCTGCCTGTTAAAAACATAATAAAGGGAATGTGCAGTGTTTATTGATAGCTAGAAAATAGTATAGAAACATTCTATTACAGTTGTGTGCAATATAATCCAGCATCAATTGGATTTAACGTCCAGCTGTATAATATGAGCCCAACACTAATGTGCTAAATGAAAAACATCATTAGATTGTATTAAATACTGTACACTAGCACTGCTCTTCCATAAACACTGTGCACGAGATCAGCTATTGCTCATTCAATATTTAGAGCTTATGTCTGCTTGCTTTTCATTGGCTTTCATGCTAAACATGATTATTAGGAAAATACTCAGTTGGAGCAAACTCTTATTAAGGGTCAAAATGAAAAAAAGGGTGATTTAACATATGGATAATTTAAAAGGTTATTGAAAAATAGATTTTAAAACTATTATATATAATTTCATAATTGCAATACATCCAGGTTTTCACAAGCATAAGTTTCAGTGAAAATGTGACAATGTGATGCTTTCCCCATTCAGATGTGCAAATGTAACATACTTAGAGCTATAATGATGAATCTGACAGAAATAACCTGTTTTCTTTTCATTGTAACATTATTTAAATTAAGCATGTTTAGACAGCAAAATAAATCTATAATATACTATTTAAAATATTAAGTACATTTATAAAGTATACATGATAGTAGTATTGAATTTATGCTGATTTTAATTAAATAAAACAATAAAAGTGCAGTAAAAATTTATTACTGTATTTTTTTTTTTTACATTACAGTAATATGAATGGAAAAAATTGTCATGAAAATAATGTTACAATTCAAAAATATTAAAGGATTAGTTCACTTTGAAATGAAAATTAGCCCAAGCTTTACTCACCCTCAAGCCATCATAGGTGTATATGACTTTCTTCTTTCTGATGAACATAATTGCAGAAATATTAATAAATATCGTGATGCATCTGAGCTTTATAATGGCAGTGATAGTATGAGAGTATGAAGCTGAACAAAGTGCATCCATCCACATCCATCCATCATAAATATGTGCTCCACACAGCTTCGGGGGGTTAATAAAGGCCTTCTGAAGCGAATCGATGCGTTTGTGTAAAATAAATATCCATATTTAACAAGTTATGAAGTAAAATATCTAGCTTCTGCCAGACCACCTTCCACATACAAGTTACGAAGAAAGTGTAACTGGCGTCGCGTCAATTACACTTTTTTCCGTAAGTTTAATAGGGAAGGCGTAGGATGTAGCGGAAGCTTTGTGAACTGCAAGAGGTTTACACTTTCTGCGTATGTTAAATACAGAAGGCGGTCTGGCGGAAGCTCGATATTCGACTTTATAACTTGTTTAAATATGGATTTTTTTTTTACACAAACACATTGCTTCGCATCAGAAGGCCTTTATTAACACTCTGGAGCCGTGTGGAGCACATATTTATGATGTATGGATGTGGATGGAAGCACTTTCTTCAGCTCATACCTATTGATCCCTATCACTGCCATTATAGAGCTTGGATGCTTCAGGATATTTATTAATATTTCTCAGATTGCCTTCGCCAGAAAGAAGAAAGTCATATACACCTAGGATGGCTTGAGTGTGAGTAAAGCTTGGGCTAATTTTCATTTCAAAGTGAACTAATCCTTTAATGATGCTTAAAACCTGTTTTCTTTTGCATTTGGGGTAAAATGTGAATTCTTCACGAAAGGGGAAAAATAATTCAATTATTTTCACAGCCCAATGTTGGCTGATAACCTTTTGTGTGTGTGTTTGAGAGACAAAATCAACTAATTAAATCGGTTTTATTTATCATAAATTTTTGGGACAGGATGTTTCCTGTTTTTATTATGATGTGTGCGACTCTGCCAGATCTGAGCCTTTACAAAACAGCCTGGCATGCCATGATAGTAGAAGTACCATCGGTAAGCAGAATAATACAAACATTTAATAGTGGGAATAATTCTTTAAGCTCATGCTCATAATAGAAAACGATCCAACATGTTTGCTAAGCAACACCCCAATTCAGTTTTTCTGTGGACGTGGTACATAAACAGTACAGAAATTAAGTTTGACAGCATGAGAATGACCTGAGGTAGCAAAAGATGTCACACAATCAAATGTTTACCCAGAGATAGACAGCCAGAGGCCATTAATGTGCTTCATTCTCAAATATATTACACTCAGGATACAGCATTTTATAATGCTAAGCTCAAAACTTTTTAAGGGGCGATAGTACTACGGTGTGGTTTCAGATGCCATTCTCTTAGCGTTTATCATGATGGCCTTTAAGGTGGAAGGGCGCCGAGACAAACGGGTCACCAGAAGCCACATCAGACGTCAGATTGTGATGATGCTCACCGCTCGGTTTGTGCTCAGGGTCTGTGTTCACGGGTCCTTCGTAGTGTCTGGAATACTTTGAAAGTGCCTGGGGTCTAAAGGGCAGAGGCGTCACTTGGCCGAGGATGCTCTGGTCAAGGGAAGAACCTGGATGGGGGTGTAAAAATCTCTGCTGGGCCGCAGGATTGGTGTAAACCATTCCAGAAGTTTCCTTCTTCCTACCAAAGGGGGCTTGGAGAAAAATATCAGGCTGTTGAGGCTGAGCTGGCGGACGAAGAAAAGGCGCATTGGTGAATACATCTCCATCGCTGTCAGCGTCTTGTCCAATCCGAAATGGAGCTTTGGAGAAGATATCGACGCCTGGATCTGCACCTGAATGTTGGGCTTGTGACACCAGCTGTGGCGAGTGGTTCTGAGGGTGGACAGAAACCAGAGAGGACTGGTTTTCAACTGGTACCTCGGATTCGGAAGACATCTGGAGGTTTCTCGAAGATGCAGGGCTTTGGTCATCATCGTCATCCGAGTCTTGAAGTAATGGTCGAGAACCACTGCAGTCCAGACTTGGAGTTTCTTCTCCACTCACCTGTGACCTTCCCTCTTCTTTTTCTCCATCGTCTTCATCACTGGAATGAAAGCAGTCCTCCACAGGGTCTTCAACATCCCCTCCCTCTAAAAGCATTCCATATCCATCACTCTTCCTTCTGGCTTCTGCAAAACAGAAAACCGTAAAAAGAAAATTGATAGTTAGTGACATTTTCGGAAAAACTCTACAGTATGTATTCAATAGCAGGAGAATCATTATGGACAATTTAATGATTGTGACCAAAAAGTATTTTGTCGTTCTGTAGATCTACAGAATGAAAAACAAAAGGTTGAAACAACCTGAATCCTCTACTGTTGCAGCCTGTATCAGGACAATGACATTACTGTGCCTCCTCTATCGGACAGTTCACCCAAAAATGAAAATTCTGAATCATTTACTCACCATCATGTCATTCCAAGCCTGTATGACTTTCTTTCTCCCGCTGACCACAAAAGGAGGAACTTTGAATTCTGCACTGGTGTTTTTTGAATGAATGCGGACTGGAGAGTTCAAGCTTCAAAAAGGAATCAAGTCTACTGAAGCCATACAGTCACTTTGTGTGAGCAACAGATTAAGCCAAATTTAAGTCATTATTCCATGAAAATCTGGACATCCAACATAGATACCATTAGGAGATCAAGTTCATGAGAAGTACAGATGACAATCATTCTTTGGAGTCAGATCTTTTCAATTGGCTGACCCAGTTCACAAAACCAGTCTGAATGATTCGTTCACAAGTCAGACTGATTCTTGAGTTCATCTCACTGCCTCAAAGAACCAGTCACAGCAGTTCAAGAGTTAACAGCCCACTGAAGAGGAAGACTGTTAATTTGATCTCTTTGGCCTTGTTTCTACCTGGTATTTAGATGCGTTTTGGTCGATCGGATCACAAGTGGATGAGGGAGACACATACCCGTTCACACTTGGTGTTTTAATCCGTCTCTTTTGTCCACTTTCAACCACTTCTGTCCTGATTTCTTCAAGGGGAGGGTTTATGGGCAGGTAAACATGGGCTTTTTCAGATCTTTCGATTTAATGGACAAAATAAGCTTATGTAAGAAATTTACATATGAATGCTACCGGAGACAACAGAAAAACATACAGAGAGCAGCAGCTTTCGTTTCTGCTTTGATTGAATGCTGGAAATCTGGAATGGAGGGAGAACACTGTGCTTGGTATGTTTTTCGTCCTCAAACCAAACTTGGGTCTTCAGCCGACAAAGTTTAAATCCCGTCTGGCTAGCGCGCTTCCCATAATGTTTATGCATTAGGTCAGTAGGCGGAGAGTAGGCGGTCTATTGGGCTGTTCGAACCCATTCGACCACTTCATGAGCTTTTCCACGACGAAAGCAATCCGGTCAAATGCATTTTCGACTACCTCTGGAAGTGGTTGAAAGTGGACAAGCTCAAAACGTTTTACACCCCATTTACACCTGTATTTAGCGTTGTCCACTTGTGATCCAATCAACCAAAATGCATCTTAATACCAGTAACAGGACCTTTGTCACAAAAAAAACTATTATATGACTTAAGAAGACATTGAATCAAACCATGAGTCATATAAATTGTTGATAGTTTTATGATACTTTTTTCTGTTGTGAAACTTGAAGCTCCAGTCCCCATTCATTGTAATTCAATAAAATAAATTTAAAAAAAGGCCAGTATTGCTCAATTTCTCCTTCTGTGATCCACTCAAAGAAGAACATTAAACAGGTTTGGAACAATATGATGGTATGGAATGATGACAGAATTTACATTTTTGGGTGAACCAACCCTCAAGATGAGGATCTGTTTGTCAAATGTATGTTTAAATGGATAGTTCACCCCAAAAATGAAAAGTCTGTCATCATTTACTCACCCTCATGTCATTCCAAACCTGTACAATGTTCTTTTGCAGAAAACAAAAAAAAAATATTTTGAATAATGTTGTTAACCAAACCATTCACCATTGAATGGACAAAAACAAGCAGAGACATTCTCAAAATGTTCTACAGAAGACAAAAAGTTATAGAGGTTTGGAACAATGTGAGTAAATGCTAACAGAATTTACATTTTTTGGGGAGAACAAGTAAATAAAATGGGGGGAAAACAAATTATTCAGGAGCACTCCATTACACAAGATGGCTACACAATAAAGCAATAGAGCAATACAGGACAAATAAAGCACATTCTACTACAGTATAATCCACAGAGTGACTAACACCACAGGAAATACCATGAACAGTAAACATCTATAACAGCTACCACTGACAAACAACCTTGTTTCCACAAACTGTCACCCTTCATTTGAACACATTTCTGAGAAATGTCAGGTCAGAACATTTAAGTTCATAAACTAATAAACAGGAAGAGCAACTACTTTTTTTCCAGGACGGTCAATATAACAGGTAGGTTGAATGTGCGATATATATACAAACACTGACAGTCCTACATTTGTTTTTTGAAAGTTGTACTAGCAACGGACAAGGTTAATCAACTCACCAGTGCTGGAATTATAAAATGAATAAATGAAATACCCTAAAAAGAGCCATGGAAACAAGGAGGTTACAGAAAACACAATGACTGAACTGAGAGATCAGAGCAGAGACGTGATGCAAGTCTTACCTTTAGGATGAAGTAAATGGTTGGCATTAAATTCAGGATTAATACAGCAGTGCACTAAGATTTAGTTAAATTATTAGTGCTTACATCCTAACACACTGCAGAGGCATGGACAGTGTTGATTATCTGTGTAAAATGTGCTTTTGTTTGCATATATATATATATATATATATATATATATATATATATATATATATATATATATATATATGAGGCGGGATGTGGAAGCGCATTATTTGAGTGCAGATATGTATTGATTTGACAAAGATGAACATGTACAATGCGGAACAAAACCACTTAAGAAGTTGCCTTAAAGGGCAAGTTCAACCAAAAATGAAAGTTCTCTCATATTTTCTCACTCTCATGTTTTCTCACTCTCATCGAATGTTTTTTTTAAAAGATGTAATATAAGTCTAAGGTGTCCCCTGAATGTGTCTGTGAAGTTGCAGCTCAAAATACCCCATAGATTTTTTTTAATAATTTTTTTTAACTGCCTATTTTGAGGCATAATTAGAAATGCGCCGATTCAGGGCCGCGGCCCCTTTAATTGCTCACGCTCTCCGCCACCTCCTGAGCTCTGGACTCTATTATTGCATAAACAAAGTTCACACAGCTAATATAACCCTCAAAATGGATCTTTACAAAGTGTTCATCATGCAGCACGTCTAATCACGTAAGTATGGTATTTATTTGGATGTTTACATTTGATACTGAATGAGTTTGATAGTGCTCCGTGGCTAACGGCTAATGCTACACTGTTGGAGAGATTTATAAAGAATGAAGTTGTGTTTATGCATTATACAGACTGCAAGTGTTTAAAAATGAAAATAGTGACGGCTCTTGTCTCTGTGAATACAGTAAGAAACGATGGTAACTTTAACCTCATTTAACAGTACATTAGCAACATGCTAACGAAACATTTAGAAAGACAATTTACAAATATCACTAAAAATATCATGTTATCATGGATCATGTCAGTTATTATTGCTCCATCTTGACATTTTTCGCTGTTGTCCTTGCTTGCTTACCTAGTCTGATGATTCAGCTGTGCACAGATCCAGACGTTAATACTAGCTGCCCTTGTGTAATGCCTCGATCATGGGCTGGCATATGCAAATATTGGGGGCGTACATATTAATGATCCCGGCTGTTACGTAACAGTCGGAGTTATGTTGAGATTCGCCTTCGGAGGCGTTTTTAAACAAATGAGATTTATATAAGAAGGAGGAAACAATGGAGTTTGAAACTCACTGTATGTCATTTCCATGTACTGAACTCTTGTTATTCAACTATGCCAAGGTAAATTCAATTTTCAATTCGATGACACCTTTAATGTTGACTAACCTTTTTTCTGTGGAACATCAAAAAAAAAATGATATTTTTGTTCATACAATGGGAGTCAATGGTCACCAAAACTGTTTGGTTACCAACATTCTTCAAAATATCTTTAGTGTTTCACAGAAGAAAGAAAGTCATACAGGTTTGGAACGACATGAGGGTGAGTAAATGACAATTTTCATTTTGGGGTGAACTAACCCTTTAATAGTGAAAATTGGACCCTAAACTAAAGTGTTACCAAAATCCTTTGTAACATTATCAATATCTTTAATGTCATGTTTCAATTGAATGCATCCTTGCAAAAGTATTAATTTCTTAAAATTAAAAATAATTAAATAAATAAAAACCACTGACCTTAAACATTTGAACAATAGTGTAATGGAATTTAGATTAAAAAAAAAACTTCTCTAAAGGTGTGTGAAAGCAAAAACCAGCATTCATGATGTTTAGTCACCGCATTTGCATTTGAATGTGGCATGCCTGATATCTATGAACACAGACTAAGACACAACTATCTGTTCCCATTGACATTTTTATTTAATATCTTCCTTTTCAGAATTTTCATTGTCGCATAAAAACAGAAGGAATACGGCGCTCGATAACATGAAGAAAAAAGGATGAAGCGATGGCATTCCATTATAGATAAGACTTTTTTGTTGTTGTCATTATTTTCTCCTGACATGGGCTGTAATACACGCTACAACACAAAGACTTCAACGTCAGACTACTTAGCCACACCGCTAGGTGCATAAGAGTACTATGAGCACTACAGTCAGATTGCATAGGTCAGCCACATTAAAACAAGCAAAGGGAGGAAAAAGAAAAGAGAAACTGACAACAAAGAAAACATTCACTTAAACATAATATTGCCAACACACTCTCATGGTAATTTGTGACCATTTTACGCTTTGGCTAATTCGAAAGAATTCATACAGTCTCATTTGTGGGTTTTCGTGCGATCTGCTTACGTCCCAATGATGGTTAGGTTTAAACAATGCTATCTCACGACCAATTCATACATATTTACGACCTCACTCGTATGAATTCATATGATTTAGGGTTTTAGGGGATATGGTTTAGGGGCGAGGTTAGGAGTAGGTCATTCATACGAATTTGCCAACTCATAAAATACATACAATTTATAAAAAAAATGTACTAATTAGTATGAGTGAGGATTAGCCACCTCTTAAAATATGTACAAATTGCAGAGAGATCGGGTTGGTTTAAAGGTGGGGTGGACCGTCAGGCTTGTTTTATATTTTTCTAAAAATCGTGCGTTTCCATATGAATCACTCCGTACAAATTCACACGAAATCACCAACTCGTGAAATAGTTACGTATTCTCATGAGAATGGGTTGAATATTATTACACAACAATGTTCTACCGATGCAACATTTGTACAAGCTTTGGACAAAACAATGACTCAAAATAAAACAATACTCTTAGCATTTAACAAAAAACATTGAAGTACACTATAAGAAGTTACATCTCAAAATAAATAACCGTGTATTATTACTGCTTCCGCACATCTAATTATGAAAATTCAAACATCATACATATACATAAAGACATGTTTTCTTAAATTGAGCTGTTTTATGTTTGATATGTGTCTCTAAAATTTGACTTTGTAAAGATTTGTCAAGAGTCAGTGTCGACATGTCTGATATGTGCTGCCTAGACACTGGTATAACGTCAGCTTCAGGATAGTGATAGACCGATATATAGGCCAATATTTGACCATTCTGAGATATTGACATTTGTTGAAAAGTTCACTCAAAGGATAAGGTATTTCTGTTGTCAACTTTTTAGTGAATTTTGAGTGCATCTGGAGGTAAATAAGTGTTTATTTAATTTTAGTCATTTTAATGTCTCAATTTGTATTAATATCAGCTTTATATACACTCTTAGAAATAATGGTTCCAAAAGGTTTCCGCAGTGATGCCATGGAAGAACCAATTAGGATTCCCCAAAGAACCTTTCATTGAGCCAATCTCAATGAAAGGACTTGCTGTGAAAAAAAAAAAATGTTTTGGTGTTTTTCTTGGTGTGAAAAAAAAATCTTAAAAATCTTAAAAATCTAAAGAGTGCTTTTCCACTATAAAGAACCTTTTTATGCAATGGAAAGATTCCATGGATGTTAAAAGGTTCTTCATGGAACCATAAATGCCAATAAAGAACCTTCATTTTTAAGAGTGAAAGACCTGCTTTCTAGATGGAGGGTTCCCAAACTTTTTGTCCAATGAATTTCCGTCACTTCTCCATGACATTTCAAGTTGTCTGTGATTACTGGAAAGGATTTTTAAAAATTAGTTTGATTCAGACAATAGCAAATGAACCATTCAGGCTGATTTGTGAACTAGTTTGAACACTGTCTTTGGACATCACAATTAGTCTATAGAAGAGCAGTATCTAGCTGATGAAGTACTAGTTAGGTGTATCTAGGCGTATCTAAAACAATTCACTGTTGTAATATACATGACTTCCAGGCCCAGAAAACACAACTTTAAAATCTCATAGATTTTCCATGACTGTGAGGACCCTGCCAATTTTGGTATTGCCTGTTGAAAAGCACAATTACTTATTTAGGTTGTTATTTTCCAGATGTAACTGAATCAATGTGTGTTTTATATGAATCTCTCATTTCTGGTAAACGTCACATGGCAGATGAGACCTCGGGAGGAGCAGACCGTCATAGGCTCAGTCCAAACACATTTACTCACAGTTACAAAATAAACACATATCTGTCTTATTGAATTTTTAAGAGATTAAGATTCAAAATAGAGGTTATTTGAGGAGGTAATGGATAAAAATAAATGCTGCCTACAGGCACAGATCATGAGGTTTTGGAACAGCTTATATTTACATTTATCATTTAGAGCTTGATGGATGAAATGTTACTGAACACTGAATTTCTTCAGAACTCTGATAGTCTGATCTGTTCAAGTTCAAGAGGCAAAATGTGACAAAAGAATATCCAACTGACAGAAAAGCAAATTTGTGCTCTAACATACAGATAAATAATCTTTATCTTATAATATTTATCTTGAGAATAATACACATTTATACAGATTCTCAGTTTTTACATTCATCCTATACCATCACGGCCTAATTTACCCTCAATATGATGCGTGCTTCCTTTTCATCTACAGATTGCATTTATCCTTTATGTGTCTTAAAAGGGGACAATGCATAACTGGATTGTAATTATAAAAATTAAATTTACATTATAGTGGTAGAACTGTGTGTCCATATGTCAGATATAGCAAAAAGCAAAGAAAAAGAAGCAAGGGGTATGAATAAACAAACAAACAAAAAAAAGACAACAAGGAAGGAGATGAGACAGAATGACAGAAAAAATAAATGACAGGATCAAAGAACATCACAGAGGAATGAAATTCAAGATGATTAATACTGTGACAGATTATAGCGACTGCAAAGGGAAACATCTGTTTAAATGTGTGTTCATTTACAGCAGTTTATACATTTATCTGTGATATTGCCTGTCTAGAACTTTGCAGGATAATATAAATCTAATGTAAACGTACATGAGAAAACTTTAAATGCAACTTCTAAGGGCCAAAACATACTCAGCATCAGTATGTGAACGCTAACAGTTCTAGACACTTCAGCTCCCGTTCTGTTTTAATGGCACAGACATTTTAAGGTAACTATCATCTTTTTGAGGACTATGGTTTGTTACCATCAGAACACTTGCTAATAACATGCTAGCAGTCCCTAACATGTTAAAAGTCTAACATTGCATGTTCTACATTACTGTTCAAAAGTGGGGTCAGAATGATTTTTTTAAGGAAAATAATACTTTTATTCAGTAATGGTCCATTTACTTAATTAAAAGTGGCGGTAAAGATTTCCATTTTAATAAAATGCTTTTCTTTTGAAGTTTCTATTCACCAAAGAATCCTGAAAAACACATATATCATGGTTTCCACAAAGTCAATGGAGTTCACACTCGTAATCCTATTTTATATGTTCATATAACTATCACACAATGATATATTCAAATAAAACTTCTAAAATATTAATACAAAGGTTTTTTTTTTTTTTTTTTTATGTTTTGTATAACTAGTTTTGCTATAGTTCATAATTTGAAATTTCAAAGAAAGTTTTTTTTAATTAACAAAATTAACGTAAGTTGGAGGTTGATGTAGTAATAACATGTTAATAACACGGTAACTTTAATAAAAAAAATTACATCACATGTTGCTAAATATGCTAAACATAATGGTTTTAGTTGAAAATTGACAATGAATGTTTTATATGCTTAAGTTCCACCAGGTCAAAGCTGACATGGGAATGCGAAGGCGTATGCTGATTTTGAATGCATTAGGAAGATTAAGAAGTGCAACTGTTGATATCATATTGATATTAATGAGAAATATTACTTGAGCAGTGTTCTGGCATTGCTAGCATGTTGTAGCTGGTTGCTAGAGTGTATAGTGTGGCCAAGCATTCGTGTCTATGTTTGTATACTTATGTAGAGTATGCTTTTGCTCTTAATGGCTCAATTTCATGAAATTTGCTTTAGTCTTTGCTTTAGTTTATTTCTGCAGCATCTTCCTTTTAAGATGTTAAACCCTAACCCCCGACTTACTCTCGTTTCTTTTGTATAGTCTGTCTGCCACTGTATATCCACATTGGGTATAAACAATGTTACAACCTAAACTGGATAAAATTGGCATTATATGCCTGGAATCATCAGTGGGCTGACCACATCAATAATCAGAGGAATCAAAATGTACTTAAATGTGTAGTTGTGCATGATTCAACCATCCACATTATCCTAAAGATGAATGATTGCTTTCATAATCCTTTAATGTAAACTTTACTCTGGATTAAAATAAATAAAGAAATATATCGTCACAGTCGGGCAGAAACCTTGTATTTCAACATCTTCATTTTTTCATAAATCATTGATATTTATCAACCTTTATGTCTGTCTGTGGGTTTTGCAAACATTTATCCAATGAAAAGTATTACTATAACTTGAGACTAAACCTTGTAACGCATTGGATCCTCAAAAAACCTCAACCTCATAACTCCACCCCGCCTCGATCTTGAATGAAGTGCCGCATATATTTAAACCGCCTCTGCTTGTTTGCGATGCAAACATGCATTGAATACAATTGCAATGCACGGTTGTTTGAATAAGTACAGCATTTTCTATATGTATAAAGGTGAATGTTTTATGTATTTAAGGAGTGGAGAAGAGTGTCTTAGTCTAGCATTTGTCATAAAGTCATAGCCAATATTGTCTAAAATAGCCTGTGTGTAACACTTCATCTTGAGATTTTGGCCAAATGACAAAAGCACACACATAGTTACAGTAAACTTTATAACCTGCAAGTTGATAAAAAAAAATGTATTGCGATGCACTGACTGCCTCAGATGCGCTTCTCTAATGACAGACAAAACGTGTGTCTGACCATATATAAAGCCACAATATAAACTTTAACAACACTTTAATTATTTTAAAAAAAATAGTGTTTTTTGCTATTCTCTGAAAAGTAGCATTTTTGGGAAAAAAGGTTTCCGCCTGACAGCAACGAAAATCTATAGGTGCTTTATCAGACAAACATCCTCATCATAATACTAATGTGTTACTGGTGGTTTCCAGAGTGTCAAAGTGTTGTTACATGGTTGTTGGGTGTTCTGAGTGTTTTTAGCAAGTTACTAACAGGGGCAGTCGTGGCCTAATGGTTAGCGAGTCTGACAGGTAACCCAAAGGTTGCTTGTTCGATTCCAGTACCAGCAGGAAATGACTAAGGGGCCCTTGAGCAAGGCACCTAATCCCCAATCACTCCCCGGGCACCACAGCAAAATGGCTGCCCGCTGCTCCGGGTGTGTGTGTGTGTGTTCACTACTCACTACTTTGCTCCTAACGTGTGTGCACTAACTCTGATGGGTTAAATACACTTTCACTAAGTTAATGTTTTTTTTTTGAGTGGTTGCTTGATAGTTGGCAGGCTAACATTTAATAAGCCAATCAAATCCCAATGGATTCAAATTCTGTCACAAGTTTCCTCCTATTGAATATTCCATTTCATTTTTATACAGTACTGTGCAAATGTCTTAGGCACGTCAGTATTTTCACCCCCCAAAAAAGGTTTTAAGCCAGTTATTTATATCTTTTGCTGTAGTGTGTCAATAGGAAATATTCGTTCACATTTCCAACATTCATTTTGCCATTAATTGTAATAATCCAGTGAGATTTTTGAATACACAAGGAGTCTGACAACAGCCGGTGCTCCACACAGTGATCAGAGCTCACCATCATCGAATCCGTCTGTGATTACATGAAGAAACAGATGAAACTGAGAAAAAGTAAATCCAGAAGAACTATGGCCGTGTCTCCAAGAGATTTTAAGAAACCTGCCTCCAAAGCTACCTGAAAAATGATGCCCAAGTGTACCTGGACAAGAGCTGTTTTAAATGCAATGGGTGGTCACACAAAATATTGTTTTGATTTAGTTAATATAAGTTAATTGATAAATAAAATCTATTTATAACAGTATTTTTTAAAAACATCCTCACTTTACAGCATTTTTACACAAGTGCCTAAAACTCTTCACAGTACTGTATCTTTGCAGGCAGGTTTCTTCAAGCATTTAGAGACACGGCCACAGTTCTCTGGATTTAGTTTGTCTCAGTTTCATCTGTTTCTTCACGTAATCACAGACAGATTCGATGACGGTGAGATCAGATCACTGTGTGGAGCACCGGCTGTTGTCAGACTCCTTGTGTATTCAAAAATCTCACTGGATTATTACAATTAATGGCAAAATGAATGTTTGGAGATGTGAACGGATATTTCCTATTGACACACTACAGCAAAAGACATAAATAACTGGCTTAAAACCTTTTTTGGGGGGTGAAAATACTGACGTGCCTAAGACTTTTGCACAGTACTGTATGTCACAGTGACAGAAGGCCATTTCATGATGTCTTTAAAGAACCGTATTCAAATAGTATTTTAAAAAAAATTATAAATTTTGACTTTTGGTTTGTTATAATTGAGATGTAAGTTTTGGGAGTTGAAATAAATCATCATTGGTTGCTGTGTTTTGACATCCTGAAGAATGAAGCATAAATCAATGATAGAGTCATGAGAATGTTTATGGATCAGCAGAAGAGAGACAAACAGCAAATGTGAAAAGAATGCCAAAGGAAATGTGCGTAAGGACGCCCAAGGGTGGACAAGGTTTATGGGATTACTTAAGGTTGAGGTTTCTAAACTCTCGCTATATTTTTAAGAATTGCACGCTGCCCTCTCCCTCTCTCTCTATTCATCTGCCTCTCTTTTTCTGTTTCCTCTATAAGTCGATGAGTTGGTCCACCAGCAGAAGAGAGCGTGCCAGCGAGGGCAGACTGGTCTCAGAACTGCCACTGTTGCTGCGAGAATGACCACCTAGAACATGCCGGAAAGAGGAAAAGAGAAAGAGTGAGAGGAGAGAGAGAGAGAAAGAAAGGGAAGGGTGTGAGTAATGAGAATTTCGAGAAAGAATGAGGATGAAAAGAAGATAAAACGTTGACGGAGGGTGAGTGAAGAATGAGGGGTGAGAAATGAAAGGAGGAAAGAGAAAAAGCAAAAAACAGATGAATAGCAGGAAAGAGAAAGCATAAAACGCTAAAAGATAACAGCAGAATCGAAGTGGAATATTTTAAAGAGGATGGCTAGAAAGAAAAAACAAAAAGCCTAGGTAACATTTTATTTTGATGGACACTTTAGACATTCTGTTGGCTATAAGTAACTTTGCACCTACATGTCAACTAACTCTCATGAGAGTATCAGTAGACTGTCTGCTTAATATCTGCTAACACTTTAGTTTGATGCTGACCAGTTCTACTGACTATAAGTAACTTTGCAAGTGCATGTCAACTTATTCTACTAACCATAACCCTGCCCCTAAAAGTCTCTACTAATACTCTCATGAGAGTTAGTTGACATGTAGGTGCAACGTTACTTAGAGTCAACAGAATGTCTAAAGGGGACCATCAAAATGAAGTGTACAAAGTCTAAAGACTTGAGGGGAATTACAGTGTGTTCGCTGTAATGCTACTTTAAGGTCATATAGTTTACATTTTAGGTATAATATATTATTTATGTAGTACAGACAACCACATACTTCAATATCATAAAAGCCATGTCATATTTCACCCCAAAATTAAAAGAAAAATAATAGCAATTACATTTTGCATAAAGAAATATAAAAAAACTAAGCAAATTTTAGGAATAATTTTAAGCACCTTTTTACTCAAACTCCCATTATACACACATTATTATACATTATTATACATTATTCTATATATATATATATATATATATATATATATATATATATATATATATATATATATGTATATATGTGTGTGTGTGTGTGTGTGTGTGTGTGTGTGTGTGTGTGTGTGTGTGTGTGTGTTTGAAATTCTTAATTTTTAATGTTTTATTTGGAATATTACAATTTTAAAAAACAGCTTTTTTTTATTTGAATGTATTTTAAAATGTAATTTATGCTGAATTTTCAGTGTTAGTTTTGAATTAGTTTTCACCTTGTCACATGATCCTTCAGAAATCATTCTAATATGCTGATTTGCTGCTCGAGAAACATTTCTTATTATCAATTTTGAAAACAGTTGTGCTGCTTAATATGTTTGTGTTAATAGTGATATTTTTTTCAGGATTCTTTGTAACATTATAAGTGTCTTTACTGTCATTTTTGGTCATATTAATTGCTGAGAGTTGAATTACTATTTCTTTCTCAAAAAAAATATTAACCCCCAAAGTTTTCAATGGTAGTGCATATACAATAAATATTATAAATAATATTTTTTTTTTTTTTTTTTGAGGATTATTTATTTATTTTTAATGAGAATAACCACTGATAATAATGGAAAAAATTTGGGAAGAATTTGGGAAAATAGATGTCACAATGCAAAACATAACTGCATATTTTTTGTCTTTTGATTTTTTGGTGAAATATGACACTGACATATTTTTGTAAGATTCACCCATTTAAAAATGACTGCGACAGGGCGAGGACAGTTTGCGATGGAGAAATTTAAGAATGTGTCAAAGGCGTGTTTCCTATTCTTTTGCATTGTTCAAAGCCAGGTCAATCAGCTTCTACTTGAACAGTTGTTTAAACAACATCAAAAACTCCAGCGTCTCAGAACAATCTAACTGTACAGTACCTCTTTCACTTTGATCACTCAAAAAGTTTGCTAACCGTATGCCTATACTTCAGTGTGAATTAGATGCATTAAATAAAGCATGCGCTCTCTTCCAAAATCTTTTGCTGTTATCCAAACTCCCTTACCTTGGCTGGAGCTTTTGGAGATAAGCACCGGAATTGGGTCAAACTGGTTATCAGAGCTTTGGTCCCCAGTCTCAGTGGACTGGAAGCCTGAGAGGGTAGAGGCTGCAGGAAGAGGTTAGAGCCACAGCAGACCAGAGGAGAAGAAACAAGAAAAGAAAGAGATTAGGAAGAGTGTTTTTTGGGGGGGGTCGAGAGAGTGACGAGTATAGATAAGCAAGAACAGGTAGGTAATGCAAGAGATGGTCATTAATATGCATCAGACTTATGTAGGGTTTAATTTGGCAAAACCTATTCTGAGCACAGAGCACAAATTTTCACCATTTTTGCTGGCTGTGTAGGCCAATTATGTTTATTTGCTAAGCAAAAAACTTTGATCACAGGCTGATTAAAATTGGTTTCTGTTTTGGTGACATTTCGTTGGGAAGCTCCACCCACTGCGAATCTCATTGGTCCTAACTCCCACTCCCATTGGTCCTAACTCCCACTCCCACTGACTATACATTGAAACATTAAATATCTCCTGATTGGCTGTGATTGTGTCTTGTCACATAATTGCTTGTCATTGTCAATGCTTTATGTTGTATGTTTGGTCTTGTACATACACCTCTCTTTAAAAGTTTGGGGTCAGTAAGATTTTTTAATGTCTTTGAAAGAATTCTCATGCACCGAGGCTGCATTTATTTTTATTTTATTTTTATCAAAAATAGTAAAAACAGTAATATTGTTAAATATTATTACAATTTAAAATAAAAATTTCTATTTTAAAAAGAAATATTCAAATTGTAATTTATTCCTGTGTTGGCAAAGCTGAATTTTCAGCATCATTACTCCAGTCTTTAGTGTCACATGATCCTTCAGAAATCATTCTAATATGCTGATTTGCTGCTCAAGAAACTTTTTTTTATCATCATTATCAATGTTGAAAACAGTCATGCTGCTTAATTCAGGAGTGGAGACAAAAAGTTGTAAATATCATTAAGATCTAATGTACTCAACAATATTTTGTTTAAACTGTTTCTCTGCCATGACAGTAGTTGAAGTGACAGAGAAAATGCACACAGAGAGTGGCAGATGCTTTTTATCCAAAGACTTTAGGTGATTACCCTGGGAAATAAACCCATCGCATCGAACCGCTGACCTTGATGTTACTTGCTAGTGCCATGTTCTATTGTTTTGATAGAAATGCCTCAGAGAGACAGAAAAGCCTAAATTTGGGTTGGGACACCATTTGGAATGCAACAATGTGTGAAATCAAACTTGCATAGCTATTAGTATTATCCCCAGATGATGGGATAAGCCAAAGCAGAGCACATTTTGGAAAAAGCTTTATTAAAAAAAAAAAAAAAAAATTATATAAATAACTTTACAGTCTATGGCTCGTTACATATACGACATGCAACTGAGGTGAGTGCATATAGTTCTTACCCTGGTGGGACTGTCCACTGCTCAAAGCAGTAGTGGTAAACTGGTCCATAGATGGTGCACGAAGAGATGAGGGGGATGAAGCCAGTATTAGACCCCCAGTGGAAGGAAGGGAGAGAAGCGGCCCATCCAAAAGAGAATCCTGTCCAACCAAGGATTCTGGAGGACACAGGGCAAGCAAGAAGAATAAAGAATGACAGAGAACAGAAGGATGAGTGACAAGAGAAATAAAATATTGAGAATATAAAGAGAGAGTTCCAAACAAAAAGTTCAGGTGGGACAGATAAAACAGAGCACTAAGGAAATATGAAGAGGATGGGTAGAAGGTGGCAGTGAGAAATCAGAGAGAAGTTCTGCAGCAGAAGTGAATGAGGCCCACAACATACTCTACGAAAGCTTGATTTTGCAAGCTTGTGTTTCATAATGTGTCAGAACACATAAGTATATGCAGTAGTCTCATTTTTTTGGGTCAGTATTCTCTTTCAGGTCAACTACTGTCATGGTAGAGCGATAGTTGCACACACTGCTAAACTGCCACCGTGTTTATAGCAACACACCTAGTTTAATGGTAGGCAACATAACCATCCCCTTGACATAGGGCCCTATGAAATCAGTTTTATTTTCCTCCAAATTCTGCACTTTCCATTTTAAAGTTTATGATGTAATACAAATTTATAATCAAAAACAGTGGTTATCAAATGAATGTATAAAATGTACCTATTCATTTAATCTTTTAAAATGTAACAAAGAAATTTGAAAAAATCCATTTGTGTAAAACAAAGTGCTGCACAACAGAAGTTTACTGTTTAAATCAAAACATGGACAAAATTGTGATATTCCTTAAAATATTATGTTTTTTTTTTTTTTTTTTTATAATAATAATGTTTTAATAACTGTATTATAAACTTTAAGTACATTAAACTGTATAATAGTAATATATTTCTGTAATCATTTCTTCAAGTTAAAAAAAAAAAAAAACTTTTATTTTGGTGGGTTGTAGTGAAGACCTTTGAGTTTCTGTGTATCTGACGATAGTTTTATCAAAATAAATAGTAATATGCTGGTGAAGTGACTCTTGGAGCAGCTCTGGAGGTGACATTCATGTCTTCATATAGTAAGACGGCAGATGCTGAAAACACCAAGAATGTTACATGTGCTTAAGTATGTGTAGTAGATGAAACCACAAAGCTCATTCACACAGAGACATGCAGAACATACACACTTCATATGTAAATAACAGTCATTTTTTAGAGGTTTAATATTCACACAAACTAGTCTGTATCGTGATTTGATTATGCATTGTGCCCCATTTATTCATCCAAATTTTGCGACATTCTGTGTTATACAGTAAATTCCATTTTTATGACTGGATTCCATTATTCCGGATTGTTACCCCCAGACCAATGAGTACACTTTAAATATGTACAGCGGCCAAACACTCATGTCTGAATTCTCACACTTCTGCAAATTATGTTTGAGGCCTGAGACCGCTTGAAAGAGTAAAACAATATTCCTGACAAAAATAAAGACTAGTGAATAAATGCTATCAAGCTTCAAAATAGTTTTTGGGGCCACAACGATGTCAGTGATGCCAATCAAACAAATAATAACTACTAGTGCTACAGCATAGGCTGTAGTACAACTACAGCCAACAGACCCACAATAAGACACACACTGGGAATAATCTATGAAGTTATGTGAAATACACTGGGATGTAGTAAGCTATCTGGTCACCAGGTGGCTCTACTCACAATATAAACAGACAGCAACACAGTCCAACCTGGACTGCAATATCCAGAAAGATGACACAGCACTCTGAGGATTTTGAAGAAATATTCTGTAGGTCATCACCCTAGTATGGCCAACAATGTGCCATTGATTAATTCTTTTTGCTGCCAAAATAATTAAGTACTTATTCAACCAAACCATCCACATGTTCTCATCAACAAGCGATGACAAGTTATTTCACTGCTAATAAGGACAGATGAGGTCATGTGGTTATTGTGCAGAAAGTATCAGCATGTTTTCATCAGGAGAACCAAACTGCTGTTCTTGAATCCCTTTTTTAAGAAAGGGAAAAAGATCCTGCTCTATTTCACGGTACATAGAAAACACTGGGCTGTAAATCTAATAACTTCAAATACTGATACCTGAAACAGAGCAGAAAATCTGCAAAACCAATCATAATAAAATTATAAAATGTTACACTTGTTACAGTAATCACAAACCTGTGAACCAGCCAGATCAGTGAGAAAGGTAACCCTACTAAAACAAAAAGTACCATGCGTCAACACTATCCACGTGCTGCTTTAGTAGTGCTTATGATTAAAATGTAAATCATTGGTATCTAATTATTTCAATGGAGGTTCATAACTGGCAGTGATAATGTCCTCCAGAACACCTTGCAGATTTTCCTAGCCTAATGTCAGCAGATTCAGCGCTTCAGTGAGCCGCTGTATAAAACATGGGAGAATATTTACCAAATTGCTGACCTGGTAGTGCAGCTGACCCAGGATCAGTCTGTAGAGGATCCAGACCAGGGATCAGAGAATTCATCCCAGCTGCAGAAAGAAAAAAAGAAGAGAAAAATATGACATTTTATGTAGCAAATGTAAATGGGGAGAGAGATGGTTGTGATGTCAATTCACTCCATGCACGAAGCAGCACTCTTTAAACCAGATCATTCAAAGATATACAGATGTCTGATGAAGACAAAGTTTACAACAACTACACAGACGGAGAGATGAAACTGCAGTGGGGTTATAAGTACAGACAGGAAGGAGTAAGTCAGAAATGGGGACGACATCCAGAAGTTCCACGTGTTACTCTGAGCTGAACTGAGAAAACAATCACCATCACAAGACCAATGAAGGCCAGTGAGGCGATGAATCAGTTGTAGGGTTATAGGCAAAAAAACAACACTAAACAGACAAGCGGCTAGTTACCATCACTACAGTCTGCAGGGCTGAAGGGGTCATTCAAGGGAAGGTCAGGGAGGGTCAGGGAGGAAGAGGGCTCTGGAGACTTCAAACCCTCGATCAACTTCTCTACTCCATGAGCGAAGAGGAGAAGGGAAGAGAGAAGAAACAGTGAGGAGAGGAGAAAATAAGTGGAGAGGAGATATTGGGAGAGATAGTGAAAAGAGAAGAGGAAAGGAAAAGAAATGAGTCAGTGAGGAGTAGAAGAGATGAAAGGAAGAGGGGAGACAATATAGAGAAAAAAAATAGACAGGAGAACAGAGAGGAGAACAGAAATTGTGAGAAGGAGAGGGGTAACTGTGAGGAGATTAGGCAAGGACACAGTAAGTACAGGTGAGGAGAGAGTGATGAGAAGAGACTGTGAGGTGGAGTGTAGATGAAAGGAGGAGAGGAGATGACGAGGAGAAGAGAGGAGGCAGGAATGAGACAGCAAGGAGAGGGGAGATGGTGAGGAAAAGAAGAGACAGGAGAGGGGAGACAGTGAGGACAGGAGAAGAGAGTAAGTAGAGGAGAAAGTGAGATGAGGAGAGACAGTGAGGAGAGGAGGCAGTGAGGAGAAGAGAAGTGAGACAGAGAGGAGAAGAGAAAGTGAGGAGAAGAGAGTGAGTAGAGGAGAGAGTGCGAAGAGGAGACAGTGAGGAGAGGAGGCAGTGAGGAGAAGAGAGTGAGTAGAGGAGAGAGTGCGAAGAGGAGAGACCTGAGTGAGGAGAGGAGACAGAAGAGAGAAGAGGAGACCATGAGGGGAAGAGACAGTAAGGAGAGGAGACAGTAAAGAGATGGCAGGAGAAGAGAAACAATGAGGAGGAGAGGGGAGACAGTGAGGAGAGAAGAAGAAAGGAGAAGAGAGCAGACAGTGAGGTGGAGAGGAGACAATAAAGAAAAGAGAGTAGTACAGAGATAGTGAGGAGTAGAAGAGGAGACTGTAAAAAGAGGCGACATTGAGGAGAGGAGACAGTGAGGAGAAGAGACAGAAGAGAAGTGAGGAGAAGATAGAGGGGAGTGAGGGGACAGTAAAGAAAGGAGAGGAGGAGAGAGGGGAAACAGTGAGAGAGGAGAAAGTGAGGAGGACAGGACACAAAAGGAGGAGAGAGGAGAGTGTGGACAGGAGACAGTAAAGAGAGGAGAGACAGTGAGGAGGAGAGGATACAATAAAGAAAGGACAGGTGAACAGAGATAGTGAGGAGTAGAAGAGGAGACCATAAAAAGAGGAGACATTGAGGAGAGGAGACTGTGAGGAGAAGATAGAGGGGAGTGAGGGGACAGTAAAGAAAGGAGAGGAGAAAAGAGGGGAAACAGTGAGAGAGGAGAAAGTGAGGAGGACAGGACACAAAAGGAGGAGAGAGGAGAGTGCGGACAGGAGACAGTGAGGAGGAGAGGATACAATAAAGAAAGGACAGGTGAACAGAGATAGTGAGGAGTAGAAGAGGAGACCATAAAAAGAGGAGACATTGAGGAGAGGAGACAGATGAGAGGAGAGGAGACGATACTGAGACAGTGAGGAGAAGAGACAGAAGAGAAGTAAGGAGAAGATAGTGGGGAGTGAGGGGACAGTAAAGAAAGAAGAGGAGAAAAGAGGGGAACAGTGAGAGAGGAGAAAGTGAGGAGGACAGGACACAAAAGGAGGAGAGAGGAGAGTGTGGACAGGAGACAGTAAAGAGAAGAGAGACAGTGACGAGAAGAGACAGAAGAGAAGTGAGGAGAAGATAGTGGGGAGTGAGGGGACAGTAAAGAAAGGAGAGGAGAATAGAGGGGAAACAGTGAGAGAGGAGAAAGTGGGGAGAACAGGACAAAAGGAGAAGAGAAGAGCGTGAGTAGAGGAGACAGTGCAAAGAGGAGAGACAGTGAGGAGAGGAGAAGTGAGACAGTAAGTAGAGGAGAAAGTGAGGAGAAGATAGTGGGGAGTGAGGGGACAGTAATGAGAGGAGAAAAGAGGGGAAACAGTGAGAGAAGAGAAAGTGAGGAGGACAGGACATAAAAGGAGGAAAGAAGACAGTAAAGAAAGAAGAGATGAGACAATGAGGAGAGGAAAAGTGAGACAGTAAGAAAAGGAGAAAGTGAGGAGAAGAGAGTGAGGAGAGGAGACAGAAGAGAGCAGAGGAGACCTCGAGGGGAAGAGACAGTAAGGAGAAAAGAAAGGAGAGGAGACAGTTAAGAGATGAGAGGAGAAGAGAAACAATGAGGAGGAGAGGGGAGACAGTGAGGAGAGGAGGCAAGGAGAAAGTAAGGAGAAAAGAGGAGAAGAGAAGTAAAGAAAATACAGCAGACAGTGAGGTGGAGAGGAGATGGAAAGGAGGAGAGGAGACAATGAGGAGATGAAAGACAGTGATGAGAAGAGACAGTAAGGAGAGGACAGAGTAAAGAGAAGAGACCGTGAGGAGGAGTTGAGAGAAAGAGGGGAGAACAGAGATAGTGAGGAGTAGAGGGGAGACAGTAAGGAGATGAGGCAAGGAGAGGAGATCGTAAAAATAGGAGACATTGAGGAGAAGAGACAGAAGAGAGGAGAGGAGACCGAAGAGAAGTAAGAAGATAGAGGGGAGCGAGGGGACAGTAAAAGAGAAGGAGAAGAGAGACAGTGAGGAGAAAAAGAGAAGTGAGGAACAGAAAAGAAAGCAATGAGTGAGGAAGAGAGGAACGCTGAGAAGGAGACGAGGAAGTGAGGAAGATAAGAGACATTAAGTAGAGGAGAAGAGAAAGGTAACAATGAGGAGAGGAGAGAGGAAACAGTGAGGAGGAGAGGAGACAGCAAGAAAAGAGAGGTGACAGTTATGAGCAGAGAGAGGAAACAATAAGGACAGGAGAGTAAACAGTATGGAGAGGAGAGTTAAATCAAGGGTGTCCAATCCTGCTCATGGAGGGCCAACGTCCTGCAGAGTTTAGCTCTGACCTGCTCCAAAACACCTGCTTGAAAGTTTTAGTAGAGGTCCTGAAGACCTTGATTAGCTGTTTTAGGTGTGTTTAATTAGGTTGGAGCCAAACTCTGCAGGTCAGTGTCCCTCCAGGAGCAGGACTGAGTTAAGTCAAAAGTGTTGCTCATAAGAAAAAGGATATTTATTAAGACAGTTTAAGCATTAATCATACATAATCCCGCAGACAAAAACACAAACTAACTGAAAACCCCAACAAAATCCTTTAAAACAAACAACAGCAAGAGCAAAGACAAAAGAGAGAGTGAGAGTAGCTGTGTTCCGCATGGCATACTACATACTACTTGCACCATTTTGTCAGTATGCAGCATGTATACAGTGCAAAGTATTTTCTGTATGCTTGGAATAGCCAAATGACTGACCACATTTACTAAAACATGCAGTATACAACAGAGCACACTGTGTGAAATACTGTACTGGGGTTGTGTAGCAAAAGGGTTCTCAACCCCCCGAACACTGCACATTTAGAATATCTCATCTGCCCAATTAGGGATACATTCAAAATGTGCAGATTTGTTCCAGTAACAGGATTGAGAACCACTGGTGTAGCATACTAAGGTTTGAAAGAAACCTATTATTCATGTTAGACAGACAATCCATTCTTCACAGGCTCAGGGTTATAACTCGAGCAGAAGGAAGAAACAGTACTCGACTACCAGACAAGCTATTAGTTTTGGAACGTTTGGAATAGTGCAACTCACTGTTTCATTCAAACAGATGCATGCGGATCAGTTGAGAATCGGACTCTTCGTTACAGTGCTGGAGTCTTACTCACAGTTTTTTTTGATTGAAAGGAGGACTTTGGGATGAGAGTATGGGGAGAGGAGAGGGGTACTCAGGTCACAGAACAGCAGAATGCTCGCTTTCCCCCTTTCACTAAGGCAAGAAAGCAAACCATCAACCTTTAAACAAATTAATCAAGGAAGGTCTTCAAATCTTAGAGAACACCACTCCTACTTTGAGCAAACAGACTCAACTAAGGTGTTGTGAATGGCTGCCAGGGCATAGCTACAGAGATTCTCTGGCATTCTGAGTGGGTTTTAGTTATATTGTTGTGCAGTTGCCAAGGTGTTCCAAGATGATTGCTTACTGGTCTCAATTGGTCCCTAGATATGGCTACTAACTATTGTTGGGAAAAATATGCGTGTCATAGATCTCCATGGAGCTACAGTACACATGATTGCCAATTTCATGACCTTGCATCCTACTGCTCTCAAAAGGTTTACCTGTGCCTTAAATTTACCCAGCATGATCTGGTGTGTGTCATCAGTTCCAGAGAGGATTACCAGACTGTGCTTATGTAAGACTTGCAAGCGTTAATCCACTCTCTGTACTTTCTGCTTAGAATCATCACACATGCATCTCTTTTGCAAATTCTAAAAATCACTAAAAATCAAAAAGAATATTTTAAAAGAATAAAAGATAGAAGAGTATTTATGCACCATACTGTGTGATTATATGCAGTGTAGCAGAATATGTTGTTTAAATATAATGGCTAATGTCTGTTTTTTTGTGGTTAAATGGCAATGTGAGATGCATGGTACTTTCCACAAATAGCAAAAGAGGACCTGTAATTCATACAAACCAAATAAATCAATAATAAATTAAAACCAAATAATAGTTACACTCGCATGCTTCACACAAAGGCCATGAAACATGTACCATATTTGTGGAGAGTGGTATATATTTACTTTAGGCTTTTATTTTTATTATTATTTTATTATAAACATTGAACAACCCACCACATACATAGATAAATATGGTAAACGTCAGATCAACTGTATTTGAACAAACATCACTGATTCTTGTGAAATTTCAAATGTGCTTGCCTGATATAAGAACAAACCTCATTGGTATCACTGGAGGGTGGAGGAGACATTTGAGTTTTTCCCTCTTTTGTAGAGAGGCTACTCACTGCAGAGCCATAACCTCCAGCTCCCCGTCTCTGGAGCTCCGGCTCCCCCTCTCTCGACCTAATGTGGGCATGACGGGTGGAGCTGCATCCTCCAACCACACCATAACCCTACCCATAACCCTATCTCTCCACCCATTAAACAGGCTAAGCTCCACCCTTGAGCTCCAGAGAGGTGGAGCTGGAGGTCATTTTGCTCTGCAGTGAGCAGTACTTGCTTTTGTACCTTGCTTTTAAATCGTTAATTTGAAAACTAAAGTAAAATTACATGGACATTTATAATGGTGCGGAGCAGAGTGAACGTTTTCAATTAATTCCTATTGAAGTTCAATTCGGGGCCGGCAATTGCTTGAATGGGTTCATTATTATTCTTAAACAGTAGAAAACAAACAGGCTTAAATAGGCACTTTTACATTTCGCTTTGAAACCAAATCTTCCTCCATCGGCTTATCAGTCAAGAGTGAAGGCGATATTTCTGACTCCTGCTGCGACTCTTTCAGATCACGCTGATTTAACAGACATGTTCAGATTTTAATTGTTGTGTATGTTCTCTACCTGAACTTATTTTTATTAAAAAAATAAAAATAAAATAAAATAAACCGTCAGTGTGGATGGTGCCGCAGTGGGCAAGTGATGTAACCAGTGTTGAGGCTGAACACCGGTAACGGCAACACAAACTATCGCAGCAAGCCTAGTGTTGATCAATGTTTATATGTAAATAAAAGCCTAAATTAAATCTGTTCATCATATAAAGTGATCGCATGTCTTCAGAAGACTTGGATTAACCGTTGAGTTTATGATGGTTTTACACATTTTAAGTCCATTACCATGTGGCAGATTGAGTGTTCTAAGTGGCGGCTAAGGCATTGCTCGGCAGTTGCTTATACAGACTCATGTCAGAAGAGCCCCAAGTCCCAAGTCTCTATTGCCGTTTTTCCACTGCGTGGTACTACTCGGCTTGGCACGGCACGGCACTGCTTCAAAGTGGGTGGGATTATATACTGATCGTATAATTGCGTCGCCTCTACTGCCGTGGATCCGCCCCTCGTCTACCAACGAGTCTGCACCTCATCTACTGACTACAATACAGCCATTTCTTTTTTCAAGTTGCTTGCGATGGTCATTTAAAGCAAGTCGTTTTGCGAACAAATGATACTGCGGTGGCTGTTACTGACTATTTAAATCTAGCAGGTTTGGCATCTTGTGTTTCAAAACCAATGAGGCTGGTAGTGATGATTCTCTCTAACCAATCAGCGGTCTGCAGTGTTTGCACATCACATGTAGTATCGGTACGGCACGCTTGGAACCGTACCGTTCCGTACAGAGCTGTACCATGCAGTGCAAAAATGCCATATGATGTTCTGGTCTTTGGATATGGCTTGAGTTCCTCCCTTTATGCAAGTCTATGTGATTTTTGATAGTTTTATCATCAACCAGGCAAAGCTGTAAGCCTGATCACTTCAGTAAAGAAATCCTGCAACAAGCCGCAATCTGTCGGATATCATTCATGTCTGTAGCACAAATGCCGCTTCAGGGAGAGTTGCAGTACTCACCAAAGTTCGCCTAAATCCCTAACCTTATATTGGCGCAATAGTGAAAAAGTCTCACCAAAAGTTTCACATACTCCTTTTGACACAAATCACTACAAAGAGAAACTATACCCTTTAAAGGGGACATATCATGAAAATCGTACTTCTTCTGTGTTTAAGTGTTATAATCAGTTCTCCAACCCAGAAAACATGAAAAAGGACAACCCAGTAACTTTGTTTTGGTAAGCCTTTCTCTGCAAGCATGTGAAAAAAACAAGGCACTCAGATTCACTCCACACCCAAAAATAGGCAGTTAAAACATGGTATAATAAAAAATCCATGGAGTATTTTGAGCTGAAACTTCACAGACACATTCTGGGCACACCTGAGACTTATATAACATCTTGTAAAAAGGGGCATAATACTTGACCATCCAGTCTTTATCTCTATAAATAGGAAGAGGAAAGGCTTATCACAAGGCTGCTAGCAGGTGAGATGCACATGTTACTTTATTTCTGGAAGGCTAGATGAGGTCAATTACATTTACTGCTTTTTAAAGTATCTCAAAAGACTTTGAAAGTCATGAATCAACATTCACAACCCATTTTACTTCTGCAACGTGGCATGTTTCTGGGTGAAACAGGATATTCAAGACAAAAATGTAGGGTGGGACTTGATCCATTGGGAATTACATGGATTGTGAAAAATTGGCATTCCATTCCAGGGTTTGCAGTAAATTGTGGAGGACTATCCCCCCCTCCAGAAAATCAGGCAGCACTCACTGGTTGAATCTGTTTCAGTAGAAGTTAACAGCATTTGTGGCATCACATTGCTTTGAAAGTGGAAAAACAACTGTTTCCAAACTAATTTTGCAATGCAGTTCTGTCTTAAGCATTAACAGACTCCCAGCAAGCACTGAGACAGACATAGAGAGAGACCGAGAGAGCGAGACAGAGAGAGACAAAGATAAATAGACTATACCTCCTCCCTGGAGAAAGCCTTTATTGGAAGACGCAGACTGCAACCCAGAAATCAGATTTTCAGGACAGGATCTCTCTGCCATCTTAGCTGGAAACACACACACATGCACAAGTATTACTGAAGTCTCTCTGTAGAGGTTTGTTTAAATAAAGTGTGCAGAATAACTAAATATTGTGCTAAAAGTGACTTAGAGTACTTGATTTCATATGAAAACATTGTTTTTACCATCCAGTTTGGCAAAATCCTTGTTTAGCAGCTCTTCTGCTGTGAGTTTGGAGAAATTGTCATCACCAAAGGGGTTCCAGGATGCTGAAGCTCCAGCTGTAGGTCCCGAAGCCTCCCCTGACTGATAAACACTCTGCTGTGATGAACGTGGAGAGCCAGAGGGTGTGGTGCTAGCTGACCTACAGCCGTGAGGAGAAAAAAACAAAAAAACAAAGCAAACTTTAAAAAGTTCCACTTCAAGGTTTCTTGCACCAAAACTGTCATTTGGTTTTGATGTCAATTTTTCTATCTTTGCTACTGTAACTTCAAGGTGGTTATGCCACAACCATGAGACATTCTAAGACATTGCTCTGTCTGGGGGAGCATAACTCCACAATAAACATAAAATAGCAGTATGCTACATAGTTCTCACATGATCTCAGCATGTTGCCAAACTATTTGCTTTTTCAATTTGATTGTGTGTAAAAACATCTAAGGCCATCACACATCAAGTCAACGGTCGGTCAGTGTTGGGCTGTTGTTGAGCATCTGTCGGCCCAGATTTTTTGCGGTGTGCTCTGGCACTAGTCGGACCCCATCTGAGCCTTTTCGGCCAGCTGAGCGTGTTGAACTGCAGTCAAAGCCATCAGTGAGGGAAATCAGTCTTAAGGGGCTTTCGCACCGAATATGTCTAGGAACTCAGTTATAGGAACTAGCCACTAGGATAGTTCCCCGGGAACTAATTTCTCCCTCGGCCCATGTTCCTGGTTGCATTCGCACCGAGAATATGAACTCTGAAGCGACTGACAATGGCATCTTTATGCGTGGCATTTACAAATGCTAAAAACCGGTGGATGGAGGATGCCGTGATCTGAACTGTGTTTGTTGTGGATTTCGTGATAACAGAGATGGAATGTAAACGCAGAATTTACGCAACTGAAAGAGCAGAAAAGTGGGGTTAAAGACAAAATCTCCAATGACAACTTTCAGTATTACATATCATCGAGGCGGATAAAAGAAGCCCCTTTAGTGAACAAGTACACAAAAAAGAAAGAAAGTCAAAAGCAAGCAAATGATCTCAGCATGTTGCATGCGAGAGGCATCAAGTTATCATCTTGAAAATTAAAAACTATTTCAATTTAAATTTTGTGTAAAAACATCTAAGACCATCAAACGTCAAACAGACGGTCAGCCATCGACCAATGTCATGCCGTCAATGAGCGTCTGTGCGGTGTGTTCTGCACTGATGGCTCTAGTTGGACCCTGTCTGGGCCTTTTCTGCCAACTGAGAGAGATCACTCTGATTGGCTGTTCAGTCTTAGTGAACCAGTTCACGCGAAGAAAAAAAAAAAAGCGTTGAAAGCAAGCAAATGACGGTCATGAGCGCAAACAAAGGTTTATCTAATTTTACATCTTCAATTCATCTCACCATTCAAATATGCTGATATCAACATGATTCATATTAAAATGATAAGCAAGCATTGTTTTTTTTAAGGGGGAGTGTAATGCTATTTCATGCATTCTTAGACTTATTTACACTGTTGAAAAGTTGGATTCTCATGCTAAACATGGCCAAAGTTTCAAAACACGAGTTGGACGTATGATGGAGTATTTCTGTGCCAAATGACTACTTCCGGTTTCAGTACAGGTTTTGAAGAGTTTTTTTTCAAATATGACCTGTATGACGTCAAAAGAGAGAGGAACTCCTTGTATAGGCACTTCTCCCTGATAAGCGTGCACACACACATCACCAGAGCAAGAGCAAGAGCACGCCCATCAACCAGTTTCGTTCGGGATACGGAAGCCGAGAGATTTTTCAACAATGGCTGTGTCCCAATTCAGGGGCTGCACCCTTTGAAGGCTGCATTACGTCATTGGTCTCATTTAAGAAAAATAACCATTAGATTGCAACGTAATTGGACCTCACAATGAATATCTGTCAATTTTATTATGGTTACTTTTCTTAAATTTGACATCCTTGATGAAGTATTATGCCTTCAAATGCGATCTCCGGAGGATGCAGCCTCCGAAATGAGACGCAGCTCCTGTCAACAACAGAGTGTGTTTTTGGTTGTGAGGGAAAGATTATCTTGTTCAGCTTCCCAAAGAACAGTGGATGAAGTTTGTTTTTCCGAGGCAGCAACGGAGTTGAGCATGTATGTTTGTTTGTTCCCGGGATTTCGGTGATGAATACTTTGTAAACAAGTCCCAGTTCGGTGCTGGATTTGCAGATCGCGGGTGGTGAGTAAGGCTGCATCAGATGTCTGTGTTTTGTTGGCAATCGGCACGCAAGTGCATATAATGTAAACAACACGAACACTTTTGTTCCCTTTGTATTTATAATGATGTCACAGACATTGCAGAAGCTGCGCGTGCTCTTTAGCTCGCCCACGGCACTGATGGCAGATACGCCTACAGGATCTCAGCTTTCTCCGGAAAGACTTGGTTTAGCGAATCTTTTATAAATATGACCAAACTAAAGACTTTTCGGAGATATGAAGGATGCATTGTTACGCTATATGTACTCAAGATTAACATGAGATTGGCAGAAACCTGTGTGTGATACCCCCCTTTAATGATGTGTATATCCGCAGACAAACCCTGCGTCTCAATCAGCTCCCTAGGTCGTGAATCAGTATATCATGTAAATGAATGTGGCTGATTCCCTGATCAGTGCCCTGACTGCTGAACTAGGGAGCTGATTGAGACGCACCCCTAGTCTCTTCTTTTTTTTTTGAATGACGAACACAGACTACTGCCACCTGCTGGTATGGAGAGTTATTTCCTCTCACGCCACAAGTTGTTTGACATTGGCTTGGTGTGTCAAGGCCTTAAACATTTAGCAATCCAAAAATAATTAATCAACCCTGCTAAAAAATATTTAACAGCTTAAACCAGCTTAAGATGGTTTCTATAAAATTAAGTATTTCCTTGATTTACTTGGACTTGTTAAGGCTGGCCTCTGCAGCAGCAGCTTGAAGCAGCTGAGTGGACTTGCTCACAGGAACTCCAAATATGGTGCTGTGTGTGACATCACTCAGAATTCGTCTGTGGCCTCCCTTTGGGGCGGTCTTAGGAGAAGAGGGTGGAGTCAAAGAGCCGACTTTATGCACCCCACGGCTTCCAGCGATGGACTTTTACAGAAATAAAGACAAAGCAACATTAAAGCCTGTGGAAGCTGAAGAATATTTATAGGGGAATTTAATTTCAGACATGACAAAAGAGTCTTCTGTAGAAAAGATGGTGGTCTTTGAAAGGTAAGGAAAGAGAGCTTCAGATACACAAAACAAGACAAATATGATATCTCACTGATTTGTTGAAAAAAGTTGATCTGTGAAATGAGAAAATACCAAAAAAGTTCACCTTTGAAAGATTAAATGTCTGTTGTTAGATGAATAGGTCATTTCTATTCATTTGAATAGAAATGTTAAATCTGTTGAAGTATTTAATTTATTCACCCTCATGTCATTCCAAATCCATATAATCTTCTTTTTACATTTGATCCGGGGTACACTTTTTTTCCATACAATGGAAGTGGATTTGGACTCGGGCTGTTGTGCTCCAAAAATGACAAAAACACCATAAAGCCTCACTGAAGTAGTCCAAAAGATTCATGTGCTATATTTCAAGTCTTTGTAGGCCATAGGATTTGTGTGAAGAACAGACTGAAATGCAAGTCATTATTCAAGAAAATCTTGTCCTCTGCCATTGCCCTCAAATCTCCTTAGTGCCAAACTTAGAGTGTTGCGACCAATATACAAACACAAATTAAGCTTGTGGAACAGAGTAGAAGGCTTTTCACTGAATAACATTTCAACATTTGTTCGTCACACAAAGCTGACTTCTGGAATTTAAAAACACTTTCACTTAATGTGAATATTCTGCTAAACTTCTTGTCTGTTTTACAAAAGAACAACAAATGAGATGTGTTTAGAATGACATGTGAGTTAACAAAGATGAACTTCAGATGTGTCATGACAGTTATAGATTTTAGCCAGGGCAGCATCATATATATTTTTTTACAGAAATGAAAACGAGGCTGTCAGGGATAGACATACGCTGTGTTCAGTGGCTTGTACTGTTGTACAGTGCCAGTTGTTCAGCTGACAAAACACCTTAATTCAATATTTAATTAAATAATATGCACCAAGTGTTTCAGTGTAAAGGGCAGCACTGTTTTCTTAGACGCGAGTAGTTCATTATCCGCCAGTGTTTGCAGCGTCTCAGAACGAATCGGTTACAGTAAATAGGAGAGAAGTTAGGCTTTCCTGCGATTTCCTGACAAAATAAAAGCTTGATGATTTAATGTTTGGAAATAAAGACAGGCATAAAATTATTGTAAGTTTAATAGTAATATTTATTATTTGGTTTTAATTTAGTATTTAGTAAAGTAATAATTATTATTACTATCAATACTGCAGCCCAAGTTGAGTTTACAAATTACACTTGATTTAGGACCTTAATATAGGGCATGCCATTGTATGCCATCTCTCATTTTCATATAGCTAAAATTCAATATGACGACAACCCTGACTAAGGTCTATTAGATAGAACAACCCCACCTACTGATTTTATGTAAATCCTAGAAACAATTTGAAAAAAAAAAAAAAAAATGCATGAAAAAAATATTTGCTAACACTTTAGTATGGAGACCAATTCTCACTATTATCTAGGTGCTTATTAGCATGCATATTACTAGCATATTGGCTGTTTATTAGTACTTATAAAGCACATATTAATGCTTTATTCTACATGACTAGATTCTATATCCCTTAATCCTACCACATACCTAAATTTACCAACTACAACAACTACCTTACTAACTATTAATAAGCAGTAAATTAGGAGTTTATTGAGGCAAAAGTCATAGTTAATAGTGAATATGTGTTCCCCAAACTAAAGCGTGACCAATCTTTACAACAAAGAATCCCTATGAGCAAGTCAACAAGTGGAGGAAAAGGCTCTAGAAAGCAAAGAGAATCACTCTAACAGAGCAGACAGATGTTCGGAGGGTTACCCTCTGCTCTGGGTCCACTTCAGAGTCAGCGGATGGTGCTGAGGTGGTTTTAGGTGGAGGAAGGGTGGAGGCATGCAATGTAGGGGGTGGAGGTGCCATTGCTTTGGTTTTAGGTTGGGCAGAGATTTCACCATCTACGTTATTACTATGTGAACACTCTGCAGGTGGAGCTGGGGACATTGCTTTGTTTTTTGTCTGTGCAGTTGCTGATAATGTCAGGAGGTTGGTTTGAGGGTGGTGTATGGGTGGAGGGGGGGCCCTATTCTTAGGTTTAGAGTGTGTAGAAACAGGGGTGGAGGATGATGCAACCGTTTGTGCAGGTGCGGCGCTGGTCTGCGTTGAGTGATGCTGCTAAAATAGGAGGTAGGTGCAACAATTGACATCACATTGTACAAAAAAAGTTCTTCTTTTTGCAAAAGTAAAAACCCGTATGACCAAAAATGACCACTTATAATTCCACTATGCAGCATTTCCCAGATGATTTATCTTAAATTCACATGAAACCACAATCACAACCCATTTGACATATTTATGAGGAAAATAGGGTATTTGATGAGGTAAAAAAAATGCAATGTAGACGTAATTTTATCCATCTGGATTTGATTAGATCATTAAAAGAGTGTCAGATCTGAATTTGAGATTGCAGTGCATTAAGTTCACAGTAAGACATGAATGTGTATTAAAGTAAATAGGGTCAGTTCTGATTTCATGTGGACTTTAAATTATATTTTATATTTAAGATTATATCCAGAATGTTTTCTGTAGCAGTTACCTGTTGTTGAGCATTAAAGAAGGCTGTGTTTTGCTGCTGTACAAAAAGTTGTGCGTGCTGGGGTGTGGTCTGGGGTGGAGAGGGAGTGGCCTGTATTGGAATAGGAGTGGCTTGTTGCTGAGTGACAGGAACCTGTGATTGGGCAAGAGCAACAGGCTGGGAAGCCATGTTAACACCTGTGAATGAATAGAAAAACACAATTAAAACACAAATTTAAAATGAAAACTCAAAACCCAAACACCCCCGTTCTCACAATATTCACAATGTCATTTTGATGTTTCAAGTAAATTTGTTTAGATCTGTCTCTATTCAGTATACTTTAAATTGTTCTAATCCACAGCAAGATATACATGTATACATATTAAGTCTTATTCTCTACTGGAAGCCCTTAAGATGATCTCTCTTATTATTTAGTACTCAGCATTTTTAGTAATTCTACACAGTAATTTAATCAACAAGTTATGGTCAACATGTTAATGTGTTTACATGACATATTCCAAATATACATGCATCATATAAAGTGTTTATGTGATAAGGAATTACGATTAATACAGGTATAAGCCACCTGTTTTATTCAGATTTCCAGAAACCAGATATTCACTTACATTATGATCACCAAAGAACCATATAACTGTTTTCTATTTTAATACACTGCCTGGACAAAAAAAAAAAAAGTCGCTTGGTGAATGATTCTTCATGCTCTCTGAATCATTCTTTCACAATTTTAACCCTGGTGAATCTTGACATTGTCATCCTGGAATATGGCCATGATACATCTTAACACATGGCTGTTTAAGAAATGAAAAGCTGCACACTCCATCTTTAAGGGTTAAAAGAACCGTTGCCAAATATATAACATGCTAGAAACATAATAATCACTGTCATAATGATCCATTCATAGATTCTTAAGTATTTGCCTATTAAAATTCAAACAGCGACTTTTTTTTTTGGCTGGGCAGTGTATATTTAAAATGTAATGCATCATTACTCAAGTCTACTCAAGTGTCACATGATCCTTCAGAAATCATTCTAATATGCTGATTTGCTGCTCAAGAAACATTTCTTATCATTATCAACAGTGTTGGGAGTAACGCATTACAAGTAACACAAGTTACGTAATCAGATTACTTTTTTCAAGTAACTAGTAAAGGAATGCATTACTTTTAAAATTACAACAAAATATGAGTTACTTTTTCAAACAAATTGTGAATTTCCCATGTTTTGAGTGACAGCTCTCTTATCCCTGTGTTGAGAGAAATTGGAAGTAAGTGCAGAGGCGTTGTGTGCTCTGTGTAAACATGATGGTTATTGTAGTTCTAGACCAAATGTTTTGCTCAAGTATTCCTCAAAATGACTAATAACAGTGAAATGCAAACTCAGAATATCACACAAACCTGCAATAATTAAATGTTAAATAACACAAATATATTTATTAACCAGTGTCTTTGCTGCTGACCTTCAATGTTCCAATTTAACCATACTAATAAGCAAAAATGACTTTAGATAAACATAATATTTGTGTTTTATTTATTTATTTATTTAATTTATTTTTACTGCTGAAGTAAGAATGTTGAACTTTCTTTTGTTGCATCCTATTCCAGAATGGCAGCACAGCTGAAAGGTTTGTTTGAGCTGCGCCCTCTACTGTTCAGGCGTAAAATGGCCTTTGTATTTGTTTTGTTTTTTGTTATAAAAAAGAGAAAAGGTAACGCAAAAGTAACAATCCATTATTTTCCATAAAAAGTAACTAAGTAACAAAACTAGTTACTTTTTTAGGGAGTAACACAATATTGTAATGCATAAAAGTAACACTGGTTTTCCCCAACACTGGGGGCCCTATCATACACCCGGCGTGACGCAAGTGTTTTTTGCTAGTTTCAGCCCGACGCAGTTATCATTTTCACGTCCTGCACCACATTGTTTAAAATGCAAATGCACTTGCGCCCATTTGTGCACCCATGGGCGTGCTGGTCTGAAAACGAGGTGTGTTCAGACACATTGTTGGCACACTGCTATTTTGAGGCAACTGAAAGACTGTGCCAATGACCAACAAAAACCTAGTCTAAAGCCAATGGCACAATATTTGTTTTGTTATTTAAAGGGCGCGTTAGTGATATGCGCCTATAGGCGGGTGCACAATGTGTGTACACTCTGCTTGTTACACACACAGGGACACACAGCAGCACACAAACATGCCAAATATTTAAAATAAAAGGATTACAATGTAAAAGATTATTATTGTGTGCATAAAGCTAAAAATGCTTTGGTGGAATTCGGCTTGTCCCGTAGATGATCTTATCGCGCGCTTTAACCTCGCACATGAGCAGATCCGTTTCCTCGCTGGAGAAGCGTTCAGTTTTTCCGCTTGCAAATTCTGCCTTATAAATAGCGAATCCACCATAGCACGAGTGCAACAGGCTTTTAAAGAGAATGGGAGATGAGACTGATTGGTTTATTGCACGTTACGCCCAAAACACACCCATTACTCATTAAGAGAATAGGGACAACCCTTTTAGACCATGCACCGGGTTCGCCGACCATTTTCCCCATCGTTAAACTAGCAAAAGTGGATTCGGACACGCCCTGAATCCCTGAATGCACTTGCGGAGTGCGCTTTAGACCATGCTCTTAGATCATTAAAATAGGTTATCAATGTTGAAAACAGTTGTGGTGCTTAATGTTTTTGTGGAAATTTTTTTTCAGGATTCTTTGATTAGTCAAAAGTTCAAAACAATAGCATTTATTTGAAACTGCTATTTTTTATTTACTGCCATTTATTGTATATTACATTGTATGTCATTATATTGTATATAAAAAAAAATAAATTATAGTCTGTGTGGTTGCAATTTTGTTGCTTTGTGTAGCATTTTCAGTGATAATAAATTACTTAATACAAATGAAACGTCATCCTAAATTAAGTCATGGTATTACCTTCCAGACCCAGATAATCTGGTGCTAAAACATTGCAGGAGGATAATATGTCAGGATATTCATTACCAATGAAACATGTAGGCCTTTAATTAGCATTGATTTCAGAAATAATAAGTGAGATGACAGCTCAATAGGATTCAGTGTGTCAGGCTCATTAGTGAGGTTTTGAAAGCTCTCTCTAATGACACACTGATTGAACCAGTGGGAATACTAGAGCCGTGTGTGTCAGCCAAAGACACATGCCGCTCAATACAACGTGTGAAGTGTTGTCAGGGGAAGAGTGTAAGCATAAGGAGATGAAGGACTGTAGCCACACAAATGCGTTTGTTGTGGTGGGGATGCCTAGATAGCGTTTGATTTTGGATGAGGGTGAATAAATGAACACTCACTGATTGGTTGGCTGGGTCCTGCCGGTGCATTGGCTCTTTTGCGAGGGGTGAGTGCTGGTTGGATGGGCAGGATGCCTGCGATTGCTTGAGCTTGGCCAGCCTTGGGACGTTGTCGTGGTGCTATGGATGTCTCAAGAGTGGGGATTGGATCAGTGAGCCTGAATGACAAAAAAAGTTCAAGTAAGTCAGAACTACCATTATATATGGAGATGACATCAAAACCTGGAAGACTTTCCCTCAGAATTTCCCTTTGGGTTATTATAATGGGGTTTTTATAATAATTTATGAGTAAAGTAAGGTCTGTGGTAAACATAACTTGACAATACTTGAATGTTTTGGTCTACATCGTAAACTGCACACACCCATATCGAGACGTGAATTTTGATAATGTTATGTTTATTTTAAAAAACATATGTTTCTAATATGTAACTAAAGAAGTTTTGGGTGTGAATGTGTGCAGTTTACATTGTAATCGTCAAGTTATGTTTACCGCAGACCTTATTTCACGTCATCCCTGCACCACTATATGCATCGAAAGACTAAAAAAAAATATATGTCATAAAAATGTAAAAACATCTGAGATAAAAGAAAGTCTCACCTGGCTTTGTTTTGACTCTTCTTGGCCACAGCTTCGCTGGCTCTGATTGGCTCTGGGAGTTTTGCTGGAATGGGTGAATTCTAGTGGAATGAGAGGAATATTACTACCATTCATCACATTGTTATTTATATTTTGTATTTGATTGTCTTTAGTCAACATGAAACATTTTTCTGAGATTTCTGAAATTCAACACAAAAACATGTTGAGTGGTATATAGAAATTTACTTGATTGTGAAAAGTGGGCATCTACTGATTACCAATATGGAGAGAGAGCAGAAAGTGAGTTTGCAGGTAGCAGAAAAGAAAAGGTTTCAGATGCGGACCAACTTTTCCAAAGAATTCCAAAATCCAAACATTTTTGGAATAAACAACAGCGTAGTTATTGTTAATTAAAACCAAAATTAAAACTATTACAAATTGTTATAAGGCTGAAATAAAATATAAAGTTTACATTAAAAACTTAAAAACTTAGTAAAAAGTAAAAAACCTACAATTTTGTTAAAAATTTGAAATGTTGCCTTGGCAAATAACTTAAATAAAATTAGTTTACAATTACTGAATTTACTAAAACTGAAATAAATAAAGCTAAACAGAAATATATTCATATATTTTATTTTTATAAAAAAAATAAAAAATAAAAAAAAATGACAAAAGCACATATCAAAATTACAAAAACTTGAATGAATTGAAAACTTGAAATACTATAACAGTACATAAAAAAAAATAATAATAAAATAATCACAGAATAACTTGCACCAATTATTTGTGCATAAAGTCCACTAACATTTTAAGTTAATTAAATAAGTTTCTTAATTTACTTCAATTTAATTTAAGTTATATAGTTATTTAATATAGTTTCCCAAGTGTCTCATTCCCCAAGTGTCATAATTTAATTTCCATGAGTGTGTAAAAATAACTGAAGATGACATCAACAACAAAAGATAGGCGTGTTGTTGGCACAAACACAAGTGTGTAAAAAAGGCATGTTCATTAGCTCTGATATTTATTTGTAGACGCAGTCTGAGCCAAACACCCTCATGCCAGGGAAACCTCTATAACACTGGATTTCCCTACCCTAAAATAGCTGTTTACTTTACAATAAGATTTTCCATATGCTTATAAGAACAAAAAAGTGCCTTATATTAAACTAGTTTTTTCTAAAAAGTCTTTTTGTAGCAGCAACACTGAAAAAAACAAAAAAAAACAACCTGTTTGACAGAGGTCATTCCTATTGAACTCTAAACAACACTTTGCGGTGCCAATGTTAATATATCTTTGATCATGACTCAATGCTTCCATTATGCTATCAATACCGCACAGAGTGGGAGGGGCCACTGGATCTGGGCCAAATGGCAGCCACGAGCGACATTCCACTTCCTCTGCGTTACGTGCAAGCACTTACGATATCTACTGAAAAGGATGGGCATGAATTAAACATGGATTAAGAAGTATGTGCTAGAATAGAGAACAAAAACCCTGTAAAAACCCTGTATTACAGGAAAATAGGTGAGAAGATCAGGGCAAATGCACATGGGAGTTTGTCTAGTTATAGCACAGGAGGAGGGGAGAGAGATCTTAAGTCATTTGTCTGAATGAGCAAGTCTTACATCAATATTCTGTACTGGGCATTCTTTCCGTGCCAGTTTAAAGGCGAAATAGGACACCTGGTAGATATCTGGCCTTACATCAGGGTCTGGCTCCAGCATGTAACCTGAGATGGAAAAAATGAAACAAATCAAAACAAAAAAAAGTCTACTGGTAAAAATAAGTTTTGGTAAATCTTGAAAACTTTTTTGTTCCACAGATTTTTTCTCTTTTTGTTATATGAAGGTCACATTAAAGTGGACCTTTTTTTTTTTTTTGCTACTTTTCAAATGCTTACATATATTTCTGTCATGACAACTCTCGGAGTGTTTGGCATGATAATGGCTATGACAAGGTAGATATATTTGGTCTTGGCAGAATAGATCTGCTACGCTGCTGCTGCTTTATTGCTGCTTCTGCTGTTGATTATTGCTGCAGCTGCTGCAAAGCAAGTACGGGACTGCTACTGCCAACACATACACGACACGCTGCTGTCAGCAAGTGAGACATGCTGCTTCTGTACAATATAGCGTACATGAATTACCCATAGCAGATTTATAAAGGTGGAGCTGGGGAAGGTGGAGGGTTTCTGAAAGCACGCTGCAAACTGTTACAGCAAATGCTGACCAAGTATTTGCAGGTTGAGCAGTGAGCTCATTGCCTACTGATACAGCAGGAACCAATCAGCTGTGCCCTATAGAGAATGATGTGATTGCAAGCAGATTGAGCTAAGGACCTATCAGCCTTTGCCATCTAGAGTTTCATGACAGAACTTTGTATATAGCCTCTAACCTAAAAACACATTATCATTCAAAGAAGCGTCTTATGCTCTTGACGTAAACTGTAATATTGTAAAATAATAATATTAAAATTTCAAATACCGGTTTTCTGTTTTAATATATTTTAAAATGTAATTTATTCCTGTGATGACAAAGTTGAATTTTCAGCATCATTACTCCAATCTTCAGTCACATGATCCTTCAGAAATCATTCTAATATGCTGATTTGCATTTCTTATTATAAATTTTGAAAACCGTTGTGCTGCATATTTTTGTGGAAATGGTGACCTTTTTAGGACAAAAGCTTTTCAAAAGAACAGCATTTGTAACATTATGAATGTATTTAATGTCAATTTTATAGAATCAAAGTATTATTTATTTATTTATTTTTAAATCTTACAGACCTCATGATGATGTGTCCCCTACATCAACTGATGACCCCTGCCATCTACTAGTGTTTGGCATATTCCAGCATTAGTGCACTGCAAAAAACACTTAGGACTATGTTTTAAAAGGGACATTAATCATTGTCCTATGTATTCAACTATGTTGTTTATGAAGTGTTTTTAATATGCTTTAAGACAAACCATGTGTAAATTCATAAGTCATATCATTAGTATATAATTAACTATGAGGAGGGTCTCAGAGAATATATCATGGTATATTTTACTGTTGATATAAAAAAATCATGTAGATTTAACAATGTAGTGGGTGTACGATGTCACAATATAGAACTATATGTCTTTCTCCACTGACGTTCTGAGTTGTTAAAAGTGTTTCTAAGGATACTGATTTTTAGAAGGCATACTCAGATGGCGAACGGGAACATGGTTTGTGTACTTCAGCAACACATTATTAGCTGTTTGATAAAGTAGTCAAGCAAAAGGCTAATCATATTAATTACAGTCATGTGTCTGACGTTGTAAAAAGCGATACCGTTGTGCAGCGTTTACCTCAGTAAGTTGACCGAGTGGATCTCTGAGCTCGTGCGAGTGAGTGGAGGTGGGGCTAATTAGAATATTTATAAATCCATGTATATTAAAAAAGGAAAGGGTGCATAGTTACGTTCAGGCTATTTTAATTTTTTTGTCACAGGAATTTTTTTTTAAATATGTCACTTTGGTGATCAAAGATGATTTTTAAGGGATAAAATTATTGGCTACAGGGGGACTAAATATTTCAATACAAAATATTTAAAACTAGGATAATCTACACAAAGAGTGAAATAAACAAAACCACTTCAATATTTATTGTATGAAAATTATTCACATTCTTTCAAAAATTATGACTGTCCTCAGTTGCGGTGTCTTTTCCACCAACAGTTCTGTCCCTAATAATGTTTTCATTAAAACATAAATCATTTGTGAACAGATTTTTTTGGGGACATTATATACTTCTAATTTAAGCTATAATTTTGCAAAACTATGCAAGCATAAAAATATTGTTTAATTGTGTGCATTTAGGACATGCACATAAAATGAAACTAGCAAGAAGTGTCTCCTCAAGACAATCTTTCAATAAAAAAAAACAAACAAATCAGATAGCCAACTTACGGATGAGACAGTGCATGTCGTGCGAGTAGCGGGAGTTGTCTGGGATGGTGAAGCTGCCGTCACAGATGGCCACCTGACTCTCTCCAAACGGCAATGTGAAATAACACAGCTTATACAACAAGCAGCCCAAAGCCTGAGGACACAAACATACAAAAGTCATTGTGTTTCTGAACACTGTAAAAAGACAAGACAATTAGCATTCAAAAGGACTAAACGTCCATTATAATGTCAAAAGGAAGGGTGGCTGAAGACAAAAGCTTTGGTTGCTACTGATATACACTGTTGTTGTAGAATTATTCTCGAACAGTCTTCACCTATTTAACTTACCCATATATCTGCTTTGGTAGTGATAACCTTGCCCCCATAAAGATTCACCATTTCTGGGGCCCGGTATGAAAGAGTAGTGTACCTTAAAACACACAGAGAGTAAAAGATTTAATTGATGTAAACAAATATTGGTGCGCAATATAAACAAAGAAACTGAAGCTCACTTCTTAATTTCTTCTTCTACAGCCGCCACGCCTTCTGTTTGTGGATTCTGGGAACGGTTAATGGCACTGCCAAAATCACACAGTACATAATGACCTCTGTCATGCAGCAAGATGTTCTCCACCTATAAAAGACACAAAGAGAGGAGGTTGTAAAACGGGTACAAATGTAAAAGGGTACAAACATAAAAAGTAAAGCCAGATATTAACCCTATAAAGTCTACTGTATTTTGATACACAAATTTCTAACGTCTCTAAATTATGAATATGATCAAAACGATGCTTTATTTATATAGTATGTATATGTTTATACTTTTTTAGTAAGTAAAAGTCTTTCAGTATAATTGTAAAAATGTCCCCCATGAGGTCGTGTTTTTTTTACCGTGAAAACTTTAAAAGTTAAATGTAAGAATAACTTTTATATTGTTAGTAATATTTCAAGATGAACATTTACTAGACTGAATCAACTGATGTTTACTTGATTATCCATACATAATTTTGTAGAAAAATCATGTTAAAACATGAGTATCAAGTTTGTTTTTTGAGGAAGGTTTATTTGTCTCAGTCATCACTGTATTGCATTGCATTTGTTATTTTTCAGACTATTATTTCATATGTCAGGCTTTTACAGGGTTAAAAGAATAGTTCACTACGCTCAATATGTTTTAAAATATTAAAATTTGATGCATCAAAACATCACACCAGGTTGGAATCAATGGTAACATCTTTTTGATGCTTTGAAAAACACTATTTTTAATTGTGTGGAAAAGAACAGCAAAAAATGGTAACACTTTAGTATTGGCACAATTCTCACTTTTAATTAGTTGCTTATTAGCATGCATATTGCTAGAATATCGGCCGTTTATTAGTACTTATAAAGCACATATTAATGCCTTATTCTGCATGACCATATTCTACATCCCTTAATCCTACCAATACCTAAACTTAACAACTACCTTACTAACTATTAATAACTAGTAAATTCAGAGTTTACTGAGGCAAAAGTCATAGTTAATAGTGAATATGTGTTCCCTAAACTAAAGTGTTACCGGTAACATATATTCACTATTAATTACGACTTTTCCCCTCAATAAATTCCTAATTTACTGCTTATTAATAATTATTAAAGGAGTTGTTGTAGTTGTTAAGTTTAGGTATTGGGTAGTATTAAAGGTGCAGTATGTAAGAATTCTGTCCGCTAGAGGTCGCTAGAGGCCTATTCAAAACAAAGGCGTGGCTTGATGACGCCAAGTTTGAGCGCGGAATCTTGGGACATGTGGTCTTTACCTCAACGGCCGGTGGAAACAATCGGGATAGGACTCGGGAAGAAATCATGTTCATGGATGTGATTATTAATGTTACTGTAGTATGAAGCAGAGCAGGAGCGAGTGTTGTGGGAGCTGAACGAGGCCACTGGAGCGATTGCGCAACACACGCCTCATGAGCAGCGGGAATTTTATTATGTCACAGTCGCTGGCTCCGCTTCCGCTTTTCCAGTCATGAGTATGAGGGAACGCAGCTCTGTTTATCATATTAGATACATTTGAGAGTGTTGAAAATGATGTTATAACGTTACTTTATGTGTTCGCTCGGCAGCCACTGTGAGACACTGTTGCACACTGCAGTAAGACACATCATAACGCAGGTATGATGCAATTGACAGGCGACTCCTCACACATCCTGCAACTAGTTAAAAGACCCTAAAATAAAGTGTTTACCCAAAAAATATTTAAAACTTATTTTGTGTTTCCTAAGAAAGTCATATAGATTTGGAACAAAATGGGGGTGATTAAATGATGACAGAATTTTCATTTTTCTGTGAACTATTTCTTCAAGAAAGAAATAGAATAATAAATGTCTGGCGAGTTCATACTTTGAGATCCCGGTGGATGATGGGAGTTTTGCACTGATGTAGTCGAGCAACAGCTTCACATGTGTCACAGAAGATCTGCAGCACCTCTGGCTCACTGAATCCAGTCTGTAAGCGCTGGTTCATCAGGTTCACAACCTGCCCACCTGGATTATACACACAGAAATATGTTGCACAGTAGGTCCAGACCACTAAAAGTAGTGAGAAAAAGGGTCAGGATCCCAATTTGCAAACCATCTTGTGAGAGGAACACACACTGACCTCTACAGAAGTCCATCAGTATGAGAACTTCCCAAACATCTCCTGATCCCACTGCTGTGATGCTGGAGTCCAGGAAACCAACAATGTTTTTGTTACCCACAAGGTCCCTCTGTTCAAGAAAATCAACACATTTAGGGCACGTTTACACAACATCGTTTTCAACTAAAAATGGGAAACTTTTTATGCGTTTTTGCCATTTATTTACACGACAATGATGTTTTGGGGGCCTGAAAACACAAACTTTTCACAAAAGTGCAAGTTTTTGAAAATGATAGCATTATTGTCTCTGTGTAAACTACAAAATCGCAAATCTGTAGAAACTGTGACATCATGCATATGTGTATTAGTGCCTGTATCTCGTTTTGAAGGCTGCGTCCTTCAAAAGGTCACATCTGTTGTCTTATTTCAGAAAAGTAACCATTACCATAATTGACTGTTATTCCTAGTGTAGCATAAATTGTTGTAATTTCTTTATGACTTTGGAACGTAGTGGTCAGTTTAATGACAAGAAGCAGCGTTTTTAGTCGTTTTAATGGATCCATGTGAACAGAGATCGTTTTGATAATGTACACGAAAAATGCAAAAGAAAAACTTTTCGATTTTCAGTACATCATTGCCGTGTAAACGTGCCCTTAGAGAGCAAGCAAAAAAAAAACAAAAAAAAATGTGTACATGACATCTCTCAAAGAAATGAAACTTTTGCACCATTGATGTAAAAATTACAACCTAAGCAGTGCCACGGAATACTAAAGTTGATGCAAAGTCCGTTGATGCTTAATAAGCTCTTTGTGGCCCATGGCTCTTGTAGTAGCAACCAAAATGTCAGAAATATCTTTCAAGAACAGATGAGATTTATTTGAGTCATTTCAGGTGAAGACAGGTGCGTACTATTTCACATGAACTTGATAATTAGTTCATTCTGAACACAGCCACATACCCAGTTATAAAAGTGTTTGCAAACAGGTTATTTTAAGTTTTCATGTTTAGCTTTTTTTCCTCTGAAATGTTACTTTAGTTCTCAATGGCATTACATATATTGTAATTTTTACATTAAAATGTGCAAAAGTTCTGATATTATCCTTCTGTTTCATTTTTTACATCAAAAAAACATTTGTTTAAACAGACTTTTTATATCCACTGTTTGTGTGTGTGTGTGTGTGTGTGTGTGTGTGTGTGTGTGTGTAATGTCCTTTGGAGAGTGGATTTCACACTAGATAAACACTAAGTGACTATTTACAAAGTTAACATTAAATGGAAAGACTCCCGATACAACCTTAATTTTTGTCTTAACTCATTTAAATCACTAAATTCGTTCACTAACAAATGTTATTTTCTCTGTATATAAAGGCAGTTTATTTGGTGTACAAATAAATACTTTGTATTTATATGAAATTCCTGAAATTAAGGTTTGTCAGAATTACTAAACAGTGTCTGAAATGTGAAAGCTCACTTTGTTTTCCAACCATTTGCTAAAAGCTCAGACAATGATCCTTTGAGGCGACTATGTCAATGCTAGTTTTTAAATGAAATAGCTTAGCTGGTCAATGTCCTTTCAAATCGACTCATTCATTCACAAATTTGAAATGCCCTCAGTTAGTCGTCTATTTAGGAGTGCACTGTGAGCAGCTGCTCATTTTGAAACAGCAAGACACTTTGTGAAGCTAAAACAGTGCTGACATTTTCCTCCCTGTCTATTTAGTAGGGCTCACAGCGAAATGCACTGGATTTCCATTCGAAACTCAATCCCAGAGGACACGAATGACCTTTACCAGCACTGAACTGTTCTCAGCACTGTATTTACTGCACTACATGCAAACTGGGGAACAGTGGACCTCAAATCCTTTTAAGATTGTTCATGGCTCAGTTTTGAAGGTCTAACTGTAATGGTATTAAGAGGATAAATCAAATAGAGGACAAATTGCAATGGGGGAGGGAATCTACAGAAAACATCTGTTTGGAACAGGTTTAAGGAATAGTGTGCCCAAAAAGGACATGATAATGGATGAACGCGTCTGAAGCCATACGATACATTTGTGTGAGCAAATGACTGAAATTTAGTTCCTAATGTACAAGATAATAATGTACAGCCAGTCAGTTATGTTAGGAATAATTGACGAAGGGCCATTGAATTATTAGAAAATAATGCACTCCCGAGGTGCTAATGCCGCCATGACAAGAAGTGTTATTTTCTAACAGTCAATTATTTCACTTATACTAGAGTTAACCCCTCAAGACATTGTTCAGATACTGTATTTCAAGACATTTGTCAGTTCTTTGTCCTTAAAATGCTCTTGTGTGTAGAACTAATTTCTTATGCATCTCATCCTACACCTCATTTTAGAGCAAGTAACAGAGACTTGAGCCATTGATAGCAGAATAATGCAGTTATCAATGCAGCTAGAGAGAGAGAGAGAGAGAGAGAGAGAGAGAGAGAGAGAGAGAGAGAGATCGATCAAGCGTGTGTGAATTACCTGAGTCGGTGAGTCTCTCTACAGTGTTCAGTAGCAGTGCCTTTACCAAAAGCAAAATTGTAAGTTTATCTGCTTCAAGAACATCACCGTCATTACCTCATTAGTATGAAATATCATGTAGCTTTAAGTTGCTAAACTATTTTACTAATAAAATCATCAGAGCAGCGCTGACAACACGTTTCTGTTCAAGTGTGTGTCCGTACTGTATGTGTGAGCATTTGAGCATTTGAGAGAGAGCAGGAGAAAGGGTAAAATGCAATTTTGAGGCAAAAAACATGGAAATAATTTGTTGTTTTTATCCTATTGTTTACTATATTTATTTGCTTGGTCGGTGTCATTATGGGTTTTGTTTCTTTTGCAGTTGTAGGCTGTAAGGTCCTTTGAAATAACTGAAATCATTTGGCGAAGTGATATGGAACGCAATGCGGTCAAGACCTGCCTGGAACTACTTTAGCCGTGCGTTTCCCTGAAAATAGTTGCACACCTTAGAACGTTTGTCAACCAATTAGATTAAAGCATTCAACAGCCCCGTAGTATAACACAAAATAAACTGTAAAGGCTATTAGTGAAATACTCAAGTTTAATTTTCAATACAATTGATAATTGTGATGCAAGATTGGCACCAGTTGTGTTCCCAAGGGAATTAATATACATATAATATATTTGGAAAACAAACTAAAAAAGTGTGTGTGTGTGTGTAAATTTTTTTTGAATTGTCAATTTCCATCTATAAAAAAAAAAAAAAAAACACACTTTTTTTTAATTCTCTGGGGAAAAAACCCTTTACTTATTTTAGGCATTTTTTCCGTTTTGCATGAGATTTGCTATATATCACGTAGAGTCCCTGCTGACAAAAAATTAATAAATAAACATAAATAAATACAAATCACAGCTATTTTGTCAATTTTTTTTGTTGGCAAACAAATGCTAATTCAGTTTTTGGCCATGACCCATAATGACTTGGTCTAAATACCTACTGAACACAAAGTCACATCTGCATGAAATTTGATAGGCATCAATAACAGGATATGTTGGGGACACAAATTTCCACCAGTAGGGAACAGCATAAATAAAATATCTGTTAACTGAAATTCACAACCGTAAATATTCTCTTATGGCAAATCTGGAAATTGTGGTCATTATCTCCCCTTTTTCAAAGAGCCTGGAACCAAATAATTGCTGCCTGTGGTGATATGCAATTGACATTCATTCATCTGGCAGATGTTTTTCCCCCAGAAAAGCTATAAATATAAATATATTTTATCAGTATGTTCGTGCTTTTAGTGTCATGCTCTACCAGTTGAGCAGCAGGAACGTTACAAAAATGTGTAAGGAATGTAAAGAACCATGTAAGGGAGTATCTCACCATAATCTGAATTTCCCTGTTGCATACTTGAAGGTCATATTCATTGTTGACATACATTCTCTTCAGCGCACAACGGACGCCCTGATGAGTCCTCACCAGAAATACGATAGCAAAACCACCTGTGGAAAGAAAACCAACAGCCTGAAAATCTTTAAACACAGGACAGTTGAGCTACTGAGAGCTCACGTGCACAGAAAGGCAAATCGATCTCATTTGTGATTCAACAAATGTAACAGCACCACAAGGAACACTGGCAACCTTTGTCCAGGGAAATAAGGAGGTATTGAACACTGGTTCCCTTTTGCTATCAGAGTAACTGTCAGTGGACACTAAGTGCATAATCATATTACAGATAGGTTAACCTAATTTTAATTATATTATGTCTGACAGTAAGAGCAAGTCCAAGTACTCACAAAAAACCTTTGACTGTGCAAATACAACCCTCTGTCTAAATGAAAAAGAAGTGGGGGTGCATCCTAATAACTAATGCTCATACTTGGGATTAATGATTTAAAGTTTAACAAATAACTCATCACGGACAGTTTGTGAGACGTGCTATTACTTTTAATCTGTTTCACTTTCTCTTGAACCGTTCATTTCACTGTCATTTGGATGGTTTAGAGTTACTGCTTATTTAGGGGCCATTTACACGACTAAAAATAGGAAACTTTCTATGCGTTTTGGCCGTTCGTTTACATTGGAACAGCATTTTGGGGGGCTGAAAATGCATACTTTTAAAAACGGGTTTTAAAGTACAAGTTTTTGAAAACAATATCTTTATTGTCTGTCTAAAATACAAAAACATGAATTTGTGAAAATGGTGACGCCATGTGCATGCGTATTACATGTTCAGTATATATAACACTATAGGAGCGTAGTGTTTCTTTACAAAGTGACAACGCAACTACTGGCAACATAACACAATGTCTAAACCGGATGCGAGTGATAATCAGTGATATTGTCTACACTAAATGCGGCGCGACACAAATTTCCGACAGTAAACGGATTCCCCGTTCTATTTCTGAAGTAGTCCAAGTGCTTTGCAATGGTCGGTTTGTCGCGTTCAGTTTAGACAGCTTTTAGCAGTTGCGGCGCAGAGCAATGCGACTTGACAACAGTCGCGTCTGGTGTAGACATGGTGTAATACACATTCTTCTGTACGTGAAAAACACAAAAGGAAAAACTTTATGTTTTTAGTGCATAGTTGTCATGTAAACGCACCGTTAGACACATTATTTCATTAGTAACCGAACAATAGGAAATTATATAAATGCAATCCACAAATAAAAGAAAAATATTGATACAAAGTATAAAGTAAAGCTCAAATAATAATAAAGTATGCTCAAATATCATATAAATATCATAAGAAAATACATGATTGAATCAGCCAGCCTAACTAGCAAACCAAAAACAACCTAAAAACTGAAAGGCAACATGCTAAAAAAACAAAAAAAACAAACACCTAGTTATGGCCCATTTACAGTTCTGCTCATACGTTTACATAGCCCTTGCAGAATTTCAAGATGCTAATATATATAAAAAAAAAAATAGAGGGATCATAAAAATTGCATGCTATTTTTTAGTACTGTGCTAAATAAGTGCCTTTACATAACAGATGTTTACATATAATCCATAACAAGACAAATGAACCATTTCATAAGTTTAAATACCCTTGAATCTTAATACTGTTTGTTGTCTGGATGATCAATAACTCTTTTTATGTTTTGTAATAGTTATTCATGAGTCCCTTGTTTGTCCTGAGCAGTTAAACTGAGCACTGTTTTTCAGAAAAATCCTCCAGGTCCTGGCCATTCATTGGTTTTCTAGCATCTTTTGTATATCTGAGCCCTTTGCCAACAGTGAATGTATGATTTTGAGATTCATCTTTTCACACTGAGGACAACTGAGCGATTCATACACAACTACTAAAAACTTGAAAACATTCACTGATCTCTCAAGACGGCAACATGATGCATTCTTTTGCTTAAAGATCATATTATTTTTCATTTAGCACTGCCCTTCAGAATCTACCTAAGATGTTCAATTTTGTTTTAGAAGTAGGATTTCCGACCTTGTAGAGAAATGTGAGAGATGAAATGTATTAAGATTCAAACCGGATGATGCCGGATAAAACCTGAGATCTTGTTACAACTCATGCCAAAACCTTTTCCCAAATATATTTTGCATGTATTTTTAGCTGTGCATGTATTTGTGCAGACATTGAATATGAAAATTATGGAAACAATATGGCTGACTTTGTGATGTTTCTCATCAAAAAAGAAACAGATACGATCAATGCTGCTGTTAAGACCAAGAGTTACACCTGTCATTTTCATAAGAATGAAAGTTATAAAGTCTAGCATATCCTCTAAACTAAGGTTGAACTGGTTGGTCTACTGCATGTCTGCCCACAGGCTAATCAGTCAAGTAAAATATTACCTAGAGATCAGCAATGCAACAATATCCCTTTTAACATCTGACACTGAAGTTACATTGTGGCAACAAATCCTCACTTCTTGACTGTCGCAGTGTAAATAGTTACGCTGACACAGCAAAAGTATGATCATCAGATTATGCTGTCAGCTGGGATGAAGCACCATGAGGTCCAACAAAAACAAAAATAAAATGTCACAAACGTCCGTCCAAATGAGCATTTGGACAAGAGGAGCTCTGTCCAGAAACCTGAACACTGTCAAAGGCCTAGTGAGTGTAACAATGAACTTTACTGTCAGTAAATTTTATACGATTTGCCACAAATCACATAAAAGTCTCATGTCTTCAGACTTTTGATTTTCAGCTAGTCTTTGGTTAGATTGTCCATGAATAGTCATGACCGTACCCACCACTTGAGGTTTGGACCTCTAGATTTTTTATATATAATAAAAGTTGTGAAATTGGCAAATGATAACTGTACTTTGGTTCTGCAAAGATACTGTACAGTGCCAAGATTACAGACTGATCATCTGAACTCTCTAATAGGGCTCAACAATGTCAAAATCACTGAGATGGCAAATCAAATCAAAGTGGTGCTCTAGATGTAATGGTCAAACTGTAATGGCTGGCTGGTTTGTTTTTTTAATAAAAAAAGAAAAACTAAAGTTCTATTGTTGGGACCATTTACACTAAAAGTGAAAGGAATAAGCCTCAAACTTTAAGCTGTGCTGCCATTCTGGATTGTAAAAGAATAGGACACAAAAGAGAAGAATGTTCAACACTCTTACTTCAACAATAAAAAAATAAATAAACAAATGTGATGTTTATCTAAAGTCATTTTTGCTTATTCATATGGTTGAACTGAATCATTAAAGGTCTGCAGCAAAGACTTTGGTTAGTAAAGTGAGATTAAATGCATATTTGTGTTATTTAACATATTTAATTATTACATTATTTGCATTTAATTATTTGCATTTCACTGTTTTTATTCAATTTGAGGAATACTGATTTCTTTTGTGCAAGTGAGTAAATGCATGTTCACATTTAGTCTAGATCTACATCTAGCATTGCTTTGTTAGTTACCAGAAAAAAAGTAATCTGATTACAGAACTCATGTTATTTGTAATTCATTACCCTACCACCAACACTGTTCGGCCCTAGGTAGGGTATACTTCGTTTTTTCGTAGGGTACGTACGTCATCTTCTGATGACGCAATTCACATCGCACACTGTAAGCTGACCCTCGCGTGCACATAAAAAGTGAACTATACTTCAGGCTTTAGTCATTAAGATGGCTTTCACACTGATTAAGATTATAAGATTAAGGTGGTTTTTACACTGGGCTTGTTTGCTGTGGTCTGAGTCTGAGCGCAATTATTCCCGGCGCCCCCCCACAGCGTTGGTCTGGTTTCACACTCACTTGATTCTATTGGACCTCGGTGCATTTGTGTTCATCTTACATCATCACAAAAGTGAATGGTGCATGATAGAAAACAAAGCACAGGTCAATATATTGTGTTTTTTATTATTTGGTGCTATTACATGTATCAGAGTGAACGTCGCATGAAGGTGGCTTTCTGCTGCTTGCAAACAAACTCTTTTAAGGTGACAGCCGAGACAGCCGCTCTGATTGCATCCACTATGCGCGATTACACTGCAGGCTCACTCTCGCTCGAATCCAAAGTAAAATCTTCACCACTGTCATCCCTTATGTGTTTTGTTAAACTAATGATATTGTCATCGGCTAAAACGCATGCACAGTTTACTTTTTTAAGTATTTTTGTGGGAACCATGATACATCCTTTGATAAATAGAAAGTTTAAAAGAACAGCATTTATTTGAAATAGACATCTTTTGTAACGTTATAAATTTCTCTACTGTCACTTTTGATCAATTTAATGAATCCTTTTCTTTTTATTATAATAATATTTAACAGTTTTAAAGCATTTTTTTTTCTTCTTCAAATTAATGCAGCCTTAGAGAGCATAATAGAGTTTAAAAATCATAATTATTCCAAACTTTTGACCGGTTGTGTGTGTGTGTGTGTGTGTGTGTGTGTGTGTGTGTGTGTGCGTGTGTGTGTGTGTGTGTGTGCGTGTGTGTTATACATATACAGTGCTCAGCGTAAATGAGTACACCCCCTCTGAAAAGTAACATTGTAAACAATATCTCAATGAACACAAAAACAATTTCCAAAATGTTGACAAGACTAAGTTTTATATAACATCTGTTTAACTTATAACATTAAAGTAAGGTTAATATTATAACTTAGATTACACATTTTTCAGTTTTACTCAAATTAGAGTGATGCAAAAATGAGTACACCCCACTCAAAGTCTCTGGAGCAAAGCTAAATTTGAGACAACAAATGTCTAATTTAACAACCACAGGTGAGTCTAATTATACATTACACAGGTATCCAGCAGATAGTTGACACGTTAGAACACGTTCCCATTTCATGCTGTCAGCAATGGCACCACATGGAAGAGAAATGTCACAAGACCTGAGAAAGAAAATAATTTCTTTACACCAGAAAGGTGAAGGCTACAAGAAGATCAGCAAAGCTTTACTTATCAGTCAGAATACTGTAGCAAAAGTGGTACAAAAATTTTAAAAAGATGGAACTGCAACCATCTCACAGAGACGTCCAGGTCGTCCACAGAAGTTAACACCTTGACAGGAGCATCTTCTGATGAGAAGGGTTGAAGAAAATCAGCATGAAAGTTCACTGCAGTTATCTAAAGAAGTAGAAAGCCAAACTGGGGTGACTATTTCCCATGACACAATATGGTGAACACTGCAGAGGAATGGCATGCATGGGTGCCGTCCATGAAAGAAGCCTCTCCTAAAGCCCAGGCACAAAAAAGCCCACCTACAGTTTGCCAGTGCCCAAGCTGACAAAGATGAAGACTACTGGGACTCTGGAGTGATGAGACCAAGATAAATGTTTTTGGAACTGATGGCTTCAAAACAGTATGGCGTGGCAAAGGTGAGGAATACAAAGAAAAATGCATGGTGCCTACAGTGAAACATGGTGGTGGCAGTGTCCTTATGTGGGGCTGCATGAGTGCTGCTGGTGTCGGGAGCTGCATTTCATTGATGGCATCATGAATTCACAGATGTACTGCTCTATACTGAAAGAGAAGATGCTACCATCACTCCGTGCCCTTGGTCCTCGTGCACTTTTCCAACATGACAATGATCCTAAACACACAACTAAGGCCACTGTTGGATTTCTGAAGAAGAACAGGGTGAAAATGATTCAGTGGCTCCTGATCTGAACCCAGTCGAACATCTATGGGGAATTCTGAAGAGACAAGTTGAGCATCACTCTCCATCCAGCATCCAGTCTCTAAAAGAGGTCATTCTTGAAGAATGGAAAAAGATAGATGTTGCAAAATGTCGCCAACTTGTTCATTCCATGCCTAGAAGACTTGGTGCTGTCATTAAAAATCATGGAGGCCATACAAAGTACTAGGTGTTGAAGTTTTTGTTGTGGGGTGTACTCACTTTTGCATCACCCTAATTTGAGTAAAACTGAAAAATGTGTAATCTAAGTTATAATATTAACCTTACTTTCATATTATAGGTTAAACAGATGTTATATTAAACGTAGTCTTGTCAACATTTTGGAAATTGTTGTAATTTGAGATATTGTTTAAAATGTTACTTTTTCAAAGGGGGTGTACTCATTTACACTGAGCACTGTATATGTGATCCTGGACCACAAAACCTGGACCATAAGGGTCAATTTTTTGAAATTTAGATTTATACATCATCTGAAAGCTAAATAAATAAGCTTTCCATTTAATGTATGGTTTGTTAAGATAGGACAATATTTGGACAGGATACCACCTGAAAACTGGAATCTGCGGCGTCGAAACAATGGCGGACTGTTGACAGCTCACTCAGGGCGGGTCTATGCTAATACGGCAGTGTCCATCAACAGACGTGGGAGGGGCCTGTGCAAATTGACTTCACTTTGCCAAGAATCTGTGAACGGCTTGATTTGACAAAGTGCTTATGATTTGTGGGGATAAAAAAAAAGCACTGGGTGGGTGGGTGGGTTTTAATCATTATAGGGTGGTTGTGTAGACACACTACCAACACACATTTATGTCCAAACACCAAAAGTGAATTTTGCATCTGATGTCCCCTTTAAAGGGTTAGTTCACCCAAAAATTCTGTCATTAATTACTCACCCTCATGTTGTTTCACACCTGTAAGACTTTCTTTCATCTTCAGAACACAAATGAAGATCTTTTTGAGGAAATCTGATAGATTTCTGCTCCTCCATTGACAGCTACGCAACCACCACTTTGACAATTCAAAAAGTTCATAAAGAGAACATAAAACTAATCCATATGAATTAAGCGGTTTAGTCCAATTTTTCTGAAGAGACTCAATTGCTTTATATGATGAACAGATTGAATTTAGGCTTTTATTCACATATAAACATTCATCAGCTCACACATCAGTTGTGGTAAACAGAAGCTCAAGCATGTTTGCTTGACGTGCGAGAACCAATGAGGTTCATTCTCGAGTGTTATGCAGCACGTTTGAGCTTCAGGTTTGTTCTCGCGTGTCAAGCAAGTTCAGTTGAGCTTCTGTTTATGTTCACTGATCAATGTTTATATCTGAATAAAAGCCTAATTAAATATGTTCATCATGTAAAGCGGTCATGTCTCTTTAGAAAATTTAGACTAAACCACTCAATTCATATGGATTAGTTTTATGATCTCTTTATGAACTTTTTGAAGCATCATAGTGGTAGTCACGTAGCTGTCAATGGAGGGTAGGGCTGGGCGATATATCGCATGCGATTGTCACGCGCATTTCGTCAGTAAAGCCGGTTCCCTGATTGCCGCTAAATCGCCATCACCTGCTTTTAAATGGAGCGGCATTTAATAGACAGAGCCGTAGATCACTGATAAGCTACGCAATATCGCGTTCATTATCGCAGATGAATCGCCTTCCATAATGAACGCGTGACAATCGCATGCGATATATCGCCCAGCCCTAATGGAGGGAATATCTTTTAAAATATATCCTATATCCATCTTTATTATTTGAAATATCTTAATTTGTGTTCCGAAGATGAACAAAAGTCTTACAGGTTTGGATCAACATGAGGGTGGGTAATTAAAGGATTAGTTCACTTTCAAATTAAAATTTCCTGATAATTTACTCACTCTCATGTCATCCAAGATGTTCATGTCTTTCTTTCTTTAGTTGAAAAGAAATGAAGGTTTTTGATGAAAACATTCCAGGATTTTTCTCCATATAGTGGACTTCAATGGACCCCAAACGGTTGAAGGTCAAAATTACAGTTTACAGTGATCCCAGACGAGAAATAGACTCTTCTTCTTCTTCTCTGTTTGAATTCCAGCAGTGTAGACGCTGCTAATTGTATTACTGCCCTCCTCAGGTCAAAGTTTGAACTAAATTGTCATATACAATATGCTAGTGCAAGTATATAAGAATTAGTTCAAACTTTGACCTGTGGAGGGCAGTAATACACTTAGCAGTGTCTACACTGCTGGAATTCAAATAGAGAAGAAGAAGAGAGCTAGTTCAAGATGAGCATTTATTGTTAAAACTTTTATATATTTTTTTTTTTATTATTTATTGTTTTTTAGAAAATGAGCAATGATTTCTCTAGATAAGACCCTTATTCCTCGTCTGGGAATGCTTATGCTCATTTGAAGCTGCACTGAAACTGTAATTTTGACCTTTAACCGTTTGGAGTCCATTGAAGTCCACTATATGGAGAAAAATCCTGGAATATTTTCATCAAAAACCTTAAATTTCTTTTCGACTGAAGAAAGAAAGACATGGACATCTTGGATGACAGGAGGGTGAGTAAATTATCAGGAAATTTTTATTTGAAAGTGAACTAATCCTTTAATGACAGAATGTTCATTTTTGGGTGAACTATCCCTTTAAGAGGGCACAAACAGTTTCATATATAAACCAGGATGTATAAATCAGGACACAGGTTGTTCAACCTGCTGCCAAAAGCTGATTAAATCAAATGCTCTCTGAAATAGTATATGCACACATACAGTACTCAGCTCCGCACACACTCTGATCCCTGTATCCATCCTGCTGCTTCAGTCTGCATTCAGATAAACACACGGAAAATGGCAATTACTTCAAAAATAACAAACCACGCCTTTGTCCTCACCGCAAAACACGCAAGCAGCACACACACAGTGCCTTCGGATGAGGTGTGGTGTAGTCGTAAGTAAACTGAGAATGTGATTATGTAAGGGTCTATAAATAACACCCCACTATCTTGTTTATGCCACTTACAAAGAGTCTAATAGGCTAGACTGAGAAGCTTACTGTACTCAAAACTGCAGCATCTTAAAGGAATACTCCACGTTAGACTCTTAAACGTTACACGTGTTGGCATGAGACTGCAAATTTATATCCAATCTTTCAACTTCTGCAGTGCAGAGCTAAAAAGTAAATCCGGTTACTTCCACATGGTTTATGTGTGAGAAATGGACATGGTGTGGACGTAACTCATGTCAAGATACCAGTACACCAGTACTTTACAGTAGAACCTTCCCAGTCGTTTATTTTATCAATAATAATAATCAATGACAAGAACAAAATGACAAGTACTCGCTTTTCATAATTAAAGGTGCCCAAGAATGCTTTTTCACAAGATGTAATATAAGTCTAAGGTGTCCCCTGAATGTGTCTGTGAAGTTTCAGCTCAAAATACCCCATAGATTTTTTTAAATTAATTTTTTTAACTGCCTATTTTGGGGCATTGGGGCATATTAAATATGCACTGATTTATACTCGGCGCCGCCCCCTTAAATCGCGTGCTCCCTGCCACATGAGCCGTCGACTATATTACAGCGCATTTACAAAGTTCACACAGCTAATATAACCCTTAAATGGATCTTTACAAGATGTTCGTCATGCATGCTGTATGCATGCTTCGAATTATGTGAGTAAAGTATTTATTTGGATGTTAAAGTTTTATTCTGAGTGAATTTGAGGCTGTCCTCCGTGGCTAACGGCTAATGCTACACTGTTGGAGAGATTTATAAAGAATGAAGTTGTGTTTATGCATTATACAGACTGCAAGTGTTTAAAAAATGAAAATAATGACAGTCTTGTCTCCGTGAATACAGTAAGAAACGATGGTAACTTTAACCACATTTAACAGTACATTAGCAACATGCTAACGAAACATTTAGAAAGACAATTTACAAATATCAGTAAAAATATCATGCTATCATGGATTATGTCAGTTATTATTGCTCCATCTGCCATTTTTCGCTATTGTCCTTGCTTACCTAGTCTGATGATTCGGCTGTGTGCAGCTCCAGACGTTAACTGGCTGCCCTTGTGTAATCCCTTTCATAATGTTGGGAACATCATGGGCTGGCATTATGCAAATATTGGGGCGTACACCCCGACTGTTACGTAACAGTCGGTGTTATGTTGAGATTCGCCTGTTCTTCGGAGGTCGTTTAAACAAATGAGATTTATATAAGAAGGAGGAAACAATGGGGTTTGAGACTCACTGTATGTCTCTTCCATGTACTGAACTCTTGTTATTTAACTATGCCAAGGTAAATTCAATTCTTGAATCTAGGGCACCTTTAATTTCTTTGTTACTGATTTCTTGAAGAGGAAAAGCTTGAAGCTATGTTTACTTAATTGACAAACACGATATTGTATTGTTTTATTTGTTAATATTTATATTTATATTAATTTGACTTTAAATAAAGCAATAGAGTTTGTTCAAGTATATTGGTTTATGCTGTGGTAACAACATTGGTATAAAAGAAAGTAGTATTTTCAGGGTCAATAACAACTTTTTCTGAATCTCAACTGAATCTATTACTTTTTCTTCTTTTCAAAAATACATTACAAATATAATTAATCCATACAATGACTTAAACACACCCTATGATGGATATGTTTCATTTCTGGATTAAAAATCCAATTTTTTTTTTTTTTTTTAGGGGCATAGTGTCAAAAACTGTGCTGAGATTAAACACAATATAAAATAATACAAACAATAGTAGTTCAGAACCTCATGAAGCTTCGAAGCTTTACGAATCTTTTTTTTTTTTTTTCCTCGAATCAGTGGTTCAGAGCGTGTATCAAACTGCCAAAGTCACACCCCCCTGTGGTGAACCATTGAAATTTAGAAACATTACATAACGAAGCCTTGTTTACTGAAATCACGTGGCAGTTTGATACACGCTCCGAACCACTGATTCGAAAGATTCGTAAATCTTCGAAGCTTCATGAAGCAGTGTTTTAAAATCGCCCATCACTAGATATTGTTGAATAAAGTCGTTATTTTGTTTTTTTGCCGCATGAACGGCAATTTTGCCTGACGTGTTATTGTTCCCAATTATTTATTTATTTATTTATCCATCATTTTTTCTTTTTTTTCTTCTTCTTTGATGGAGCTATTCTGGAGTTCTGGGAATTATTTGGAATACTCGTTCTGTGATGATTTTTTTTGCCAGATGTGTGATTATTCCTAGTATTGTCTTTAATTGTGATTTGTTGTTTCAGATGGACTTAAACCAGAGTCTGTGGACTGATTATCTGATTGCATGAATTATGATCATGTGAGGATTTGTAGTGCATTTTCTATATTTTTATTAAGAGTGAGTGAAATTGTTACACTGATGAAGGTGAAGAGCTGAAATGTTTGTCATCTTATCTCCTGTATACCATGATTAAAGTGCTTCAGAGTGCAGACCTCTTTTGTATTCTTATTGTGATATAGGTCTCAGCACCTAATTAGCTGGGAGAGCGTGGTGAATGCTTTGATTTTTTTATTTTTTTTTGGCGCACAAAAAGTATTCTCGTCGCTTCATAACATTAAGGTTGAACCACTGTAGTTACATGAACTGTTTTAAATATGTCTTCAGTAGCTTTCTGGGCATCTGAAAGTGTTAATTATCTTGCTGGCAATGGAGGCCTCACTGAGCCATTGGATTTCATCAAAAATATCTTAATTTGTGTTCTGAAGATGAACGAAGGTCTTACGGGTGTGGAATGACATGAGGGTGAGTAATTAATGGCAGAATTTAAATTTTTGGGTGAACTAACCCTTTAATGCACCCATGAAAGTAGTCCCCCACCTCTTAAAGATGACAAATTACAAATAACAAAAGACAATTAACTAAGTACAGTAACTACAACTATCAAAAGGCTGAGAAAACAGCCCATTTCATTGAAAACATGGTCTGTGACTGTTTCTGTGCCATCTCTATTGTGATGTGAACCCTGTGTCCCAGCATGCACTACTCAGGTTTCTTCACAGTGTCTCACATGTCATTTCTGTATTGTGTTGTTTTACAGAGGTACAGATATAAAATTACATGTTTCCAATTCTCAAGGGCAAATGATGAAATTGAACAATGCTTAGAGACATTTCTCTCTACTGATTTGAAATCCAATTTTTTAATGAGGCACTGCCTCTCATGCCTCCTCCTTCATTGATTACTGTTAGTATGCCATTCCATTCATGGGTTTATCTCCCTCAAAAGTGTAAACACTGAACCTCCCAGGCACCATCAAAACACTGAGATCCATCAGTCTCTTTCCAGCTCAACCTTTAGCGAGAGTTTGGGGCGTGGCTACTGTAGCAGGCAGAGCCAGAAGGTGTTTAACTGGTGTGGGACCATGGCTGATCCGTTACATGGGGAAAATAGGCTAATTCAGCTTCGGTTACAGACGTGCAAGCCAAAATTCACTGCATTTAGACCTTCAAAGATCAAATGGGTTATTTCAAGCAAACGGGGCATTGCGCTAAAATGGACTCTGCAATACCATAATACAACATCATGCAACCCTTCAGAGCGACATATGTACCAGTTTATATTGTTTACTTTGGTGTGTCTAGACAGCCTCAAACATGTCAAAAAATGCTCCTGGTGCGGATGAATATTCTTTATTTTTGCAATACCACAGGGTGCCAAAAGTGTCGCAAAAGCTAAATACTTCACCTTTAACTTAATGGAAGTAAATCAAAAACAAACAGACACACACAAACATAAAATCACACAGACAGTGACTCAGGACTATGCTAAATTTAAACAGCTTTGTTGGAGAGGAGGTATCGTTTTCCTTTCACCCTCCATCTCTCATTTCCTGTCGTCCCTCTTGTGTGTGTTAGAAATCTCCTCGCAGGAGGTTGAAGCAGGCAGAACTGGCAGCATAACTATGACTCATCCATTCAGCATTGACTCGCACACTCCCACAAAAACACTGTAGACCAGCATGTGTAGCACTGAGCCAAACATTATAAAAAACTTGCGTATATCCTACTGACCTGAGTCCTCAAACATACAACTATTAAAAAGAAAAAGATTCTAGCTAGTAGCTACACTACCTTGATTTCACATGTTGTTGTAACTCAATTCATTACAAAAGGTAATTTTCAAGGTTTGCCACCAGGGGCACAGTATTCTACAGTTTTCTCTTTTATCTAATTTCATGGTGACGAAACAGTCTGAAGAGAACCTTTCTGAGCAAGTTCATTAAGGTCCATACTTTGGGAGGGGGGGGGATCCAGGTTTGCTGTGCTTCTTTGTATGGCTGCACAAATTTGCCAAAAAAATTTTGATTATATGTAAACATGGCTGTGAAATAATAATGATAACTGTTTAAAGGTCATTTTTGATTATTTAAATCACAAGAGTTTTCCGGTATTTTGGTGCTGTGTGTGAATTGTATCTTAAAGGGTTCCCATGATTTACTCACCCTCAAGCCATCCTAGGTGTACATGACTATATTCTTTCAGATGAACACAATCGGAGATACATTTAAAAATATCCTTACTCTTCCAAGCTTTATAATGGTAGTGAATGGGGGCACATTTTGAAGGCAAAAAAAAAAAAAAAAAAATGCATCCATCATAAAAGTAATCCATACAGCTCCAGGGGGTTAATAAAGGCCTTCTAAAGCGAAGCGATAGGTTCTTCTAAGAAAAATTTCCATATTTATAACTTTATTAACTATAATAACTAGCTTTCGACAGACGACCATACGATGCATCGATGTGCGGCAGAAGAGTGACCTCTGACCCGACGCATGAGGTAATGATGAACGCGGAAGCTCAGAGGATAGAGCAAAACAAAACTCCAGTCACGAATTAGAAGTCAAAAACGATAATTTTTAAAGAGAAATGTCAGAGGATTTCGATATAAGAGAAGAGGAGTTTGAGTTTGTTGTCCAGCCCTATTTGTTTGAAAACAGAAAAGTCTGGTAATTTCATTAGTTTATAATTTACCAGTATAACGTGTGAAATGGGCTACTGATTTATCTAATGGACTATTACTTTTAATAAAGGCTAAACCCAGCTAGACTAAATAGACTACTAGACTAACCCAACTAAAACCAACAGAACCCACTAACATGATAAGGAAGAAACAAAACACACCAGAACACACTGAGCATGACAGCTGAGGGCCGACAGATGGCGGCCATTAGAAACATTAATGAATAAATCAGTTGTTGACCATCTATTATTCACAAACACACATACACACACAGTCCCACTGAACAATCAGAATGAGGCAAAGACGCTCTCCTAGGGCAGTCTGATGTCTACTCAATGACAAAAACATCAACGATGACCCCAGAGCCTCGAACAGAACCAAGACATTTGCTAAATCCCAATCTGCCAACTTATACTATGCCCTAAAGGTATGAAAGTACATACATTTTGATTAGGAAAGTTTTGGGACATACTACCGCATCATAATTGTGTCTTTAACGAACCACTCCTTTGCATAGTCAAGTCAAATTTAATTGTATAGCGCTTTTCACAAAACACATTGTTTCAAAGGAGCATTCAAAAGGACTCAAAAAGACAAACAAATCATAAGGTTGTGCTACAAATAATCCTTATCAGTCAGTTTGAATGAGCTGTCAAATTTCCTTTATGTTCTCACGTTCAGACTTCAAGAGAATACGCAACGCTTGGTAGTTTAATGTGACGTGGTATGACAAGAATATCTATAGCAAGAGCTCTTTTCAGTCGCTGCATTCTTTTCCTCGTGTTTTCCACCGTAACAGTATAAAAAAGACAGCATATACTGTGGTCTGCTCTTCCGATTTAATTTACAATATATCCCATAAATAATTCACTGAAATGCACTGAAAAGAATCTCTCGTTTTTCTTCCCAAATCCTCACGTCTCTTTCCAGGTTTGTTTTCACACGGATGCTTTAAAATATAATTGTCTCCCCTTTTCACTTTTAATCCCTATTAGCAGCGTTTACTGGAATTTTTCTAAAGCAGGTAAATATAATATTTATTGTCTGGCACAATGACGGAAATCACTTTAAATTAGTATCACTCAATGTTCCAGTTAATTAGCATTTTTGATTAAGGCAATGTGTTACACAATACAGACATATTACTACAGTGATATTTAACATATCCATAATATTGCTGTGGAAGTAATTCATGGTCTGTTGTTGTAATTTGTTAATGCTTTTACACTTTTAAATGTCCTTTTAATGTTTGATGGTTGAAGGGTGAGTAGAATAATGTCATCTCATCATACCCAGTTTTTGAAAATGATTACTGTGTTCATAGAGTGAACCTTTCGCTGATTGTTTACAGTTTAACCAAAGTTACTCCTATAAATCGCACAAATCGTCATGGGACATAGGAAAGAGGTGGACAGTTTACATTTTTTGCTGTTATAACAATCAAGCAGTTGAGATTTTCTATATACATATCGCTTAACATGAGTGTACTGTATGTATCCAGGGAAGGTTGGATATACTTATAGTAGTTGTATAACTTATTAATAAAATTAGCATTGTTACATGCACACTCTCATCGTAAACTTGATGATTTTTAACCAGCTTTGCGTTGTTACAGTGTCGGTAATGAACAATGTGTCTTTGTGTACCTGCATCTCCATTTATTTGTCAGCCAATTTCTGACAATTTGACTGAGGGGTGGTGCCAAAATCAAAAGTGTATTATAGGTGTTGAGTTTTTTTGGCAAAAAGGGAATGCTACAGCCCTTTTTCTCATGTATTTTGTCATGTAGCACCAACTAAATTTTTTTACTACTGCATAATTCAAGTATTATTTAAAGCCCATCTTGCCAGCAGGTAATTACCTCTTTAATTTACGCAATTCTTAACAATTCTTCCTACCGTATTGGAGGGAAAAGTAGTAGCATGATGATCTGCCAGTCATGATTCTTTCATGCATGAAACTCATTTATTTTTTTTCATAATGATGCATTTGATGGCCAAATGTATATTTATAAACTTTACAATGTTGTTGCATATGAAATATAACACGGATAACATTTTACCAAAACCCTTTATCTAAAACTCACATATTCGCCATGTTTGTAGTTTTTAACACTTTTTATTAATGTTTGTAGTTCTGAACCAAATCCTCCTCCAATGGATTGTGGGCAATATTAGCTTTTAGAATGTTCATGGATCTTTATTTCAGATTTTCACCGGAAATAGTAGACCATCCGTGTACCTTTGGGATCCATCATATAATTTAGGACACGCTAATTCTAATTTTCAATACTGGTCAGGGCGAAAAGTACATGAATTGGGATGAAATGAATTGCAGAAACTGAAATTGCAACAAATTCTAGATCCGAATAGAATGGATTGACATCATGACGTTTAAAGGGATAGTTCACCCAAAAATTTAAATTCTGTCATCACCCTGTTGAAAAAAACAGCATATGCTAGTTAGGTATGCTTTGAAGTATGGCAGCTGGTTTGAGCTGGTCCTTAGTTGGTCCTTAGCTGGTCATGAGCTGGTTTAAGTTGGTCAAGTGCTCATCCTAAGCTGGTCCTAAGCAACTACCTCCAGCTCATGACCAGCTTAAACCATCTCATGACCAACTAAGGACCATCAAAAACCAGCTGCCATACTTCAAAACTTACCTAACCAGCATATGCCGGCATTTACTCACCCCCAAGTTGTGATAAACTTGTATGATTTTTTTTTTATCTGCTGAACACAAAAGATGATATTTTAAAGAATATGGGTACCAAACAGTTAATGGGCCCCGCTGACTTCCAAAGAATGGAAAAAATGCTATGGAAGTCAGTATTTGTTGACTTCCAACATGGAAGTCAACAAAAATCTTTTGTGTTCAGCAGAAGAAAAACTCATACAGGTTTGGAACAACTTGAGGGTGAGTAAACGATGAAAGAATTTTCATTTTTGGGTGAACTATGCCTTTAAGTAAGTGGTGTTTAGTTATTTTGGAAATAAACATCTGTTTTGCCTATTTATTTAAATTTTATTTTTTATTTTGTTACTTATGGCAGTAAGATCAAATAATAAAAGGGATATTTGTGAAAAATTGCAGATGATATGGCTTCTGGTGTGTTCTTCTCATCTTCTGTTTATATTGAGATGATCGAGCACATTGTGCAGTGTCATTTGTATATTGTGCACAGTATACATACTGCATACTACATTATTTCAAAGATAGTAGGTTGTATACCAATGGGAACATACCCTGCACATGCCCTCTTTGGTAGTGTAGCCAGCGCACACGTTATTATTGTATCAAATAACGTCTTTACGCTGAGGCCACAAACATTCCCAAGGTCACAAAACTCCTAATCCATCTAGCAAAGCAACTGTCTCCGATCCAGCCCATGTGTCATGGGCGACACTCACAGCTGTTGACATTCAGCCATCCTGTTTAATTTAAGATCTGCCTGCAGTAAAGATCATGTAACACACAAAGCATGTGCTGCAGTCATACACACAAACTCTCAGTGTTATGTAATTAAATACGCCAGGCCTTCATTTCAATGTCTTCAGTGTGTTAATCCAATTTGCTTCAATCCACTTCTATAGTTCATAGACACTTAACCGCTGAGCTTCCCATAATGAAGCTGTTGAAGTCAAGCATCATTGCAGAGTTTACTGCTTTGTGGGTAATTATTCTGAAATGAGCCTGCAGTGTTGACTGGACAATTATCTCCTAAATACTATATTTAGCTAATTCACGTTTTTAATTTTTAGTTCATACACGTTTTGACTGCATGGGTGAGTGTTTAATGACAGAATTTTTATTTTTGGGTCAACTATCCAATGTTTTGACACAGAGTCACAGTGTTTACACTTAACGTACCGATGGATTATTCAACGTGTTCTCAATACGGAACCATATTTACACTGCGGTGGCCAAGTCGTATGAATTCTTACATTCATTTGTAGGTTTTTGTACAATCTGCTTATGCGCCCCACTGGCGGTTTGACACATTGGCTTTATATGGTTTTCAAAATAAGTTTCAGCTTAATAACTAAGAAATGTCATGTGGCATAACCAAGTTAAAGTAATAAAATATTGTCTGTACACCTTGAATGCATGTGATTGATCTTAATCATTATCAAAATAGTTTTTAAATATGTATTTAAGGTTAAGAAGTATTTTTTTCCAAACAAACATTCATTCATTCAAGTTTTTGAGAAGTTGCACCACATGACATTTTACTTTATTTTGATTTCACTGAACTAACCTTCAAATGATCTGATATTTTGAGATTCACCCAAAAACAAACATTCTGTCATCAATTACTCACCCTTGTGTTGTTCCAAAACCATAAGACTTTTGTTTATCTTTGGAACGCAAGATATTTTTACAACACCATTCATAAATATTTAAGTTTTTGGCGAATTGGTAGCTAAAGGCACGTTTACACAACAACAATGTACAAAAAAAACTGAAGAGTTTTTTCTTTGTATAGATGACACGGATCTGTGAAAACAACTAAAAAACGTTGTATTATGCATGCCAGACCAGTAGTTGGCGATGTCACTTTGAAAAGAAAGACTACACGCCTGCGCACACACATTTACAGTTTTGGTTGTTTACACGGAGATGATAACGGTATTGTTTTCAAAAACTTGCACTTTGAAACTCGTTTTCAAAAGTTTGCATTTTCAGGCCCCCAAAACACAGCTGTTGTTTAAATAAACGGCCAAAGCGCATAATAAGTTTTCCGTTTTTAGTTGAAAATGGTGTCGTGTAAACAGCCTCTAATTACTATGATTGTTTCCGTACAATCTGCTTATGCCGCACTGACGGTCATGTTTAGGGGTGGACCTTCACGCTTGCTTTTCACAGTGTACGAATTCATCAGAAATTGCCACCTTGTAAATTAGTTACATTAGCTACATGAGATCAGGTTTAATTTTTAATATTCAACATGTGGCAATCATGGCAATTCACAACAATTTTTAAGCTTTGGCGAATTGGTGGCAATACATATAAATTTGTACATGCAATTCATACAAAATTGCCACCTCATTAAAACGGTTACATTTTCTCATTGGATCGGTTTGGATTATTTATTTAGATTTATCCCAAAGCTGGGGATATCTTCAGAATCTTGCTGAGCAAGTTGATCTGTTTATAGCTGGCATCCTGAAGAATGTGCAACAGAACCACACACTTGCAAATAGTTTGGCCAAACATTTGTGTCTGCATTTGTCCACTTGTATAGAGTGTTCTAGGCCATGCAGTGTGGGTATGCATGCTTGTAGAAACCTCCAACTGTTCCTGTCAGTCTTTTAGAGAGTGAAAGGTGACAGCCTGACTCAATCAATGATGTAATGGTTTAACAACATTGAGATATCGCTTGAAGGCCTCATGTCACGAACTCATCCGGATGACTAGGCAGAAGCCAAACATCCAATGAACTCTGCTTCAAGGTCAAAGCCTCTAGACCTTGAGAGTTTTTCCTTGACAAAATGGCTTAGACAGCATAACTGGCCACTATACTAAGGTGGCCGACTGCCATGAGCACAAGGTTGGATGCTGTTCTTCAGAGGAGCCAGCTGAAATCATTCACAGTTCAGCTGTTGTGTTAGGCTTCCTAAACTCCCCTGGAACAAATGCAAGTGACTAAAATATAGTGCATTTTCTGCTTCTCTTCTATTAAAATGTTATTTCGAAACTACATTTGTCCATCATAAAAAAGGAATAATCTTTAATAAAAAAATCTAGGTTTAAAAACATGTGTCAAGTTCCAAGAAATATACCCTTGCATTAAAGGTTTAGTTCACCCACAGTGATTTGGAGCGCCAAAGTCACGTGATTTCAGCTGTTTGGCGGTTTGATACGCAATCCGAATCACTGATTCGATTCGTAAAGCTCTGAAGCTTCATGAAGCAGTGTTTTGAAATAGATATTGTTAAAAAAATTGTTATTTTGTTTTTTTGGCACAAAAAATACGTGTTTAAAGTTGAACCACTGTACTCACATGAACTGATTTAAATGTTTTTAGTACCTTTTGGATCTTGAGAGAGGAAGTACCATTGCTGGCAATGCAGGCCTCACTGAGCCATCGGATTTTATCAAAATATCTTAATTTGTGTTCTGAAGATGAACGAAGGTCTTACGGGTGTAGAACGACATGAGGGTGAGTAATTAATGACATTATTTTCATTTTTGAGTGAACTAACCCTTTAACATTGGCTTCATAAAAAATGAAATGTGAGTGATCTGAATTAGGGCTGTAAAAAGATTAATCGTGATTAATCGCATACAAAATAAAAGTTTGAGTTTGCCTAATATATGTGGGTGTACTGTGTCTAATTATTATGTATATATAAATACAAACACATTAATGTATATATTTGATAAATATTTACAAGTATATGTATTTATTTATATTTTTATATAATTTATATTATATATAAATAAAAATATTTTGTACATAAATAACATATTTCTCTTAAATATATACATAAATTTGTGTGTATTAATATATACATAATAATTACACACAGTACACCCACATATATTATGCAAACTTTTATTTTGTATACGATTAATCACGATGAATCGTTTGACAGCCCTAATCTGAATCATTATTATAAAAGGTTTTTAAATATGTTCAAGGTAAAAAGTACATTTTTAACCAAATATCTTAAGTTTTTGAGAAGTTGCACCACATGACATTTAACGCTATTTTAATTTTACTGAACTAACCTTGCCTAGTCAAGACATCAGTCCAAAGTCATTTCTGTCATCAGTTACTCCCTCATGTCATTTCAAACACATTAGACTTTTGTTTATCTTTGGAAGATAAGATATTTTACAACGCAAATTCAGCTCGTAACTATTTTATGTTTTTTGTGAATTCGTGGCTAATTAGTATGTTTTCATACAGTCTGCTTATGAATGTCTTATGGGTTTTGAACAAAATCAGGGTGAGTAAAGGCCCGTCCATACCATGCACGATAACTATAACGATAAAGATATAGATCTAAAGATCGTTATAAATCCAAAATAATAGCAGAGCCCACACCACAGCTATATAATGATAACGACACAGAGAAACTATATCTTTAGAATCATTTTCAGAGTGATTTTTTTCTTGCTGATGAACATACTAGCATAAAATCAGAATCCATCCTGATTTAAGAGCTCAATCATTTAAAGCGACAGACGACATAACTGCAGTATGTGCTTAGAATCCACAGAACAATATCGCTGGTGGAAAGGCTAATATAGCTGTTATCTTTATAGTTGTTGTTCTTGATGTAAACAGGCCTTAAAGGGATAGTTCACCCAAAAATTAAAATTATCCCATGATTTACTCACCCTCAAGCCATCCTAGGTGTACACGACTATCTTCTCTCAGACAAACACAATCAGAGTTATATTAAAAAATATCCTGACTCTGAAAAATTCATCCATCATAAAAGTAATGCACATGGCTCCAGGGGGTTAATAAAGACCATCTAAAGTGAAATGATGGGTTTTTGTAAGAAAAATATCCATATTACAATTTCATAAACTATAATAACCAGCTTCCAGCAAACATTTGTAAGCAAGTCAACTGACGTAATGACGAACGTGGAAGCGTAGAGGATAGAGCAAAACAAAACTCCGGTCATGAATTAAAAGTCTAAAATGAGAATTTTTAAAGAGAAATGTTGGAGGATTTCAATATAAGAGAAGAGGAGCTTGAGTTTGTTGCACAGCCCTATTTGTTTGAAACGCGAGAGGCATCTAAGCTTATGATACTTCTACATCCTACGTCAGAGGTTATGCTTCTGCCATAAGTTGACTTGTGTATGGATGTTTGTCAGAAGTAGGGCTGGGCGATATATCGCATGCGATTCCATAGTTCACTGACAAGCGACGCAATATCGCGTTCATTATCGAAGGTGATTCATCTGCGATAATGAACGCGATATTGCGTAGCTTGTCAGTGAACTATGGCTCTGTCTATTAAATGCCGCTCCATTTGAAAGCAGGTGATGGCGATTTAGCGGTAATCAGGGAACCGGCTTTACTGACGAAATGCGCGTGACAATTGCATGCGATATATCGCCCAGCCCTAGTCAGAAGCTAGTTAATATGATTCATAAAGTTGAAAATATGAATATTTTTCTTACAGAAGGCGTTTATTAACTCCTTGGAGCCATTTGGATTACTTTTATGATGGATGAATGTACTTTTTTGGGCTTCAAAATCATGAGCGCCATCCATTATAAAGCTTGGAAGAGCCAGGATATTTTTTAATATAACTCTGATTGTGTTTGTCTGAGAGAAGATGGTCATATACACCTAGGATAGCTTGAGGGTGAAATAATGGAATAATTTTATTTTATTTTTTTTGTGAACTATCCCTTTAAATCATGAAAGAATTTTCATTTTTGGGCGACCTATCCCTTTAAGAGGTGTCTCTAAATTTCCAAATAAGCTTGACTGGAATGGTAGTGGAATGAAAGACAAAATCAACCCCAGATTTTACATCAAAAACCTGTTTTGTTGAAACACACAGAAGCAGCAGTTCAAAGTTTGTAAGAAAATATTAGGTTGATATGGTTATAAAGCACAAGGGTCTGAGAAGGACATCACAATGCATGTGTCTCTAATGCAAAATGGAAACATATTTTGTGGCAAAATGTAACTTTGAAGTGAATCCCTTCACGGACAAAAACACATTATTGAATACTGAATTATCACATACAAAATTCTCACTCGGATGTAGACTCTTTTTTTTTTAATGCCAGGATGCCTCAGGTCTCCCATGAGACACAGTGACTCCAAATGTGCTTACAGGCAATAACAGAGATGACTTGTGTAAGGCGTTCAGAAGTCTCTATGCATTGAGGTCAAGACATGAACATATGACAGTCGGTTCTGTCTCTCAGCCTTGATAATATCATCTGCATTACATGGTGAGTTGGGGGACAGTTCATCCTTTGTAACTCTAAGACGTAGCTTGAAATTTCTCTCACACCATAACTAGTTTTGAGTTCCTGATGCCCTGATTACGAGGCCCTATTAGGATTCGTCTGCTAACATCTCAGTGCATCAGCAGGGGGAATGACTTCAAATCTGCTTAAGAGACTTAAAGCTGATGACTCATGTAATGCATCCTGTGCATTCAGTACTTTCCATGCACAGTTCCAGAAACCCTGGTAAACGCATAGTTTTTAAAGGAATTTCTGACATATATGCTCCTCTAATATCTTTTTTTGTGTTCCATGGCAAAATGTAAGTCATCTGGGTTTGGAACAACATTAAAGCGACGTTTGAGATTTCTAGACGTGGACATTACAGAGGGTCATGTGCTATGCTTGCATGCATCATGTATGACGTATATGTTTTTTAATGAATTATTTATTTATATAATTTTAATTTTTTATATATTAAAAAACACATTTAAATAAATTCAAAAGAGTTTATAGTAGTGGCTGTTTATAATAAACTCACATATGTTAGCAGAGCTCTATTTATTAATTTTATAAAAAAATTTTCATAAGATACCATCCATATTAAAATGAAGGCATGTGGAAGATGCGCAAATGGTAGCTCAGGTAGGTCAAAAAACACAAGAGGAGAAGCGTTAGGATGATACAACTTCAGCAATCACACATATTCGCATTCGGATGGGATGAGATTTCTCAGAGGACCATTAAGTTAGAAACAGTAATTTGCTCTGGAAGTTTTACATGGCAGATTCGGATGTGATTAAGATCACAAAGTGTGCCTGTGAAACAAATTTCTCTAATGTCCTCCAGGAAAAAAATATATATAACACACATTTGCATTACAAAACACACAAGAGCCAATAAAGTTTGGCATCAAACCTGCTGTTGACAGTTGGATATGTACAGACTTAGGCAAGATTTTCAGTGAATAATGATTTTAATGATTTTTATTTTCATTTACCAATCAATTTTTTGGGGGGGGGTTTCAGGCTAATTTTTTAACTTTATATATCTCATATTCTCACATCTCATATTTAATAGGAATATATATAACCTGCTGTTGACAGTTGATGCAGACTTGGGGCAAGATTTTCAGTGAATAATAATTTAAATTTCAGACCGTTCCTCACATAAAACTATCAGAATACTTGTAATACAAATGTACAAGTCATTTTTGGTTACTTTAAAGGTGCAATATGTAATATTTTCTGTCCGCTAGAGGTCGCTAGAGGCCTATTCAAAACAAAGGCGTAGCTTGATGACTGCAAGTTTGAGTGCGGAATCTTGGGTCATGTGGTCTTCACCTCAACGGCCGGTGGAAAACAATCGGGATAGGACTCGGGAAGAAATCATGTTCATGGATGTGATTATTAACTTTACTGTAGTATGAAGCAGAGCAGGACCGAGTGTTGTGGAGCTGAACGAGGCTGCTGGAGCGATTGTGCAACACACGCCTCACGAGCAGCAGGACTTTTATTATGTCACAGTCGCCGGCGCCGCTTCCACTTTTCCGATCATGAGTATGAGGGAACGCAGCTCTGTTTATCATATTAGATACATTTGAGTGTGTTGAAAATGTTATAATGTTACTCTGTGCGTTCGCTCAGCGGCTGCTGTGAGACATTTGTTACACACTGCAGTAAGGCAGATCGATCGATATTAGAATATCATATTAATAAATTCTGAATGGCTTGTGTTGATAAATGGCATGCAATTAATTTTAAAAAGTATTGTATGATGGAGAAAATGCTGTATTACTGTTACTAAAAATAAAGCTGCATCTGATTATGCTGTTAGCTACTTCACAAAATTGTGTTTTTCTCTGAGGCGTGGTAAAGCATGGTACTAATCGCAAATAAATCAAGAAAATTAGCTTTAAACAATAAGACTAAACGTGTTGAGCTATATAACAATAATTAGTTTTCAGTCGATAAATATATCAAAACAGTTGTTCCCTTGTCTATTAAAACATGTAAATATCAAAGCGTCTTTCGTGTTTCCATGGTTTCTACAAAATAAATCCGGAAACCGAGGGTAACGTGGGAATGACGCAATTGACCAGCGACTCCTCACATGTCCCGGAGCCTTGGATAAAATTGCAATTTTCTCACAATTTACAAATCGTTGCAAACATTTGGGATATTGTAAGTACTCAAGTGAACAAAATATATAACACTGGCCTAGTGGTTTTTGGATATTTTACTGCAAAATTCTTACATATTGCACCTTTAATAGTAGTCTTAAGATGTTTTTTGTCACTTTTGGACATTTCCGATCTCCATTCGCTTTCATTCTTTTGGAAAAGAGCAGCGTCGACATTCTGCCAAACTTCTCCTTTTGACTTCCATGAAAAAAAGTATATCTTATGGGTTTGCAACAACACAAAGATAAGTAAATGATCAACAAATTTTCATTTTGGTGTTAAATATTAAAAGAAACCTCCTCTGCTGAGGCAGCACGCCTCACTACATGCAGTCAGCAAATATTAAGATGACGCATGACTGAGACGAGTGACGACAGAGGCTCGGAGTCATTCATAAGGCATCGTTATTTATACAGACATGGACCGTAAAAGCAGCACCAGTACACACATTTAATTCAATATTTGTCCATATGAAAGCATAAAGTCGCTTACCCTCCGCTACAGTCTCCTCCACGGTCACTTGATATCGTCCAATGGAGAAAACGCGTCCGATAAACGCGCCGGACGCCGCGCTGCCTCCCGCACCGGCTCCAATCGCGGGCCCGGAGCTCACCATCTCCCGTCGGGTATCGAAGAACTTCTTCATTGTCCAACCAGCAACACTTTTTCATTAAATCATGAAAAACAAACAGACTCTCGCGTGTTCTCCAGATCCAAACAAAGGTTGACAGTCGGTGAGATGCAGAAATGATCTAAAAGCGCTTTAATCTCTTAATGTAATACAGTCCAGTTAGAGACTCCGGGGAACAGGCGAGCTCAGCGGACCCTCATCACAGTATCAACACAGGCTGCGTTAAACTAAACCAAGTGTTAGAGATCCGAAACAACTCAACTGCATGAAAATGAGTCGGTTATCAGACCAGTAGGATGAGTCACCATTGACATATCTTCATACTTCTGTACCAATAACAACAGCTTATAATAACATATCTGATGAGTGCCAACGCACTCCTGCCAGCTCCATAAACAAGACAGCAGGGAAGCAGCTTTATCCAGGAGTCCACGCTGTCTTTTGTTATGCACTTGCTATTCAGCAACGATTATCGGCAGCCCAGCATTCAGGAGTCGCTCTCTCCTCACCGTTTGCTCATTCAATCTTCACAGCTGATCCTCAGAAAAGACGCTTGCCCGAAAACCCGGAAGTGCAACGTATACGCAGGGAAACAGCCGGTTCGATGGGGTTTTCACTAAGCAAAGTGAATAATAGTGTTCGACCATTGTCTGCTGACGAGGTTAAATTAAGGAAACGGTTATATATAAAATAAGAACGAGAATAAATCGCGTGTTAGGATGGACTCGGTCGTCTACAGTCAGTGAAGCTCTGGTAGATGTAGTTTAACAGAACGCGGTTACGTCAGCGGGGACGCGCACGTGCGTGTCCAATAAGAGCCACTAGAGGGCATCAAATACACACGCGACATTTTTATGTCGTTATTATTAAAGGGTAAAGCTGCGTTCACGTCACCTCGTATTTACCGGTATCTTGAAATGACAACACGTGACGTTATATTCGGAGCTGTTCACGTTCTTTGACTGGGAATTAAGCGTTTCCATGGCACCACTATCAACGCCTAAATGAATCTACAGCGGTCAGGTGGTACAGCGGCCACGTGGTACATGTGGGAGCTTTCAGAAAACTCCCAGCTTACAAGCTGTAATTACGATCTCTACGAGGACGTGAACGCTTTTTACAAGCTAGAATCTCGTAACTACAGGAATTACGAGGCCGCGTGAACGCACCTTTAGTTCACCCAAAAATGAAAATAATGTCATTTATTATTCACCCTCATGTCGTTCTACAGCCGTAAGACCTTCATTCATCTTCAGAACACAAATTAAGATATTGTTGATGAAATCCGATGGCTCAGTGAGGCATCTATTGAGAGCCATTCAAACTCTAAAGATCCATAAAAGTACTAAAAACATATTTGAAACAGTTCATGTGAGTTCAGTGGTTCTGTCTCAATATTATAAAGCGACAAGAATACTTTTTGTGCGCCAAAAAAACAAAATAATAACTTTAACAATATATAGTGATGGGCCGATTTCAAAACACTGCTTCTGAGCTTTATGAATCTTTTGTTTCGAATCAGTGATTCGGATCTCCTTTCAAACGGCTAAACTGCTGAAATCACGTGACTTTGGCGCTCCGATTCACTGATTCGATTCGTAAAGCTCTGAAACAGTGTGTTTTAAAAAATCGGCCCATATAGATATTGTTAAAAAATCTTTTTGGTTTTTTTTGGCGCACAAAAAGTATTCTTGTCGCTTTATAATATTAAGATAGAATCACTGAACTCACATGAACTGTTTCAAATATGTATTTAGTAGCTTTATGAGAGTTTGAATGGCTTTGCTCTCAATAGAGGCCTCATTGAGCCATCAGATTTCATCAACAATATCTTACTTTGTGTTCTGAAGATGAACAAAGGTCTTACGGGTTTAGAACAACATGAGGGTGAGTAATTAACAACATTATTTTCATTTTTGGGTGAACTAACGCTTTAATTAAGCATTAGAAACATTTTTTTTTTTTTTTCCATAAGAGTGCTGAATTTAATCATTCAGTGAATGTCAGTCATTTTTAAAGACCAAGGAGAGGGAGTTGTCATGGTTACACCTCCAAACATTTGGTATCTCTGTACAGCCCTGGATGGTCTCTAAAATATAGGCTGTCTACAGAGGAAAAATTCTATCCCTGGAGAATAACATCACAATTGAATTTTAACATATGTCAAATTTAATGAATGAATCGTCGCAAAATGTATCATAAATGCATATAATGGATAAAAGCTCTTATTCCATGCACTTGCCATAACGACACGGTGTCTGTGGCATTGCTGCCCCCTACAGGAAAATGTACAATACCACAAAGTCAGAAAGTGAGTGCAAGGAGTGGAAGACCATTTAAGGGTTAGTTCAACCAAAAATGAAAATTCTGTCATTTATTACTTACCCTCATGCCGTTCCACACCCATAAGACCTTCGTTAATCTTCAGAACACAAATTAAGATATTTTTGTTGAAATCCAATGGCTCAGTGAGGCCTACATAGGAAACAATGACATTTCCTCTCTCAAGATCCATTAATGTACTAAAAACATATTTAAATCGGTTCATGTGAGTACAGTGGCTCAATATTAATATTATAAAGCGACGAGAATATTTTTGGTGCGCCAAAAAAACAAAATAACGATTTATTTAGTGATGGCCAATTTCAAAACACTGCTTCAGGAAGCTTTGGAGCACAAATGAATCAGTGTATCGAATCTGTTGTTCGGAGCGGCAAAGTCACGTGATTTCAGCTGTTGGCAGTTTGACACGTGATCTGAATCATGATTCGATTAAACCGCCAAACTGCTGAAATCACGTGACTTTGGTGCTCCGAACCGCTGATTTGACACACTGATTCATAATGCTCCGATTCTTCCTGAAGCAGTGTTTTGAAATCGGCCATCACTAAATAAGTAGTTATTTAGTTTTTTTGGCGTACCAAAAATATTCTCGTCGCTTTATAATATAAATATTGAACCACTGAACTCACATGTACTGATTTAAATATGTTTTTAGTACATTAATGGATCTTGAGAGAGGAAATGTCATTGCTCCCTATGCAGGCCTCACTGAGCCATTGGATTTCAACTAAAATATCTTAATTTGTGTTCTGAAGATTAACGAAGATCTTACGGGTGTGGAACGGCATGAGGGTGAGTAATTAATGACAGAATTTTCATTTTTGGATGAACTAACCCTTTAAGATTAAGGGTTTGTCTAGTTGACTATTATTTGATCTTATTTACTCATATTTAACTTATTCACTGTCAAATTACACACATCAAACCTTTGACAGGCAAATGTTTTTAGCATTAAAAAAAACTTAACACTTGCTATTCGAGTATGGGCTAGTAAGATGGATCCTATATATCTTCGCATGACTATAACGACCGGCACATCTAATCCCACGCTCCCTTCCTGTTCAAAATAAAGATAACAAACCCCAGTTCTGAGAAAAGCGCTGCATCATGTGTTTGCAGATGCCAGATGGTTTGATGTTTTGTTATCTAATGCAATGACATTCATGCATTTTTAGGTGGAACCCAAGTGTCTTTTGGGCGCTTCTGTACTGTAAATGGAAATGCAAAATGTTGTAAGATCGTGTTTATCAAATTTTCATATTACTACATACAGAATATAATGCACAAAGTGCATCTATTACATTACACTTTATCTTAGATTCAGACTCAAACAAACACTCTTGCAAGTATAATACAGAAATACATTACACTTTATTTGGTAACACTTTATTTTAAGGTGTCTATGTTACACTGTAATTATACCTTCATGTACTGAGTAATATTAAGCAACTACATGTACTTGCTCTAGGGTTAGGATTTGGGTTTGGTTTAGGGTTATTTGCATGTAATGCACAATTTATAGTTACTACTATAGTAACCAGCGTTGGGAGTAACGAATTACAAGTAACACGTTACATAATCAGATTACTTTTTTCAAGTAACTAGTAAAGTAATGCATTACTTTTAAATTAACAACAAAACATCAGAGTTACTTTTTCAAATAAGTATCGCAAGTTACTTTGTTTTCCCATTTATTGACTGACAGCTCTCCTGTCCAAATGTTGAAAGAAATCGGGAGTGCCGAAGCGTTGTGTTTAAACATGATGGTTATTCTAGACTAGTTCTATACATAATATGATAATTTACTCATTTACATTCTTTTGTATTATAAAATGGCATCACAGCTGAAAGGTTTGTTTGAGCTGCGCCCTCTACTCTTCAGGCATGAATTTTCATTTCCTTCAGCCTGAGGCTTATTCATTTCACTTTTGGTGTGAAAGAGCCTTAACATTCGCCAAAAATATAACTTTTATGTTGTTATAAAAACAAACAAACAGCCCAGCCCAGGTGAGGAAAAGTAATGTAACACTACTTTCCATAAAAAGTAACTAAGTAGTGCAATTAGTTACTTTTTTGGGAACACAATATTGTAATGCTATTACTTTTAAAAGTAACTTTCCCCAACACTGACAGTAACTACATGTAACATATGTAACAATGACACTAAAATAAAGTGTTACCCTTTATTTTAAGTTGTCCTTGTTACAGTGTTATTACACAATTAAGTGCTGAGTAATATTAGTTAATAACGTATTTACTATAAGGTTAGGGTTTGGTTTAAATGCATGTAATTATGCATAATTTACTGTTGGTATTATTATAACATGTAACACGTGTAACAAGGACACTGTAAAATAAAGTGTTACCAGAATTATCAACACACTGCAATTGATTTATTCACTAAACTTATAAAAAAACAAACAATAAAAACAAAAAAAGTAATAAGCAGTGAAGGGACACAGCCTTTTAATAGCATTTGAAGTGAAAAAATTTACACTTAGTTATTAAAATCATCTTGTTTTCTCTTAACCAGCAGCACAAGAAAACCTAAAACATGCAATGTCTTTACAAACCTAGGAATTAACAAACCTATTAATTTGTTTTGATGAAGATTAATTTAATACAGTAAAAATGGCATTTTCAAAAACAAAAAAAACATGCTAACCATTTTTTTAAAAAATTATACATTATACATTTTTTTATATATATATCTCCCCCTCCAAAAAACAAACAAACAAACAAAAAAAACTGCACTTTATTGGGAAAATGTATCCTCATCTCAAATTTTTATTGAAGTTACTGAAGTTCTCTCCATTTGCCCTTTAAAAAAAAAAAAAAAAAAAAAAAAAAAAACTATACTAGTTGTTATGGCCCAGCACGAAAAAAAAAAAAAAAAAAAAAAAAAAAAATAATGGAATAAAAAAAGAAAAACAAAAACAAAAGAACATCAACCTTCAACCCTCTCCATCCATTTGTAATAGTTAAAGCACTCAACTTTATGTTTCCTCTGTAAAAGAAAAAAGAGAGACAGTTTTAATTGGGAATGCTTATACGATAGAAACATACAGCCAGTATTTTTGTATCAATATTTTAATGGAATGCAGGCTTGCTTTAAAAATCCTGACATACAAAGTGAGGGGGTTTGAAACAGTTTACCTACTGAAGAATAACTTACAAACAGCACGAATGGATGTGATTAAAGTGGACAACTATGTACAAAAATTAAATACAATGCTACAGCACATTAAGAGAATTATAAATGTTCATAAAAGGCAAATATTAACATGTGGCAAGATGGAACTCCACTAAGTCCCAAAGATCAATAATGTCTCCTCTCTCTTCATGGAAGCTTCTTGCGTTAGTCTGAATACTGAATCTAATGTTATTATCGATGAAGGACATCAAATGTACCATGGTTTGAATATTAAACTTCCCACAATTTTATATTATATTCCCATGTTTGTAAATTATAAATCAGGAAATAGTTCAACCAAAACTCGTTTCTCACCCTGATTTAGTTCCAAATCAGTATGACTTTTTCCATCAGTGACACACACACACACACACAGAAAAAATGGATATTAAGCAAAATTTTCATGCTGCCATTTTCCATAAAATGAGAGGTATGGAAAAGAGCAGCAGGGACATTCTGTAAAATTTCTCCTTTTGTGTTCCACTGAGAAAAAGTCATACAGGTTTGAAATGACGTGAGGATGAGTGAATGATGATGAAATTTGCATTTCCTTTTAAAATCCATACTGGAGATGAGTCTCAAATCCTCTAGGTTTGAAGAAGAATGGGGACCACTGAGCAAAAAAAAAAGTCAAATCTCATACTTAGTTGTCCAAATATATTAAAATTTGCCAGTGTAGAAGCTCTCAACAGCATTTCTCAAAAGGCCCAAACCCCAAACGCTTAAAGGCATCATTACAGTCTCAATGTCGATCAAAAGTTTCAACAGGCTTGGCTTTTTCTTATTCAGAAGAAGAAAAAAGAAAAAAAAAAAAAAAAAAAAAAACCTCAACCCCCTTTACGCACCATTCTTCATCAATAACTTTAATTTCGGGAAAGGGAATTTTAACTAGCAAAGGTTTTCCCTGTGTCTTCCTTGCCTCTGTAAGTCCTCTTCCCATGTGTGAAGGGCAGGTATCTATACTTGATCATGTGCTGTAGAGGAAACAAAAACAGTGTCAAAATCTCGACAATTCAGCACAACATTACATCACTGGAACTCTGTTTTAAGATAACACTGCTAATAACTGCTCAGCTCAGCTATATGAGCCAGAAAAATCTCAAAAAAGAAAAGCTTCCATTGCCGAACCTTGATCTGCCGTTTCATGGTGATGCAGAACAGCATGATGAAATACATTACGAGGATGGGCCAGAACACTGGCACGTCAAAGGCGTCGAAGAATGTGCAAATCATAGCGATGACGATGCCCTTCGTCGCTGAATGCCTGAAACGTCAACCAAAAAACAATAAACACATTAACCGTAGCACATGGAAGGAATATACAACATTTATGTAATTCATACATAAAGGAAACTAAGGCCCGGTTTCACAGAAAGGGCTTAAGGCCTTTGCACACTGAGTCAGAAATTTTCGCATGCCTTTTTTCATATTCGTAATCCTAAAAATTCGTCACGCACAGAGACCTTGCACACTGAGTCCGATGCATATTAAAGCGGAACTCAGTAAGATTTGCGAAGCTCCCCCTACAGTTTCCTTCAGTGAATCACACTGTCGTAAATACGCAGCTCTGGACTAAAACGACTACAACGCTCACCGGCGCAGTAGTTTTGTAAATACAGTACAAGAAATCTCGATGGAGGTGGGTAATTTTCAAAATTGTCTTATAAAGTCATAATATATACATTGTTTTTGAATTACCGTAAAGCATTTTGTCACTCTCGCGTGAACGTGAACATGAGGCGAGATTGTGTCGGGTCGGTGCAGCTCAACTTGCAAGTGTTGTATTCTGGTGTAGACGTGCCAGAGGGGGTTAGTGCTCGCCTCAAACACACCACTACAAATCAATTAACCATCATAAGGACTTAGAAAACTATTTATGAAGGTAAAAAAAGTTACTTAGTTCTGCTTTAATGAATGCGTTGCAAGAAGAAAAAAAAAAAAAAAAAAAAAAAACGCAAAACAATACAAAATGAAGTCTTCAAGCAGTGAGCACGATTTAGTTGTCCTCTCTTCTTAAAAAGAGGAAATATTGGGTCCATCCAATTTCGCGATTGCATAGAGAGAAAAGAGAGTTTCACCTCATTATCCCGTGCGTTTCAAAGTTTACTTCAGGATGTCAGTGGCTCAGTTTGATGCTTTGCTACTGGCACAATCTGTCTTTGTATTGCGCACGTTGTTTGTCATACAGTGCTGCTGGTTTGTGCTGTAGGCAACGTGGATCAACTTGTCAGATGGCATTCGGGATTTTTGCGTTCGCGTACGGTGACTCTGAATTGTCAAAACTTCTCTCAAAATGCATGCCACGGATGCGAAAAAAAACAGAAAATTGAACCTGATCCGAATGTTTTTTTGACGGACGAAAGTTTCGGAGGCAGTGTGACATAACGTGAGGTCGAATTTATTTTTTAACGTGCGAAAATTTCGCATGCGAATTTCAGACTCAGTGTGCAAAGGCCTTTAGCCTAAGCCAGGATAAGGCCTTAGTTCAATTAGGATATTTAAAGGTGCTCTAAGCGATCCTGGGCGGAGTAACTTCCTGTTGACGTTCAAAGTGTTGTCAAACAAAACAGAGGCTAGCTAGACCCTCCCTCCTCCTCCTCCTCCTCCTCCTCCTCCCCCTCCCCTCCCCTCCGTGCTTCCTGAAACAGTGATGAACGCGCATTTAAAATCATTCTTGTCGGTTATTGGCTGGAGCGTGTTTATTATGTTTCGTGGTCCAGGCTGGACCAGTTTGTTTTTGTTGCCGTTTTTGGAGCTTGTGGCGACTACAGAGACCACGTTTTTTACAGTGTGTTCAGGGGACAGGCAGCTAGCGGATGTTTGCTGTATGTGACAAAAAATGTTTTGGCCTAAAAACGCGTGACATCGCTTAGAGCACCTTTAATCAGCTTTTATAAACGTTCACTTGAAAAAAAAAAATTACTGGTATGCATCTTAAGACAAAACAATGGCTCCGACATATTTTAAGATCTGTCAGTGTAAGTTACTTTCAGTTAAAACAGCTCAAACATTCATTTTAGTTTAGGACTTGCTTAAGCCTTGTCTGTAAAACCAGGGGTTACAGGGTTTATGCAGGTTTCAGTAAGTCAAATTTAAGACCTTTTTAAGACATTTTAAGACCATAAAGATTGAAATTTAAGACCTACACGACGCATTACCAAAAAATATTAAAATCAAAGAAATTCTGAAAAAATCATTTTATTTCAATGAATTCAGTCATTGAAAAAGCATTAATTTAATTTACAGATAAAGCAATCACATTAGTAACCTTCCACACACATCAATGTGCCAAATGCCCAAAACTTTAGGCCCAAAATGAAAATAGGCTAAAACAAACTTGCCCTCAAATAGAATAGATTTCATCTCATATTTATTTACATTACAAAACAGCATATTAATAGCCTAATAAAGATTGAACAGGCTACTTCAACCCATGTAACAACCAATGTAGCACACACACACACACACCAGATAATCCATTTTAGATAGATAGATAGATACTTACCTCGGGATAATTAGAGTATCTATCTAACATGGATTATCTGATATATGTATGTATGTATGTGTGTGTGTGTGTGTGTGTGTGTGTGTGTGTCCCGCACTGTCCCATGAACTGTGAGCCCAGGTACCTCGACTTAACAATTCCATTGTTCCAGAACAATGGCCTGGTGGTCTGATTTTGGCTTTCATTGAACGTTACGACACACGGCCCGGTAAGAGTACGAATCAATTCCCTCTTTATAAACTCCCCCAATCCAAATCTCGCCACATAAGTGATCTTGTTGGGCCCGCAAGAGAACGGCTTCGCGATTACTGAATTAGGGAACATCACTTGGAAGAGATCGCTAATCTCACTGTTGCTATTAAATGAGTAGTGTTTGTTTAGTCACCGTGTGTAGTATACAAATCACCTCGGCTTTCGATGTGTCAGTCGCTCCAAAAGTACCCCGAAGGTTGTTCGACGGAGCTGTGATGATATTGCGCTGGAGACCGGAGGAACCAGGCATTGAGGAGGACGACGGCAGTGGTGAGGCTAATTGGCCGAGTCCGCTGAAGGGATTTTGCGGCTAGCTTGTGTTTCTCCGCTCTGGCGTGTGACTCCAGCGCCTTTACACCGCTTCACACCCAGACTCTCTAATTGATTTTTTTTTTTTTTTTTTTGAAAGTTTGCAGTGAGCCTCGTACCTGGAGCTGGGTATCGCTTGTAACCAACAGCAGAAATCGCTGTGATCTAGCCATGTCTCGTTGAAAGTACACTTTCCCATTTTCCACACGTAGCCGAACTTTAACAAACTCTGAGGAGACGCAGACGTATTTCGCGGGCAGGTATTGCATTTATCACGGGATTTGTAGTTTTATCACCGCGTATACCAACACCAATATACCCCAGAAAGAACTACGACTCGCTACTTTTTTGCTACTTTGTAATAACTTTCAGCAGGTAGCGTTTCTGGAAATGGGTAAAAAAAATTTAAGACCTGACTAAATGAAATTTAAGACCTCGGATGAAAATCTGGCCGTTTTTAAGACTTTTTAAGGCCTTAAATTTAAAGTTCAGAATTTTAGACTTTTTAAGACTTTTTAAGACCCCGCGGAAACCCTGGGTTAATGTCTAAAATTAAATAAATATGTAAAGCCAAGAGCCTTAAAAAACAGTAACGCACTAAATCAAAAGATATTTATAGTGGACAACTGATATATCAGAAAATGTGATAAATTTGCAGACATTTGTAATTAAGGCCCGAGCACCGGTGGTGATCCTATTGTAATTGTTCGGTCAATTCTTCTTCGAAATGAATCACATTTTTGAGGGCCTAAACATGCTTGAAAACTCATGAAACGTTGCACACACGTCAGAAGTGTTAAAAATTTACGTCTGATATGGGTTTCTGAATTAGGTGTGGCAAAATGGCTCAATAGCGCCACCTACAAAATTTCAATTAAGCGCCCTTCGCGCAACGTTTCACGTACAGTTATGAAATTCGGTACACAGATGCAATAGCCCAATACTTACAAAAAAAGTCCAAAATCTGTAAACCCAACAGGAAGAGAGATATTTTGAATTTTCTCTGCAAATATTTTGCAGTTTTTGCCATTTTCAGACGTACTTTAACGAACTTCTCCTAGAGATTTTTATCAGATAAACATCATATTTGGTCAGCCTAATCTAAAGGCCTTCGCAACACCCATGGCAGCCTGACAAAATTTGTTTTTCTGCCCTGAAACAGGAAGTTGTTGTATTAAAACAATTTAATATTTTAAAATGCAATCAAATTAAATCTGAACAGCTCTTTTAAATTTTCGACAAAGTTCCGAACAACAGAGGTTTATTAAAAAAAAGAAAAAAGAAAAAAGTGATTGTGTAATTGTGGTAATCCTTAAAAAAAAAGATGTATAAATAAACTTTTTATTATTGTTATTATTAGTTTGGGAAGTGCATTCTACAGTACAACAGAAATCATTTCTGTCATAACTTCTTCACGTTAAACTTTTTGTTGGGTTGTAGTGCAGTCCATAGAGTTTCTGTGTGTATCTGATGATCGTTTAATCAAATGAATGGTGAAATGCTGGTGAAGTGACTCTCAGAGCAGCTCTGGAGATGAAGTTCATGTCCTCGTATAACGAGACGGCAGACGTATTCATATTTAAATAGCTTAAGTAGTTTAATGACTAATAACTGAATAATTAAAAATGACTAATCAATGACCAAGTGTACAGCCCTACTTTTTGTTCATCCATATTTTGCCAAATTCTGTAACATTATGTATTATACAGTAAATTTCATTTTTATCACTGGATTCTGCCCATGTTGGGCTCTATTTATGCTCATTTCTGCACATCACTGGATCAAGTTAATCCACTCATCAAGCCATTTCATGGGATCTTAAAATGTCACCCATAATGTGAAAACTCACCAGAATTTGAATTCTGGCAACCTCCTAATGAACGGCCGGAACTCTTCGTTCTGTTTTGTGGGTAGTGCTGGACCCTCATCTAGTGAAGAGACACATCGATTAGGGGGAAGAAAAAAAATCATCTCAGTGATGCAAATGTCACTGATGATAATAAGATCACTTATTAAATGCCGGTCTTACCTGGATCATCAAGCAATGAGGGATCCACTTTTGGTGAGAGGAAAGCAATGAAGAGGTTAAGGTGGTAGATCCCAAGAGCATATGTGACTATGTACCAGCCCTAATAAAAGACACAAATGTTTCATTGCATTTGATTAATGTTTTGTGATAAAAAATGCACCAGTTACTCAAATCAAATGAACTTTCTAGACCTGCAAGGTACAATTACACAACAAGAACATTATCATCAGTCTACAACTGCATGATAACTCTACCCATATTGTCAAAGTATATATGAAAGTTAAAATTGAAGTCATGTGCAAACATTCCCAAACAGATGGTGTTTTTACCTGTAGAATATATACTCTGATCATATATATGGCCGTTAGAAGAAGAGTGACCGCCCATCGGACTGCTGAGAACGGTGTCGACTTGTCCAACCATGACTGATAAACCTGCATTTAAAAGAGAAACAGTACTTCTCATTATCCAACAACACTCAACAGAGGTGGGCAGTATACCAGTAGGCACGATAAACCGGCAGAAATTAGTCAGCCAGTAGAGATTTTTGACTATCATCTCTATCGTGGTTACGCTCACGTGACATTGCTGTGCTGCATGGTCATGAAAGCTTATCATTTAAATGCTTTTTTTTTTAAGCATTGTGGTTTAAAAACAAGTGATTTTAAACTGTTGAAGTGCAAATAGCAGCGAAAGAGAACTCCTTTCACTATATGTGCACGCTGTCTGAAACCTTGTGCACACGGGACGATTATCGCATGCTTATCGCCAGCGTTTTGAGACGTTTCTCGTCACGTCTTTGTGTTCATATCCAAGCAATTTTCACTGGCGATGCACCGAGTGAACATGTAAATTCACTTCCTGACAGTATATGGCACTTGTGCTTAGTGCAAGTGAACGGTAGTGCAAATAAACATATTTTTCTTTCTGATGAACACAATCTGAGTTATATTAATGAATATCCTGATGCGTCCAGGCTTTATAATGGCAGTGAACGGGACCAACGAGTATGAAACTGAAGAAATTGCATCCATTCATCATAAACGTACTCCACATGGCTCCAGGGGGTTCATTTTCCACCAGACCGCCTTCCGTAACGACTCTTACAGTTCAAAATGCTTAAGCTACGTCCTACACCTTCTGTATTCAAGTTCTTCGTAAGTTGAAAACGGAAGGCGGTCTGGGGGAAGTTAGATATTTTACTTTATAACCTGTTAAATATGGATATTTTTCTTACACAAACACGTCGCTTCACTTCAGAAGGCCTTTATTAACCCCCAGAACCGTGTGGAGTACGTTTATGATGGACGGATGGATGGATGCACTTTCTTCAGCTTCATAATCGTTGGTCCCGCCCACTGCCATTATAAAGCTCGGATGCGTCAGGATATTTATTAATATAACTCTGATTGTGTTCATCAGAAAGAAGAAAGTCATATACACCTAGGATGGCTTGAGGGTGAGTAAAGCTTAGGCTCATTTTCATTTGAAAGTCAACTAATCCTTTAAGAAGGGGTGTGTGTGATACATATAGTCTAAATAATATCATAATTGTTGTTTTAACAATGTGCAATATGACATTATCAAGTATGTCCCTCACTTTGCAAAAATCAAACAAAAACATGTGTGACAGTCTTTTTGGTTTAGGTCAGACTACTGCGTGTGCGCATTTAGTGCACGCTCTCACTGCGTGATTTACTCCATTTATATTATATCTATCGTGATTTACAACATTTATATCATATGATATAGTTAAGCCTCACACAAAGAGTGCCCCCCAAATATCAGCACGATTGCAAATGTGATATTATACAACAGTTTAAAAAACAATTAAGTGACTTGCATTTTAGACACAATATTACATGTTTTGCTCTACTTCACTGCCAAAAAATAGTTCCAAACAAAGACACGGCAGAACTGATTTGCATCTCTGAGCAACACACAGCGGTGTTTCGTTACTGAATGAATCAGTCCATTTGAATGAACTGGTTAAGTTAATGATTCAATGATTTGCTGATTAACATTGACTTGCTGCTACCTACTGGTATTCATATTTGAAGTATCTTTTTGATTTTAAAATCATTTCATATATCATCAGTGTTTCATTTATTTTAAAACATCAAAACATTATTTATGCATTTGTATCTGCAGGTTAAGTGCATTTATGGCTCCTCTGAGCTGCATTAAACAGTTTGTAAATACATCTAAACGTCACTCAAGATGCAGCTTCTGTGTTTCAACTGCATTGCAAAGACGGATTTTGTTGATACTTATTTCATTTGATTGGTAACAGCCATGTGGTATATTATTCTAACTGAATTTATTGATTAAATGTAATAATTGCTGCGAACTAACCACCGCACAAAATATGAAACTTTAGGAGTCAGCTGCCACAGCAGTCCTAAACCTGCCAAGGTACCAGCACAATAACACACAGCAAAATATCGCCTGATCATCATCATCAACAAAATCCCAGAAAGTACTGAGATATTACTTTTTGTCAATATCGCATACCCCTCGTCTTAACTGAACGTAAACAGTTGAGAAAGAAAACATATGTATAAGAGTATACTGGATTCGTGCATTTGGTCTTAAAGTGACAGCAGCCTAATAATCCTGCTGTCATCGGTGTCGTCAGGGTGCGAACTACGGGGGAGCTAGGGGGAGCTCAGCTCCCCTTAATAAGACATGGGCTCCCCTGAAAACGTGATTTGTGAAATTTTGGGAGGTCTCAAATAATATTGACAATGTGTTATTTTGACGTGCAATTTCAGTTTTGTGTAATGTGATCATCGTGGATTATTATGTGTAAAATTGCAAAAATATCATTCATTCATGCATGATGGCGATTTAAACCTAATTCACTTCAATAAAGATAACTATACATGTCATGAGCATCAAGGTGTGGGGGCACTGCGGTGCAAATTCCACTCATGTTTAGCACATGTTAACTCGAACAGCAAAGGAAACTGACCCCAGGCCTGTGTTAAGGTGAGGCATGTTTTTCGCAATTATGTGTTGTGGCTGGGTTGTTATAGGTCAGCGTGAATCTCGATGTATTAGACCTAATTTAACGGAGGAATTTTGGTATAATTCTGTAGCCTGACGAGTAACTTTAACCGTTGTTCATGTGAACTCAAAGACAGCTTGATGCATTGTTTATTGACTATTTGTGGGTGGCTGTTTCACCTATCCATTTGTCTCGATAATGTATAGGGTAAATCCTGTATAGTGCTTGCATAAAGCAAGTAGTGTACACAGTCGTAGCTGTTATGTATCTTTGTAACTCATTATAAGCCCTCTTTTGAAGCACGCGCACAAACGTTCTACTTTGTTCTACTGTAGTTTGTTGTCCTATTGATTGTAATTAGTTTTCTTTGTTCTTATTATCACCAACTCTTTACTTGTTTTCTGTAAGCTTGAGAGTTTGTTTTTACTTAGGCTAGTATTTTTTTTGTGATATTGAAATTGGTGACAAGAATTTTAAACCTTATTTAATGCAAGAATGACATATTTTATATATATATAAAAATGTCATTTTATAGTCATTTTATAGTCATTACTATATATAAAATCACTCATATATTGTGACATAAGATTTTGGTCATATCGCCCACCCAAACACTCAATGTTAAAATGACTTGAATAGTCAGACAGTGGCATTTACAAGAGCCTCACCTGCCCGAGCCGTTTAAAGAAGTTTCCGATCGCTGATGGTTTCCCATGGATGGATTCACCAGCACTGTCTCCTTCTGGCATTCTGTCTGTGAATGTGGAGGAACATAATGAGGGTTCAGTGAAAAGAGGATTATTTTTGCATGCTATTTTTATATTTACAGATAAATATAAAAAAAAAAAAAAAAAAAAACAACCTTTCTACCTAACGACCCTGAAATAACACAATATAAATCTCTTCAGTGAGCTCAGCGTCTACACGAATCTACATTCAAAACTGCATGAAAATCATTCTACCATTTAGAAGTGTAATTACACAGTTCCATCCTACTGTAAGCATGCTTTTCTGTACATTATAACTGTTCATATATATATATAACTTATAATGGTGTTGAACAGCTACACCAATGCAAATTCCGAATGTTTTGCGCCCAAAGCATGGAGAATTACAATCTGATACATTCATTTCTAAGCTGTAGCAAAATTAGCATGACTAGTATGTGGAGCCTTCATTTAAAAATATCACTCTAAAAAAAAAGGAATGTGATAAAGCTCTCATTTTGTTTTTAATCATTTTTATTTTCTAATTTTCCCTAATTAATGTCTTATTAAGGCAGTGATTTGAAGCAATACCTTATCAAAAATTCTTAAAAAAAATATTTTATTTATACATATGTATAAATCCTTTACTCAATTTCTAGAAATCCTATTGAGACCCAACCAAAAACGGAAAATCTGACATTCATTCAGGATATTTTATTCTTCAGCCCTACTGAATTGTGTATGGTCTACTATATCTCTTCACATAAAAAGATACAACAACTGAGACAGTCTTTGGACATAAACTGAGCAAATTTCACAGACATTTTAACAGAAATTGAATAATGAATCTCTGAACAGAGCGGGGTCAAATATTAAAATGCAGCAGTCAGTATTTAATGTGACCACCGGCTGCTTTAAGGACTACAGTGCATCTCATCCTGCTGGACTGAGGCCGATTTGCCAGCTCTTGCTGCGAGACGTCACTCCACTCGTTTACCAAGACACTTTATATGTTATTGAAAACGTCTGTGGGGACATGTGGTTACACATAGTTTGTCACTGCGAGGACAATCATCTGTCCATTTCATTATGGACATTACAGTTTATAGCTCTGTTCACATCTGCAGTCATCATGCCTTGCAGCAGGACTATGACATATTCAGGTGATCAGGGACGCTGGCCATCCTTCTTCTGGTGTCACTATAAATATCTCTAAAGTGTCCTAAGTAGAGATCGACTGATATAACGATTTACCAATATTTTCCCGATATTTAAGCATTTTACCATAATCGGATATCGGTTTGGTAATAACGGATTTACCGATAAACGCCGCCAACTTGTGGGTGTTTTGAGAATTGCACGCTGGATCGCCATTACAGCGCATCTGAGGGGAGACAAGACAACGGCGTGCACAGGTAAAGTATACTTACCTGATAGTAAACTTTATTTAACATAACAGCCATTAATGCACAAATTAGAATTACAAGCTCACGGAGTCACACAAGATAATCCGCCAAGTCCTCCTGTCCTAATAAAGATGCAACTTTGCATGAATTAAATAATACAGCCATGAATGAGCACATGTTGGAAATAAAAGCGCTGAATTTAATTCTCTCTCTGTTATCTATGCTCATCATCAGTCTCGTGAAGTCATCTGCATTTTGCTGTTCACTCAGTGGGTTGACGCTCAGGAAATGCTCCAGGTCACCGCATGTAACTTTTAACAAGATTCACTTGTTTAAATCACTGTTACTATATAACCATTAATTCGCTAATAAACATCAACTCTATGGAAATTATTAATTATTTATTATCTCCATGAGCGATCGCAGTTTGAGTATAGTTCTGTGTAAATGCATAGATAAACAGCGCTTTGTCAGCAGATATTTCATAATCTAGAATGACAAAGACATTATTAATAATTCTGATATAACATACCAGTTGAGAAATGCCAATAAAATACGATGTTTTGTTTGTCATATTCCAATATTCCAGAGAATGTCCACATTATCCAGCAAATTATTCTTCACTCTTTAGCCTATTAAACAGCTTATAAATCTACTAAAATTGTAGTTTAAAATGAAGTTGACATGACTCCTGTCTTTAACTTATTTTCTCCATTTGAAAACATTAGACATTCATTATTTTGCTTACTGTTAACATTAGTGTTGCTGCTGATGCTTTTTATAAATATGATTTTTGTAATATGAAGATCAAAATTAACATGAAAGACTAGTAATTTTGAACAAAAACAGTTTAGTAACAGTTTGTTTTGTTTTCTATGCAAGGAAGGAGTGATTGTTATAAATAAAATGGTTTGTTCAGTTCAGTGGTGTTGTAATCGTGTCAAAAACAGAAGTATAACAGTAAATAAATATCGGTTCTGCATATCGGTTATCAGGCACATAAACACAAATTATCCGTATCGGTTCTAAAAAAAATATATATATATATATATATATATATATCAATAATCGGTCGATCACTAGTCTACCACCTGTAAACTGTTAGTGTCTTAAAGGGTTAGTTCACCCAAAAATGAAAATAATGTCATTTATTACTCACCTTCATGCCGTTCCACACCCGTAAGACCTTTATTCAACACTGCTTCATGAAGTTTCAGACATTATGAATCAGTGTGTCGAATCAGCGGTTCGGAGCGCCAAAATCACATGATTTGAGCAGTTTTCCGGTTTGACACGCGATCCAAATCATGATTCGACACAAAAGATTCATTATGCTCCGATGCTTCCTGAAGCAGTGTTTTGAAATCAGCCATCACTAAATAAGTCACTATTTTGTCCTTTTTGGCGCACCAAAAATATTCTCGTTTCTTTGTAATATTAATATTGAGCCACTGTACTCACATGAACTGATTTAAATATGTTTTTATGTCTTTATGGATCTTGAGAGAGGAAATGTCATGAAGGCCTCACTCAGATATCAGATTTCAACAAAATTATCTTAATTTGCGTTCTGAAGATTAACGAAGGTCTTACGGGTGTGGAACGGCATGAGGGTGAGTAATAAATGACAGAACTTTTCATTTTTGGGTGAACTAACCCTTTTAGGACCGTTCCACAGGTTCATGTGCAATAATTGTTTATGGTTCAATGAACAAGCATGAAAAACATTGTTTTAACTCTTTCCAATAGAGATCTGTAAAGCTTCTTTGGATTTTACAAAATTATTGTTAAAATGTCTTTCTTCTTATATAAATATATGTAAAGATCAGGAATCCAGTTATTTTTCTCTCTTTGGATCACCTGATTTGCTCTGTACTGACTGAATGACATGTCATAGGCGGGGTGTACTATTACGTTTAGCTTCGTAAGTTAAAAATCTAAATATTTGACGACTAAATCATCTACCCTGCGGATCAGTGCATTTCCCTATTTCAGTCAATGGTAATATACGATTCACTTACATGTGCGCTTAAAGGAATTGATTTCCTGGTAGTAAAACAGGGGAAGCCTCCGTGTGACAGATATAATGTGAGGCAAAGTCCAAAAAAACGACCACGTCAATGAACAACAGCTAGTTCGAGTAAAATAATAAGCCTAAATCAAGATCACCTTCAATAAAACGGCGCATAAAATGAATGGCTTGGTGTCTCTGCTCAAGACTGAAGCCTCAAAGCAGCTCATCAGCCTTATTTCCCTCATCTTTCAGCGACAGTGAAAACTAATGCCTCATTGTGGTGAATACCAACATGTTTATTTATATGTCAATTAAACTGTAGTAACCTACAGTTCTTGGTCCAGATGCGTCTATTACAGCAAGTATGCAAATGGTCACTAGCTTTAGTTCCGGTACAGATCTGTTCGGAGTCTGTTCTCATTAGTGAACCAGAACAACACACTTACCTCAATGTTTATTTCATAAACTTAATGTTAATGTAACCACCTAACTAGAAGAATAGTGGTCAGACCTTGTAAGCTAATTTGCTATTTAGCATCGGTTTGTTAGCCGTAGCTTATTCCTTTAAGGCGTAAAGCATGCTGGTTAATGTAGTTTCTAGAACAGGTCTTCTGCGTTGACACAAAACACGGACGACGGCTTATAAACTACACTTCCCATTCTACCATAAAACACGGCGGAAACTCACTGGTTGTAGTTTTCGATTGCAAATGTGTCGTTGAAATGCATAGAGAAGGAACTACAAAGACCAGCAGACACGCACAAAAGTGGACAACTCACTTCCGGGGAAATCCGAACGCAGGCGAGGGGTAAACTTTGCTAGCACTACCTTTTACTGCATTTTATAGGAAATATAATTTTACAATCGTCATGCCACGAGCGGAAAATAACATTAGGCGGACAATTAACATACTCTAAGAGTCGGAGTGCCTGTTAGAGGTTCATAAGAGGAGTGCGATGGCAGGAAATCTGTTTCTCTTACCCGGTTGTGCCGCTGTGTCACTCTCGGCTGCCGATCCGCGCGTCGCGCTGCTGCTCTGTGAACACGTCAGTGCTTCTGTAACCGCAGCCGCATCAGACCGCGCCAGTCGAGCGCAGACAACATCGCTCCCCGTCAGCACCTCCAAACTGAGCCAATTATTTGTTTGGGATGGCGATACTAAACTTTTTTTTAACTTGATACGATACCATTAGAAATACTGGTACTGATTATTTTTAAATGGGTGTGTATTTTTTTTTTTTTTTTTTTTTTTTAGAAAAGAAGATAAGTATCTATGTGCCCATCAATACAAATTCATATGTACATATCAAAAATTCAACTAGATGGGGGGGAAATGTCCCCTTATCCCATCGGAATGAGATGACTCTTGGTGACTTTTGTCGCATTAGCAATATGAACACACAAAAAATCAAGGACATGATTTGGATATGTTAAAGGGTTGTAAAAAAAAATAGTCACACTTACCTTCTTTGCGGTCAAAAATGACCGACATAGGAAATGAATGGGAAATACGAAAACTCAGAGAATCTTTAGTTGGTACAAACTACAAATCAGCCACTGTGCATATCGCATATTAGTTATCGACACTTAAACACAAATTATCGGTGTCGGTTCTAAAAAAATCAATATCGGTCGATCACTAGTCCTAAGTTATTGTTACTGTGACTTTAACTGTCTACCGCCTGTAAACTGTTAGTGTCTTAAAGCAGAACTAAGTAACTTTTTTTACCTTCATAAATAGTTTTTTACGAGTCCTTAGGATGGTTAACTGACTTGTAGTGGTGTGTTTGAGGCGAGCACTAACCCCCTCTGGCACGTCTACTCCAGAAAACAGCACTTGCAAGTTGAGCTGCGCCTACCCGACACAATCTCGCCTCATGTTCACGTTCACGCGAGAGTGACAAAATGCTTTACGGTAATTCAAAAACAATGTATATATTATGACTTTATAAGACAATTTCGAAAATTACCCACCTCCATCGAGATTTCTTGTACTGTATTTGCAAAACTACTGCGCTGGTGAGTGTTGTAGTCGTTGTAGTCCAGAGCTGCGCTTGGAGTATTTACGACAGTGTGATTCACTGAAGGAACCTGTAGGGGGAGCTTCGCAAATCTTACTGAGTTCCGCTTTAAAGGGGTCATGACATGAGAAATCAAATTTTCCTTGAGCTTTTGACATATAAGAGGTCATCATACTATAAGAATATCCTGTAAGTTTTAGAGCTGAAAACTTCCTTGTTAGTCCAATAAAAGCTTTTATTGACACCAGACCAAGCAAACGACAGGATTTACAAAGTGGGGATCTATGACGTCAAAGGGCAGCAAGCACCGCCTCTGCAAAAGAAGATCAACGCCTACTTCATCACTGCCTGTTTAGCCCCGCCCACCGATTCACGCATGACATGCAATAGAATAGGTAGCCTAAGTAACATAGGCCTATGTGGTACTAAACCAGATCGAGCTCCCAAGCAATAAACATGCCATTGAGGATTACAAAATATTGTGCAGTGCCTGGACTCGACAGTAATGCAACAACATGTTAGTAACTGTGTTAATACTAATGCCTGATCTGATATTAATGATATTAATTAATATTCATGTACAGTCAGATGTTCTTTGTCTATGTGTCAGTAAATCAAACCCGTGACTAAACGTCAACTTGCGTTGTTTCTCTTAGTAGGATGAAAATAATGTTATTTAACTGTGATTCAATTATATAAAGAAAGCGATCAAAGAAAGCTCACTTTGCAATCGTTGGAGCAGCTGAAGCTGTCAATCAAACAGTGCATGACTGACAGCGTAAAACTCCCGTTTTATTCAACGAATCTTTTAGTTAAATCGCGTTTGCACTGTTAGTGAAGGTGAAAGCATTCGTTAGTGTGCAGAAATTGAGTTGCAATGATGAGATCTCTGCTTTCATGCGCTCAACATGTGATCGGCTACACAGTGTTCACCTCTGCAACCTTTCATGCCACGATCTCAATATAATGCTATAGATCTAAATGTAATGCAACACTTTTCACGATTAGTTAACCTTGAGAGCTGTAATAGTAAAAATGCGCTAAAAGAGAGAGTAATACTTGTCTATTTCAAATGGAAAGATGTTAGCCAATCACAGTAGTGGGCGTTTACACTGAAGTCTCACTGCAGACACGCCCCTTAAAACAGAGCGTTCAAACCAGAGGCTAAAATAAGGGTAGGAAAAATGCCTTTTATTTATAAATTATGACAATTTTGGATGTAAAAAGCATACTAACATTATAAGTGCACCCCAGGAAACATTCTAAAACAATAAAACAACGCAGTTCATGACCGCTTTAAAGGTTCACCCAAAAATGAAAATTAATTACTTACCCTCATGCCGTTCCACACCCGTAAGACCTTCGTTAATCTTCAGAACACAAATTAAGATATTTTTGTTGAAGCCCGATGGCTCTGTGAGGCCTGCATAGGGAGCAATGACATTTCCTCTCTCAAGATCCATTAATGTACTAAAAGCATATTTAAATCAGTTCATGTGAGTACAGTGGTTCAGTATTAATATTATAAAGTAACAATAATATTTTTGGTGCGGCAAAAAAACTAAATGTGTGAAATAAAATAGAAAATTCAGCCACAAAGCAGTAAAAAAAAGAACAGCAAGAAAGAGGTTGCACTCAAAAACATCGAGAGTACAAAACAGAAACACCCACTCAAACACACACTCACAGACAAACACACACACAACACACCATTATACACACACACAAATGAACCGGTGTGGCTGTAACAATATGGTCAAATTGAGCCAAAACTCAAATAAGAGGTTGAAATCAGATCAGACCCAGATTTATTAAGCTGTAATAAAACACAGTTTTGATGTTATGTGTGACAAAATGTCCTCCTCTGTGTTCAGGTTTGACTGTAGTAAAATTATTGCAAAAAACGACACTTCAAATCAACATTTCAAACAAAAAAAATCTAAACTTTGACAAAAAGTAGTCTTTGAGAATGTCTAAGTATAAATCCAAATCCAAAACTTAATAAAAAAATAAGTAGTTGTGTCTAAAAACCACTAGAGAATTTATAAGCCACTTTATATAGAGCTCTAGGAATCTAGTAGTTACGACATGGCATTACATAAGTTTTTCTCTTTTTACCCACACCAGATGGCATTAATCTACCTTCAAAAAATTGGATTTTAAATGCCTTGTCTCTATTTTAACAAGGAATACTGCTTTAAATGAAAAATAATTAAAATATATATTAGAAAAAATTGTGTATTATTTTCAATGGGGGAAAAATAGCTAATAAAAATTGTATAAATATTGCATAGTATCATAAAATACCCTCATTTTATACAATAATTAAAAAATATTATTGAACAAAAATATATTACATTGGTTTTCCTGAAAAACAAAAAAGTTACATTTCAAGGCTTCGGCCACTTTAGACCGTAAAGAAGATAAGTGTGACTCCTAAGCAAAGAGGACCAGAGGGTTAAAGGGATAGTTCACCCAAAAATGAAAATTTTGTCATCATTTACTCAATCTTGTGTTGGTCCAAACCTGTATGAGTTTTTCTTCTGTTGAAGACAAAAGAAGATATTTTGAAGAATGTTGGTAACCAAACAGTTGACGGTAGCCACCGACTTCCATTAGGAAAAACAAAACATACTATGGAAGTCAGTGGGTACTGTCAACTGTTTGGTTACCAACATTCTTCAAAATATCTTCTTTTGTCTTCAACAGTAGTGTGTGTGTGTGTGTTTTAAAGTGTCATCAATATAACACTAAATCAATTAAAATTGTGTTTTGGCAATTATTTAAACAATTGAATAAGTGATGACAGACCAAGCAAAGAGATTCATCTGAAAGGTGAATTATTCTATGATTTATATAGCCTACGGTCATATTTTTTTACAGTCTATGATATATACATATTTATTTGCCAATATTCTAATTAAAGATATGTCATCATATCATTCAAATTGAATGATTTTACTCAATTAGCCTATAGGTTTTAATGAATAAAGATGTACTTCTAACCCACCAAAATTTGTAAGCATTCCATGATTGTTTACTACGGAAGAGGATTAGGGCCAAGCAATAATAAAAAAAAAAAACATCTCGAGATTAAAGTTGTTAAATTTTGAGAAAATATTTTTTAAAATTTCGAGAAAAAAGTCTAAATAAAATGTTGAGAATAAACTTGTTAAATTACGAGAAAAACTCGTTAAATTTCGAGAAAAAACTCGAGATAAAATGTTGAGAATAAAGTCATTAAATTACGAGAAAAAAGTTAAATTACGAGAACAAATTGTTCTCGAAATTTAACGGCATTTTTCTCATAATTTAACGAATTTGTTCTCGTAATTTAACAAGTTTTTTCTCGTAATTTAATGAGTTTATTCTCAACATTTTATCTCGACTTTTTTCTTGAAATTTAACAAGTTTTTTCTCGTAATTTAACAAGTTTTTTCTCGTAATTTAACGAGTTTATTCTCAACATTTTATTTTGACTTTTTTCTTGAAATGTAACGAGTTTTTTCTCGTAATTTAACGAGTTTATTCTCAACATTTTATTTTGACTTTTTTCTCGAAATTTAACGAGTTTTTCCTCGTAATTTAACGAGTTTATTCTCAACATTTTATCTCGACTTTTTTCTTGAAATTTAACATTTTTAATCTCGAGATGGTTTTATTTATTTATTTTATGCTTGGCCCTAATCCTCTTCCGTAGTTTACTGGGCATAACCAACCAGTTTTACTAGTTTTACATGGTGATAAATGGACCAAAGTCCGAAAAGAGCAAATTCTTCACTCAGGTAACTGGCAAAAGTCAAGTGCTCTTTCAGATCTCATAGATGGCTAATCTTGATCATACATTTTAATATGAAATTTCATGTCTGGAATGACTGTCCACTGCTTTCTTAACCCTCAATAAGGGTGATCCTCAACCGTTACTGACCTTGCATTAAAACACCCTCATTTTTGCACACTTTAGTATTTATTGAAAAAGAAATCACTTTACATAATTCAAACATGGTGATATAAAAAAGAAACAGCATTACAACTCTTTAATTAATGAAAACACAAGATAATAACTCTTAAAAACATTTCTAAAATCTGTAGTTGTCAAAATGACACAGCATGACATAATACTGACTGATATTTACTGTAAATATAACATTGTTTACAATATCCTAAAGCCATAAAGTGCTTGGATCTATATGATGGCATTTCACCATCACGGCCAATTTAAAAACTCATTTTTTCCTCCTGAGACCCTTTAGCGGCGTCCAATTTAAGATGTGCTGCTGTTATCATCACATGAATAATATGGTTAACACTAGTTATTTACAAATGCATTTGCATGTTGAATAAAGGTTACAAATGTACCTTTGACTACATACAATCCACCAAATTTTTAATGTTCAAGACAGCTCTTAGTTCAGTTTTATACACAGACTGTACAGGAGTAAGAAATATAAATACATTCCTTATAAACCACAGAGGGCAGTGTTCTCCTCTGATGACAGCTCTGCCTGAAACACTTTTCTGCTTTTCCATTTTAGTTTTCACCTACACAAGACAGTAGGAGTTTGATGGGATCATATCATAATTGTTTGGGTCGGCTGAACAAAAGTATTTCAAACTTTGTCTTCTTAGTACTAGTTGTAGTAAGTGATATTAGAGTAAAGTCTGGGTCTTAAAGAGTTCATATACCAGATTTAATTATTTTGTCTTTGCAAAAATGATGCCAGGTCATATTTCAGCCACAAAATAAGACCAATTTTAGAATTTTTAAGGCAATTACCATTTTTATCCCAAAAAATATTATTGGCATAATGCACAAAATATTTATATGTATTATAATTTTTTATTTGTTTATATGTCTACAGTATTTATACATCATGGCAGCATTTGCTGTTCTTTATGTTGATTTATAAAATGCATTACTACAATGAGAATTTTGTCATGAAATTAATGGCAAACATTATAATGACCCTAATATCAAAATTTTTATTTATTAAGTATATTTTTTTTCTTATCTTTCTGGGATGAAATGTGACCTGGAATTTTTTTTTTTTGTAAGATTCACCTTAATACCTTGGATGAGCCATCATTTAACTATTAAAAACATCATAAAATTAGACACAATTAAAACAGTAACATAACAAGACCATCTGCTAAAGGAAAAATAGATATTACAACAGTACAGCATGATAAATAAAACCTTGTCCTGCAAGGATAATACCACAAACAAGTGAACTCTAAAAGTCTGATTGTAAAGGCATTGAAAAACCCTTATAACGATCCAGTGTCTCTCTGTCAACATAATACTTAACAAATACATAAAAAAATAAAAATAAAGTACCATTTCAAAAGCAGTAAAAGATGTCTTGTTAAAAAAAGATGTTTTTCTTTCAGTTACCTATAAATTCACATGTACATTTATGGTGCTGTCTTCACTGTCATTGTGAAACTTTGATGACATACGTACAAATAATAGGTATGGTAATGACATATTTTAATAAGAGAATAATTCAAATACACAACGCCTTTTGATCTAGCCATACACATATGGCTTTGATAAACCTGCGTTTATCAAAATAAGTAAATATAAAGTATGATTTTGTGGGTCAAAGCATCCACTTTATCTATGGGCATTACTTCACACACTGTTTTTCAATATCATACACGATTGCACACTTATTATTTACACCAAGCCAAAAATAAATAATGTATGGAAGCTTGTTTCCGCCACTAAATAAAAAATGGTAACTGCAACTTTTTATCTCACAATTCTGACTTTTTTCTCACAATTTTGAGATTTAAACTCTCAATATTGAGTTATAAAGTCAGAATTGTGTGATATAAACTGAAAATTGTGAGTTATAAAGTCAGAATTGCAAGTTATTCTGCTTCTAACCATTCATGACTATGTCCTAATAATTTCATTCTTTTTAGTTAACGATTCTTTTTTTTTGTGTGTGATGTAATATTAGCATAAGGCCACAAATGACAATCAAATAAAATGACTGGTTTGAACCCTGGAGCTCATAAAAAGGGAATTGTTTGCACAAAGATTTCTACTCCTCAAATCATTTGTTGTCAAATATGGAAGTGCTGCTATATGGAAAATAAAAACCATCCATTGCAGTTTTAAGAACCCAATACGGACAATATAGAAAACAATGGATGAGCGGTCCTTCTCAGCGAACGTCGCTTTCTGCGAACTCCTCCTTGATGGAGTGCTTGTGTATCCTGCAGTCGGGCATGTCAAAGCCAAAGTCAGCCCATTCCTCTCCTCCCGTGGATGGGCCGCGGTTTGGGATGGTGATGGTGTGACGCACTCGGAAGTGCACGGCCTCCATGACGCGCTGGCGCTGCAGCTCTCCTCCGGGGCCGATGGCCATCGTGGCCATGTTACTGCTGGAGCGAATGAGCTGCTGTCCGTAATCGTGGCCCTGCTTCATGTCCTGCAGGCCCCTCCAGATCGCCAGCCGGAACTGCTCAGGAATCTTCAGGGCCCCAAGATCCTGAGGAATACAAAATCAACAGTACATTGTACTTACAGTAAATACTATGAATACGCTTTCATGGTAGGGAAAAAAAAAAACAGGCCTTTGTGAATCATATCTTACTATAGAGTGCAACAGTTGGGCTCCGGAAGTAAAAACTCCATTCATTTTCACCATAGGGAAATTAATTTTTAATAACTTTTAAGTCTTTAAAGACAGCCTTATGGGGCGTTTGACGCTTGGACGCTTTAACATTTTGAGTTTACTCGCTTCATTCGCACGTGACATTCGCTTCATTCGCGCGTGAAATTCACTTCACAACAGACACGAATTCACGTCTTGAGAGGGGCTCTCCCTCTCCTTTATGTGTCCCAGACTCTTCTACTTCTTTCTGCACACTTCCTCTGAATAACACAACTCGTCAGTGGGAAAGTAGGCGAATAAGCTCAATTTGCCGGCTTTAACTAGCTTGTAGTCTCAGTGTGTGTATATATATATATATATATATATATATATATATATATATATATATATATATATATATATATATATATCCACAGGAGGAGAGGAATTATATATATATATATATATATATATATATATATATATATAGCTCAAATTGAGTAAAGACCGTTTTTTTACAACTTACCAGATTGTCCAACCTCACTCACTTTCTTCCAAGCAAGATCCTTTTTATTCCTGTTTCTATAAAAGTATGAAGATGTACAGATGTACAGCGACAATGATTTTGTCCTCCATTGTTGTTTCGGATTTCTGCCTCCACTCGTAATCACATCACTACTAGAGCAAGCTCCTGATTGGTTAATGCGGCGTGAATTTTCGGCAAAGTTCAGATTTTTCAACTCTATTCGCGCGAATCACGCCGCAGTTTGTCTATTCACGTCTTTGCATTGACTTAACATGTAAATCACTCGCGCTTAACGCTTCATTCGCGTCTGGTGTGAACACACCATTACTGTGAGCTACGAAGTTGTTAATTGAAAGTATTTGGTTCTGTCGAAGCCTTCAGCCCACATTATTTAACTTATTTTTAAAATAATTGTGTTTAACTGTGGAATTTGTGGTGAAAACTACATTACCCATGATGCTGTACAGAAAATTCCACCATAGTGCCAAAAGAGCTCTTTAGCTCCACCCACTTCCATGAAGCACTGGAAATGACGTAATGAAGTCTCCCTATGCTCTCAAAATACTTTAATATTTCTCAATTGTTTTTTAATTAGATTATGCTGTTCAGTGTTCACAGTGCTTCATGGGATTGTAGTTCTTTCCCAACTGCGCTGAAAAAGTGTATGGGCACTGTTGCACTCAATTACAAGACAAATATACGTATCCCACTAAATTTAGTGTTGTTATACAAAAAGATTTGTCCACAAAATGCTGCTGACCAATCAGAATCAAGTATTTCAGAGTGACTGTGTAATAGAGTGCAACATTTGGGCTCTGGAAGTAAAAACTCCATTTATTTTCTCCATTGGGAAATTGATTTTTAACGGTAACTTATAAACCTCTTACTGTGACCTATGAGGTTGTTACTTGAATGTATTTGGTTCTGTTGAAGCCTTCAGCCCGCATTATTTTAACTTATTTTTAAAATAATCATGTTTAACAGCAGAATTTCTGGTAAAAAACCTACATTACCCATGATGCTGTACAGAAAAATTACACCAATCAGAGAGTCAAAAAAGCAACATGCGGCAAAAGATCTTGTTAGCTCCGCCCACTCAAATGAAGTACTGTGAATGGCGTAATCGAGTCGATCTCTCTACGCTCTCAAAACACTTTTTGCTAAAGACATCAGTTTTCATTATTTATACTTATTTTACAATAATCATGTTTAAAGATGCAGTGTGTAAATTTTAGCGGCATCTAGCGGTGAGGTTGCGAATTACAATATAGAGAAGCTACGGTGGCCAACACAGGACAAAGATGTCGTCTGAGACAACAGAGAGTAGCCAGTAAAGCAAACGTGCTCTGTAGAACAGTTTGTCCATTTAGGGCTACTGTAGAAACATGGCCGTTCAAAATGGCGACTTAACATGTAAGGGGACCCGCAGCGTATGTAGATAGAAATGGCTCATTCTAATGTAATAAAAGCATAACAGTTTATGTAAGGTCTTTAAACACCACTGAAAACATTTCTGTCAATAGATCCTGCTAAAATGTACACATTTCACCTTTAACTGCTGAATTTGTGGTGAAAAACTACATTACCCAAAAAATTCCACCAATCAGAGATTCGCACCATAAGAGCTTGCAGGGAACGCCCACTCCCATGAATTGCCACGAATTAAGTGATTGTGTCGTAAAATACTTAAATATTTCTATATATAGGTATTTGTCACTTTTTTTATATTTTTCCATCGTTTCTGAATTGATTATGTCATTCACAATGCTTCATGGGATTGTAGTTCTTTCCCACACTAAAGCTGTTAAGTACACAGTTTTGTACCTTCATCTGGTTTTCGAATACTTTTTTGCTTCAAATCAAAGTTTGTAATGTTGTGTTTCTCCTTGTAGCTGATTGGCTTGGTTCATGGCGCTTATAAAACTTTAATAAAGACTTTTTTAAAATCCCTATAGAAAAAATGAATGGAAAAAAATACTTCCGGAACCAACGAATATGGACGGACACAAATGCACTCTACAAGGATAAAACACAAATGATACAAGAATGAAAAGAGCATATTGACTGAACTGTTGGTTTACCTCCATAGAAAGAGTCTGAAGATGGTAGACACTCTGGAGTCCCTGTGACGTGAAGTAGTCGATACAGTTTTGGCAGCCCAGGCTGGTTAAGAAACTGTTCAGAGAGAAAAGGAATCCCACTAAGACCAAGCGGCTGCGTCCTGTGAATTACATATTCACCCATGGAGAACATAACAAGCAAAGCACCACGGCATTTGCATCTGCACAGTGATTATTATCATCAAGTACTGATGGAATAATAATGTGATTGTATTTAGGCAACAAAATACTTGATTAAAAGAAAGAATTTGTATTTTAATCATAATTATGATTAAAACTTTGATGATTCAAATACCAGTTAAATATGGTGAAATGTTCAGCTGGAAGTGAATGTAATATACGCTACCATTCAAAAGTTTGGTAAATGTTTTTGAAAGAAGTCTCATATGCTCACCAAGGCTGCATTATTTATTTATATAAATACAGTAAAAACAGTAATATTTTGAAATATTATTACATCATTTAAAATAACTGTTTTCTATTTCAATATATTTTAAAATATAATTTATTCCTGTGATCAAAGCTTAAATTTTAAGCATCGTAACTCCAGTGTTCAGTGTCACATGATCCTTCAGACATCATTCATATTTCAAATCATTCTTATTATTATCATCAATGTTGAAAACACTTGATATTTTTGTGGAAAGTGTAATTCATTTTGATTAATGGAAAGTACAAAAGAACAGCATTATTTATTTGAAAGAGATTTTTTGTAAGAATGTAAAAGTTTTTACTGTCACTTTTGAACAATTTCATGCATCCTTGTTGAAAAGAAAAAGAAAAAAAGGTTTTCTGACCCCAAACTTTTGAACAGTAGTTAAATGAAATGCTGCATGCAAATGTTTGTGTGTTATTTTTCCAGAATTTGTATAGGATTTCATTTTATAAATAAAAATGCAATCAAAACATGCAATTACATTAATGATGCGTAACAAGTTTTTCATTGCATTGATCTTTTTATTATAAATATTTCACCAAAAAATTATTTGCTTGATACAATCAAAACAGGAAATGTAGCAAATATAAAGCCGACAGAGTTATTTTAAAGGTAGAGCAAATGAGACAAACAAAACTACAAGAAATTGAGTATGTGTAGTAAATTCAACATCTGACTGTAAAGTGTTTTGAATGGCTTAAAGATCACAAAATCTGATTTAATATTAGCAGTTGTGCAGTTTAAGTCATTTTAAACAAAACATGGATTTGAAAACAAATGTTAGCTTTGTCATAATTATAGACGCTGCCCTTAATTTTCACCCTGATACATTGATAATTAAATGGAGATGGAACATTGATTTTAATAAATTAAATTTGTGACAATGGAGTCGGTAAAACAATGCAATGTGCATGGGAAATGACACATTTAATTTAAAAATAAATATCACTCTTGGTGCCAATATATAAGACTTATGATTGGCAAAGTAGCACAAATGACAACGCTATTAACTTTGTAGATAATGTAAACAGGTTGTTGGTGTCAATGGACTAAAAAAAAAAAAAAAAAAAAAGCGAATCTCAAAAAACCTGTCTAGAATTTATCATACAGGGTCATATTTCAATCCAAAATCAAAAGGAAAAAAAAATATATTTTGCTGAAAGAAAAATGATTTTAGAACCATTAAGATTGTGACATGTTTGACATTTATTATATTACCATTTGTTTATATTACACATTTTAATTATAATAACATTAATTATAATACATTTCTCATAACTGTAATAAAAAAAGAAATGTTTCTTAAATTGTAAAGAATTTAAATAAAATTGTAGTATTTGTTATGCTATCTCTAATGAATTCTTATTTAATAAAAAAAAAAAAAAAAAAAAGTACTGTAGTGAGAATTTAATAAAAATGAGAATGAAAAAAAAAAAGATCTATGAGAGTAATGAGTATTTTTGGGCGAAATGTTCATGAAAATAATATCACAATGCAAAAACCATTAAAGGTGCTGAAAGGGTTGGTTCACCCAAAAATGAAAATTCTGTCATTAATTACTCACCCTCATGTCATTCCAAACCCACAAGACTTTCGTTCACCTTTGGAACACAAATGAAGATATTTTTGATGAAATCTGAGAGCTTTCTGTCGCTCCATAGACAGCTACGCAACTGACACTTTGATGCTTCAAAAAGTTCATAAAGAGATCGTAAAACTAATCCACATGAATTGAGTGGTTTAGCTGAAGTTTTCTGAACAGACTCGACCACTTTATATGATGAACAGATTGAATTTAGGCCTTTATTCACATATAAACATTCATCAGCTCACACATCAGTTGTGGTAAACAGAAGCTCAAGCATGTTTGCTTGACATGCGAGAACCAATGAGGTTCATTCTCGTGTGTTATGCAGCATGTCTGAGCATCAGCAAGAAGTTTGTTCTTGCCATCAAGCAGGTTCAGTTGAGCTTCTGTTTGTGTTCACTGATGAATGTTTATATGTGAATAAAAGCCTAATTCAATCTGTTCATCATATAAAGTGATTGTGTCTCTTCAGAAAATGTGGGCTAAGCCGCTCAATTCATATGGATTAATTTTACAATCTCTTTATGAACTTTTTGAAGAGTCAAAGTGTCAGTTGCGTAGCTGTCTATGGAGCGACAGAAAGCTCTCAGATTTCATCAAAAATATCTTCATTTGTGTTCCAAAGGTGAACGAAAGTCTTACGGGTGTAGAACAACATAAGGGTGAGTAATTGATTACAATTTTTGGGTGAACCTTTTAAAACAAATCAAGCAAAAGGTATTTTTTTCCTTTTGATTTTTGGATGTGCCAGACATTTTTTGTGAGATTCATCTGATGAAAACTGCACAGGCCATTTAGGCATCTCGCCACCCCCTACCCAGCCCAATGTGATAAACAACTGCGTGCGATCGGCCGTATGTATAATGATGTAAAATGTAAACACATAAAGTGTTTGAAATTTGAATATGTATATTAATGAAAAATGCTAGGTTTGATATGTTTTGCACACTGAGGTGTGATTTAAAGTCAAAAGGTTTCTCTGACCAGCAGAGAAATATTTACAAAGATATTACTCTTATGTACAAATTATTAAGTCTGAAACAGAAACTTCTTTAAAAGCAAAGATTTCGTTTTAGGGTGAATTCAGGGTGATTATTTAGTACACATTTTGCAATTGAGATGACTTGGAAAAAGTGTCCCAATCAACCTGAATTCAGACTAATAAAAACCTCTTTTGTGTATTAGCACAAAAGAAAGCATCAGTATACTGTAATTCCACAAGTTTATATGTAAAGATAAATGATCAAATTGAGGAGAAATGGAGATGCATCTAAAGTGGCATTTTGAATGATTTAAAGTTGCTCTTTATCTCCATGGCCCTGTTTCCACCTGGTATCAAGATGCGTTTTGGTCTGTCGGATCACAAGTGGACGAGGGAGTCACATATCATTTACACCTGGTGTTTTAATCCGTCTCTTTTGTCCACTTTCAACCAATTCTGTCCTGATTTCTTCGAGGGGAGGATCTATGGTTGAGTAAATGTAAGGGTTTTTTCAGATCTTTCGATCTAATGGACAAAATAAACTCACGCAGTTTCCATATGAACGCACCCGGAGACGACAGAAAAGCATATGGTACAAACTCATTTATCAAACGATCGTACACCAGAAAACTGTGCGTATACTCGTTTCCATGCAAAATTTGGCATTTGATCAATATGAGCGTGAGCTCAAATCTCACGTCAGCTTGTGTACGCACATTTTTGAGTCAGCAGGAACTTGCGTGTGCAGCATAGTAAATCTGGTAGAGAATTGTTATGAGAACATTTAGATTATTTTCCTGACCGACAATCAATCAATCACTCACTAACCGATCATTAACCATTAAACGGCACAATTAAAACGTCAAATTAAAATAGATTTGTGTCTTAAAATACCACAAATGTTTTTTTTCTTTCGCTTTGTATGCGCAAATGGCTGCATCAGCAGAACATTAGGATTGCAACGCAGAGAAAAACAGAATAATATAGCCAACAAGGAATAAAAAAAAAAAAAAATAGGACTACATGAAATATATTTCACTGAAATAATTAACAGATTAACAAAACAAAAGAGAAAAACTGCATCAAGTAGGGCTAGTACAGACTACGCTCGCGTTGTATTAGTTTTCTTTATTTTATTCAAATATTTATCTTTATTTTATTAAATCCAATTGATCGCGCAGGCGCCTCACTCACACACGCAGACCCAACATATCAGTTCTAGCATTGCTAAATTTAAATTTCAGCCATTTATCAGCAAACTAAAATGCAGACAAAGTTAACACTGCTCAGTTTAATAGTCCGCTATTCGTCTGTACCAGTCGGTGCACGCAACGCCCAACCAAACATTTTGCGATTATGTTTTATGTGGATTTTGAAACAAGAGTGAAATAGAAAGCCTTGTTTACATAGTGAACAGTAGTTCGATGCAACCAATAAATGTTACATTGTGAATATGGAAACGTTTGGATTCCTCCCAAATGAGAGAGGTAGGCTATGTGAGCCCTTTAAATAAATTCATTTCTGCTTTATAATGAATGCCACTATAGCCTAATTTGTGTTTCAATTTATAATATATAGCTACTTATTTTTCGTTCTTGCTCTGTTCTGAATAAAATAAATTTTAAGGATTTTCTGTGGAGTGAGGTACTAAAATAACTACATTTATATATATTAATAATGTTTGTAAGAAGGCTATTTCGTTTTATTTACCGGTATTTTTATATTTTTTGTATTTTGTTTGCAATTACAAGGTTGAGGGGTGTTTTTAGAGTAAGATAAATTTCTTTTTCATGTGATTACTTCCTCTTCATGGCCAGGTTACGTTTCTCTGTGTCGAAAACTATAGGGCAAGGCTCCTAAAATTTGGGGCATGATATTTAAATGAAGAGAGTTTTTAGCCGTCACATTTATCAACACCCGTTCATTCATGCGACGGAATTGGCCGCATACGAAAGTTTAATGAATCGGATGTACGCTGGTTTCTACGTTCGTTTGATAAATGAGGGCCATGGAGAGCAACAGCTGTCGTTTCTGCTCTGACAGCCGAAAGACCACGCCAAATGCAGTGAGTGTGTGTTAGAAATCAGGATTGGTGAGAGAACATTGTGTTTGGTACATTTTTATCTTCAAACTAAATTTGGGTCTTCAGCCGACAAAGTTTAAATTCCATCTGGCTAGCACGCTTCCCATAATGTTTATGCATTAGGTCAGTAGGCGGTCTTTTGTGGTTGTTTGAACACATTCGACCACATGAGCGTCTACACTTCGAAAGCAATCCGGTCGAATGCGTTTTCGACTGCCTCTGGAAGTGATCGAAAGTGGACATGCTCAAAACGTTTTTTTTTTTTCACACCTGTATTTAGTGTCGTCCACTTGTGATCTGATCAACCAAAATGCATCTTAATACCAGGTGGAATCAGGGCCAAACTTCACTCCTGGAGGGCCACTGTCCTGCAGAGTGTAGCTCCACAACACCTGCCTGGAAGTTTCTAATAATCCTGAAGACCTTGATGAGCTGGTTCAGGTGTGTTTAACTAGGGTTGGAGCTAAACTCTGCAGGACAAGAATAAGACAACCTGAAGCCACTGTTGATGAGACACATGAGGCTAATTTCAGTCACACTGCTGTAAGAATCCATATGAATTGCAGTGTTGTAAAAAGAAGCTGAACATCATTTGTAGTCTGTGTACGCGTGTGTCAGGTTGGTGCTACTGCAGGGTGAAGTACCTGACGAGGCTGGGGTCAGGGTTGTAAGGTGGGGGAGGGGTACAGTGAGAGGTGGACACTATAGACTGTGACGGGTGAGCTCCATTCACATCGCCGTTAGACTGCATGTGGTGTCCACCCAGCATGTTTGTACCTGCATGAACAAATCCACAAGAGACAATCAATAAAAACACAAACATCAAATGAGCATCATATAATGCTTCGCTATTGGCCAAATGTGTTGTAGTTTTCATGAATGCAGATGTAACTGCTGGAACAATAGTGTCACTTTTCAAATCAAATCAAAGAGATACTCTTGTGAAAATGAAGTGCGCTTGATTGTATTAAATGTGCAGTTGTAGTGTACTTCAAATCTTAAAAGTATATATATATATATATATATATATATATATATATACATATATATATATATATATATATATATTTTTTTTTTTTTTTTTAAGTACTTGCAGATAATATAATATTACTGAAATAAAATGTCACTTAAGTCTACAAACCCGATTCCAAAAAAGTTGGGACACTGTACAAATTGTGAATAAAAACAGACTGCAATGATGTGGAAGTTTCGAATTTCAATATTTTATTCAGAATACAACAGAGATGACATATCAAAAGTTTAAACTGAGAAAATGTATAATTTTAAGGGAAAAATAAGTTGATTTTAAATTTCATGGCATCAACACATCTCAAAAAAGTTGGGACAAGGCCATGTTTACCACTGCGTGGCATCCCTATTCTTGTCTAATACAGGCTTCTAATTGCTCAACTGTCTTAGGTCTTCTTTGTCGCATCTTCCTCTTTATGATGCGCCAAATGTTTTCTATGGGTGAAAGATCTGGACTGCAGGCTGGCCATTTCAGTACCCGGATCCTTCTTCTACGCAGCCATGATGTTGTAATTGATGCAGTATGTGGTCTGGCATTGTCATGTTGGAAAATGCATGGTCTTCCCTGAAAGAGACGACGTCTGGTTGGGAGCATATGTTGTTCTAGAACTTGGATTTACCTTTCAGCATTGATGGTGCCTTTCCAGATGTGTAAGCTGCCCATGCCACACGCACTCATGCAACCCCATACCATCAGAGATGCAGGCTTCTGAACGAAGCGCTGATAACAACTTGGGTTGTCCTTGTCCTCTTTAGTCCGGATGACATGGCGTCCCAGTTTTCCAAAAAGAACTTCAAATTTTGATTCGTCTGACCACAGAACAGTTTTCCACTTTGCCAAAGTCCATTTTAAATGAGCCTTGGCACAGAGAAAACGCCTGCGCTTCTGGATCATGTTTAGATATGGCTTCTTTTTTGACCTATAGAGTTTTAGCCGGCAACGGCGAATGGCACGGTGGATTGTGTTCATCAACAATGTTTTCTGGAAGTATTCCTGAGCCCATGTTGTGATTTCCATTACAGTAGCATTCCTGTATGTGATGCAGTGCCGTCTAAGGGCCCGAAGATCATGGGCATCCAGTATGGTTTTCCGGCCTTGACCCTTACGCACAGAGATTGTTCCAGATTCTCTGAATCTTTGGATGATATTATGCACTGTAGATGATGATAACTTCAAACTCTTTGCAATTTTTCTCTGAGAAACTCCTTTCTGATATTGCTCCACTATTTTTCACCGCAGCATTGGGAGAATTGGTGATCCTCTGCCCATCTTGACTTCTGAGAGACACTGCCACTCTGAGAGGCTCTTTTTATACCCAATCATGTTGCCAATTGACCTAATAAGTTGCAAATTGGTCCTCCAGCTGTTCCTTATATGTACATTTAACTTTTCCGGCCTCTTATTGCTACCTGTCCCAACTTTTTTGAAATGTGTAGCTCTCATGAAATCCAAAATGAGCCAATATTTGGCATGACATTTCAAAATGTCTCACTTTCAACATTTGATATGTTATCTATATTCTATTGTGAATAAAATATATGTTTATGAGATTTGTAAATTATTGCATTCCTTTTTTATTCACAAAGTGTCCAAACTTTTTTGGAATCGGGTTTGTACTTAAGTAGATTTAAGCACAGATTTTAAAGGTCCCGTTCTTCGTGATCCCATGTTTCAAACTTTAGTTAGTGTGTAATGTTGTTGTTAGAGTATAAATAAAATCTGTAAAATTTTAAAGCTCAAAGTTCAATGCCAAGCGAGATATTTTATTTAACAGAAGTCGCCTACATCGAACGGCCAGTTTGGACTACATCCCTCTACTTCCTTCTTTAATGACGTCACTAAAACAGTTTTTTGACTAACCTCCGCCCACAGGAATACACAAGAGTTGCGTTTGTAGAGTGTGTTTGTCGCCATGTCGTCGAAACGCTGTTATTTTCATCCCGCAGTCCAATCACCGGGTCTGATTCCGGCTCAAATTGATAGGGTAAAATTAAAGACATGTTTACAATAACACTGAGCGCGTGCATCTCCACGTTATGGTAAGAGGCGTGACCTTTCCGGGCAAGGTTCGCTAAGCTGCTGTCGAATCACAACACAGGAACCGCTGGCACAATCAGAACTCGTTACGTATTTCTGAAGGAGGGACTTCATAGAACAAGGAAGTCATCAGCCCGTTTTTATGACAGTGGAAACAGCGGTATACAGATAAGTAAATTATGTGAAAAATACTGTGTTTTTTTACACGCGAAACATGAACACATGTTATATTGCACACTATAAACACAATCAAAGCTTCAAAAAACCACGAAAAACGGGACCTTTAAAAGAGCTGGTAAGACATGAACTGGTATATGATAAGAGTATATGACAATGCAATGACTTGCACTATTTGCAGGAAATAAAAGAAGAAAAACTGCAAATATATATATTTTAAAGGAATAATAAATCAAGTTTCATGACCAGTAAAAGCTGGTAAACTTCCTTGTTCATAACCCACTGGCAGATCTGTCAAAAAGGTAATTATATAAAAGGTATATAAACATTCAAATGATGTGGAGGAGCTTACCCATATGTGACATGGATGCAGAGGGTCCTGCACTCTGCTGAGTCTGTTGTGTCACCAGCTGATTCACTGAGGGAAGCTTGCTAATGGGCCCGTGAATCTTATTCATGTTATTGAGCGTGCCATATGGAGACGGAGAGGCAACATGACTCCTGTGAATCACGTGAGAGGAACACAATTACAATAATAGGTGTTAAAGAATGAGCTGAAGGAGGCCATATCATGAACAGCTGAATATGCTTTCCCATACTGATATGTCAACATACTGTACTTTAAAGGCACAATATGTAATTTTTGCTGCTAGAGGTCGCTTATCCAAAACAAAGGCGTATCTTTGTCGTTTGAAAGTTATGTTATAACGTTATTCTGTGCGTTCGCTCGGTGGCTGCTATAAGAGACTTGTTGCACTTTGCAGTAATCTAGATCCATATTATAATATATTAAAGCTGGATGACTTGTGTTGCTAAATGATATGCAATTAATTTTAAAATATATTGTATTATGGAGAAAGCTCTCTCTGATTATGCTATGTTAGCCACTTGACAAAACAGTGTTGTCTCTGAGGCATGGTAAAACATGGTACTCATGGTAAAAATCAAGAAAACAAGCGATTCAAACAATAAGACTAAACGTTTTGAGCTATATAACAATGATTAGTTTTCTGTCGATAAATGTATCCAAACAGTCACTCACCTGTCTAATAAAACACATAATATATTAAAGCGCCTTTGGTGTTTACGTGGTTTCAACAAAACTAAAAAGTGGAAAATAAAGGTACGTCATTGACAGGCGACGCAATGACACGGTCCGTGTCCTAGTTAAAATTGTTGATTTCTCTGGATTTAAGCACTGTTGGAAATGTTTGAGGTAATGCAAGTAGACAAGTCAACAAAATATATTACATTGTTGTAGTGTTTTTTGGATATTTTAATCTAAAAATTTTACATATTGTGCCTTTAACATTCACAGTGAGTGCACAGTTAGTTATGGCAGTTATGATATTACAGTCAACACTGTAACATGACTCTTTTACATACCAAGGCCTGTATTCAGCAACTCATTAAATTACTAATTTTACATGCAATTTTGTCAGCCAATCATAACAGAGATCATTTGCATAAGTCTTAAAGTTACAGTAGCAAAACTGCTTTTTTTGTGCAAAAAACTTTACTAACATAAAAAGTGGTGTTGTATATGTTGTATATGTATATACACAGTACTGTTCAAAAGTTTGAGGGCGATCAAATGTTTTTGAAAGTCTCTTATGCTCACCTAGGCTGCATTTATTTGATCAAAAAGAGTAATGTATCAGTAATCAGTAAAATGATAAAATTGTGAAATATTATAATTTAAAATAACTGTGTTCGGTTTTAATATATTTTAAAATGCAGTTTATTCCTGTGATCAAATCTGAATTTTCAGCATCATTACTCCAGTCTTCAGTGTCACATGATCCTTCAGAAATCATTCTAATATGACGATTTGATACTCCAGAAACATTTCTGATTATCATCAATGTAGAATACAGTTGTGCTGCTTCATATTTTTGTAGAAAATTATACATTTTTTTCCAGGATTCTTTGATGAATACAAAGTTCAAGAGAACAGCATTTGTTTGAAATGCTTGACTCTGAACTTTTAAACAGCAGCGTATGATGCACTTATAAACACTCACTGTCTCTGTAGGAGCTGCTGCTGTTGTTGTCTGTATGAGTCCACTAACTGCTGTGGTACAAACTCCACAAGTTCCAGACTGTCCTTTATCTTCATCAGGATGTCAAAATTTTCCCGACCACGCACCTTCAAATCAATCCAAAAATATTACAAATATTATTATTATTATTATATAAAATATTATAACTTAAGACATTTGAGGGGGGAAAAAATGTTTTGCACGCTTCCACACTCACTGGTATGTAATACATCTCTTCTTCTCCATGTCGCCTCTTCTTGATGTTGATGGAAGGGCCTGTAATATTGGCTGGAGTCTGTTTGAAATCTGTAAGTTCATAAACAGAATCTCCAGTTTTAACCAGAGATGAAATAACTAAGGGTGTGTTCACATTTTCAGTTCGGTTCCCTTTGTTCATTTGGTCTGGACCAAAAAAAGAAAATAATACATTTCGTCCTGGTTCGCCTAGCATTCATACCGTCAAATTTAACAATAAAGATAATAAAAATAAAAAACGGCTATGACGTATATTTTGCAACGGACATCTAAAACAATGCTGTGTGCTTAGTTAAATGCATTCGTTGCTTGCACGTACATATGATGGTATTTTGACCAGCTGAGAACTCACAAAGAGCTTAGAAAATGTGTAAAGGAGTCAAAACAGCAGCAGGAATTCCTCAGTTGTACACAAATGAAGATCTGCTGCAAGGAGATTGTGTTTCTGATGCCTGTACCAAATTGTAATGGGCAATGTAGCTCCTATGATGAGAAAAATCAGGTATACTTGTGCATTCTGTCTTTTTTAGACTCGCATCTTATGACATCATGTTCTGTTTTTGGTTTGTTTACATGTCTTCGAACCGCACCAGAGTTTGTTTGGAAGCGGACCAAGGGCCCTATCTTGCACCCAGCGCAATTGACTTTGTACACCGACGCATGTGTCATTCCTATTTTGCACCCGCGCAAAGCGCGCTTTTCCCTCCACAGAAGCACGTCGCTAAACTAGTGAATGAACTTGCGCTCCCTGGGCGGTTCAGCGCAAAAAAGGAGGTGTGTTCAGGCGCATTGCGAGCGCATTGCTATTTTAAGGAGCTGAAAATAGACTGCGCCATAGACCAACTCAAACCTGGTCTAAAGTCAATGGCGCAATATTTTTTTGTTAGAGCGCGTTGGTAGAAACTGCGCCTCTGGGCGCGTCCACAGTGCGCGTTGACTTTGCTTATTACACACAGGGATGCGCATCACACAAACATGCCAAATATTAAAAACAAAAGGATTACAGTGTAAAAGAATATTATTGTGTACATAAATATAAAAATGTAATGATGAATAGTCATTGCGTGTATTAGAATTAGGCTACCTATTTTCAATTCAGCCTATTACTACTTATAATGATGAACGAAATTGGCTAATTAATTGAACAATCGTGCCAATACACACACATATATATTAACTGACTCATCGCGTGTACGCAATGTAAATAGCAATCCGCCATGGCGCGAGCGCATCTCGCTCTTAAAGGGAATGAGAGATGACACTCTGATTGGTTTATTTCACGTTACGCCCAAACCACACCTATGAATAATGAAGCTACTTCAGACCAACCCATTTTAGATTTGCGCCGGGCGCAAGAGCCATTTATCCCGCCGGGAAAATAGCAACAGCGCCGAGACCCGCCCACAAAGTTCCTTGCGCTTCGCGCTTTGACACTTGCGTTTCAGATCGTTAAAATAGGGCCCCAAGACTCATCTTTTCAGGGGTTTCGGTCCACTTGTTTGGTGCTCACCAGGGTTCAGATGGCAGCATTCACACTTATTCAAATGAACCGTACTAACTGAGCAATCGCACCTGAGTTTGTTTTAACTGAACCAAACCTGCCAAGTGTGAACACACCCTATGATCACATCTATAAGATTAGGAACTTATGTGGAATATGAAAGTATGAAATACATTCATGGCTCACTTCGTTTATTGGCATTTCCATTTTTGGCCACGCTCTCATTTAGCGCCTGTTGCTCCCTGAAATGATCCTCGTCCGCTTTGCGGTCTCGACCCGGACATGCACAAATCCGGCCCTCGAACGAACGCCTACCGAGAACCTGTCCGCTGTGGAAAAAGATGGTAAAGTTCAGCTTTAACTTCTGCCATAAGTGAACCAAATCTTCCTATTCAGTTTTCCTAGTCATGGAATTGTTGACATGCAGTTCACAGTTAAATGAATACATTTCAATGCTCATTTTTAAGTACATTTTTCTTTACTTTTGTTGTTCTGAAGCAAAATAAGTGAAGAATCACTGTTTTACACAACACACATTTCAGCATGTGACGAGCAAGTAAAGTTTTCAGTGCTGAAGACAACTTGTCTGTATGGAATGAAAGAAAGTAAAGCTGTTCACTCACTCTCGTGTCTCCAGCGTGATGATGATGAGAATAGGCCTGCGGTTCATTCCACCAACACAACTGCTGTTGCACATGAAATTATACAGAATCGTTGTGAACTCAGTTCCCACCTTGAGAAAGAGAAACAAAGAAACAAAGAGAGACATATTCAGTTTCTAGCATTATATTATATTGCAAATATAGCATATAAATATAGCATTTCAGACAAAAAAAAAAGGCATTGGGTAGTGAAATTCACTTTAATGAATTCATTCAGGTTCACTCAGAAGCACTGAAATGAACCAGTTCAATAAAATAGATACATTGATTCATCTGAGTCATCAGTCAATGATGTTCAAGAAGTCCCCTTTTTATTTTACATGCATTTTTTGTTTTGAAAATCAATTTTTAGTTGAAAGCTGCTGTTCATCACTATTTTTGAACCCTTGATACATTTTATTCAAATGATCCATTAAAAAGAAATAGAAATGTATTTATTAATCAAACATCAGCACTGACAGAACGCAAGATATATGTATCTGTAGGTGGCGCCACCAATTTGCCATAAAACACAAAACAGAGCAACAGTGTAAAAAGAGGAATAACTACAGGTATACTAGTTACTGAGAATAATCCTTGGGCTATTTATAGCCAGTCAGAACATGTTAAACATCCTGAACCAAATGATCATTGCATGTATATTGTACATTTACACATAGATTGTGTTCTGAGATTATGTGCATGAATGCACAATATGTTTATATATGTGTGCTTTTGTGACTGCACATAGAAAACTACAGAAACAGTTTGTGACCTAAAACAGCACTAGAACATGTTCTCTACGAAGCATACCCTTGTAAAAAGAAGTGTGCTTAAAGGGTTAGTTCCCAAAAATGAAAAATACTGAGCCTGCGTTCAGACATAAATACTGAAGCTCTGCAATGAAAATAGCGTAGCAGTATGACAGGGGACAGACAAAACACACACACTTTTTGCACACAAAAAGAATTATCGTCGCTTCATAAAATTAAGGTTGAACCACTGCAGTCACGTTGGCTATTTAATTGATGTCTTCTTTAATACCTTTCTGGACCTCAAAAGGTGCAAATGTCGTTGCTGCCTATGTGTGGATCAGATACCCTTGTTTTTCATCAAAAATATCTTAATTTGTGTTCGAAGATGAACGAAGGTCTTAAAGGTGTGGAACGACATGAGGGTGAGTAATTAATGACAGAAATTTCATTTTTGGGTGAACTAACCCTTTAATTGTACTGAATTAAACCCACTACACATGTAGTATACTTCAAATCTTTTATATTTTTAGAAAAATGTTCTTGTAGATAATATAATATTACTCAAATAAAAGGCCACTTAAGTGTACTTAAAGGTGCCCTATAATTAAAAATTGAATTTATCTTGGCATAGTTAAATAACAAGAGTTCAGTACATGGAAATGACATACCGTGAGTCTCAAACTCCATAGTTTCCTCCTTCTTATATAAATCTCATTTGTTTAAAAGACCTCCGAAGAACAGGCGAATCTCAACATAACACTGACTGTTACGTAACAGTCGGGATCATTAATATGTACGCCCCCAATATTTGCATATGCCAGCTCATGTTCAAGGCATTAGACAAGGGCAGCCAGTATTAACGTCTGGATCTGTGCACAGCTGAATCATCAGACTAGGTAAGCAAACAAGGACAACAGTGAAAAATGGCAGATGGAGCAATAATAACTGACATGATCCATGATAACATGATATTTTTAGTGATATTTGTAAACTGTCTTTCTAAATGTTTCGTTAGCATGTTGCTAATGTACTGTTAAATGTGGTTAAAGTTACCATAGTTTATTACTGTATTCACGGAGACAAGAGCCGTCCCTATTTTCATTTTTAAACACTTGCAGTCTGTATAATGCATAAACACAACTTCACTCTTTATAAATCTCTCCAACAGTGTAGCATTAGCCGTTAGCCAAGGATCACAGTCTCAAATTCATTCAGAATCAAATGTAAACATCCAAATAAATACAATACTCACATAATCTGACGCATGCATGCAGTATGCATGAAGAACACTTTGTAAAGATCCATTTTGAGGGTTATATTAGCTGTGTGAACTTTGTTTATGCACTGTTTAAGGCAAGCGTGAGCTCCGTGGGCGGGGAGCGTGAGCATTTTAAGGGGCCGCAACCTGAATCGGCGCATTTCTAATTATGCCCCAAAATAGGCAGTTAAAAAAATTAATTAAAAAAAAATCTATGGGGTATTTTGAGCTGAAACTTCACAGACACATTCAGGGGACACCTTAGACTTATATTACATCTTGTAAAAAATGTTCGATGGCACCTTTAAAGAGAGTACATTTTCATGACTAAAGCGTCCCAATTCAGAGGCTGCATCCTTCGAAGGCTGCTTGCGTCGCCGCAGTGTGAAGAAGGCTGTCCCAATTCAAAGGCTCTTTCAAATGCAGCCTCGAAATGCGTCCTTTGTTTCGCGGGCAATGAAAGATACAACGGATGGATATTTTGCATCCTACCCAACCCAGAATTCATTGTGTGCCATAAAAATTATATATATAGATTGCCCATTTTGGAGAATTACGTTAATTGAAAGCAAAGAAATTGAGTTTAGAAGAGAAACGCAATTTTGTTGCGTAGATTGCAAATATTATAATTAAGTAAATTTGACAATATGTGTTTTTCTATGATTTCAGTGTACATTTAAAGCGGACTTTAAATTCACTTTTGCATGGTGTTTGGCCATAAATGTGTGTTGGCAGTGTGTGTACACAACCACCCTATAATGATAAAAATCCAACCACTCCTTTTTTTAATCCCCATAAATCATAAGCGGTGTCTCAGAACAAGACGTTTGCAGGTTCCTGGCAGTGTGACGTCACATTAGCCACAGGCCCAGCCCACGAATGTTGACAGACACTGCCGTTTTAACATAGAACCGCCCTGAGCGAGTTCATAGCCAGTTGTATAGTCTGCCATTGCTGCACTGACAGGTGTTCTGTAGCTGGATGGATTAATCCACATAGCTCTCTCCATTTACTCCCTAAATCTGAGCCACTGAAGACGAGGTGGAATAATTTTGTTTTCGAAGAAAATGCTCCCTCAACTCTACCAAAATTTGTTTATGTCTGCACGAATCATTTCACACCGGACTGCTTTGTGAACGAATGTCAATACAAAGGGACAATACAAAATAGAGGTTGTGCTAAAAAGTTGTTACTCAAGGATAGATCAGTACAAACTGTTCGTGATCCAGCTTACAGTCTCCAGAGTGTTACTGAATACGGCAGTATTGAAGGTGAGAGCACTTTATTACAGTTCATCGGAGTTGATTAACGGATATAAGTTTACCAGTTTATTAAGCACCACCAAAAAAGGCATAAGGTCTTTATATATTTGTTTACTGTTAGTTGTAACGAGTGTTTCTGTGTACTTCGCTGTGTATGTTGATGATAATGCAAGGGAGAGAGAGAGTTTATGGATAATATTTTAATCCACACTTGCACTGTGTTTTATTAAGCTTTTACATTGATTTTCTAGAGTGAAAACAGACACTTCATATTTTGTGTGAAGTACAATAAATGTTATAAAAGCTCATCGGTAAGCAGGCTTGTACTAATGCAGTGGATAAAAACAAGAAGACAATATTAGTTATAACCGTAATTAAACTAAACTATACCTGTTCTATCTCTACGCAGCATATATTCGCAGTTTCTGACATTATAGTGCGTCCTGACTCTTGACTGAATCCTGACACCGGAGAATCAGCTCTTGAAGCTCCGCCCTCCTAGGCTGAGCGCAGCAGCTCATTTGCATTTAAAGGGCTCACACTGAAAAGGCGCGTTTTTGCTCAACCCCAAAAAGTGGCAATTTTAACATGCTATAAAAAATTATCTGTGGGGTATTTTGAGCTAAAACTTCACACACACACTCTGGGGACATCAGAGACTTATTTTACATGTAAAATGGGGCATAATAGGTCCCCTTTAAAGTTAATATATTTTAAAAATGCTAAATTGCAACTTCATAATTTCAAATTTGTTAATTCAAATATATTTAAATACAAGTTTCAACAGAAAGTGCATTAAAATATATTTTAGTTTTCCATAAAATCTTGTCAGTACATTCTACAGTAAACTCTAACTATATTTCAAAGACAATAGAAATAATTATGAAGTAACATATAAAGATGTACTTAAGTCCTTCTTAATGGGTCAAAAACGACACTCTTAAGTTCAACTAACTGCATTTAATATCAATTTAAACTAAATTACTTTCATTTAATTGCAAATAACAATTAACAAATAATTGCAATTATATCACACTTAAGTATATTCTTTTAAAGTATCTTATTTCTGTGCAAGTACTCGTTTTTCACAAAGGTAAGTGTGAGAAACAATATGCATTTTTACATCATCTGATGAAAATGTGAGTGATTCACCCTGGTTGCCAGGGTGTTGTTTTGTGTTTACTGATGTGTTCTGAGTAGGTTTGAGAATTGTATAACATTGTGCTGTAAAAGACACTGTAGAAATGCAACTCTTCCACTAACCTGTGGAGACTCATATGGAACTAGTACACTCTGTCGGCCTGTCACAGGATCGTCCACATACTGACTCAAATTATTGCCCTCCACCCGTATCAAGTGACTGGCAGGAGCCGTCTGACCTGGACAGAGAGCAGGAAAAGAAAGCTCCTGAATTAGAGGAGGAAGGACAAGAGGAATATTTCTGTTTGTGTTTGACAATCTTTGAAATAACATATCAGGAAGAAAATGATGAGAGCTTAAAGGGTTAGTTCACCCAAAAATGGAAATTCTGTCATTTATTACTCACCCTCATGCCGTTCCACACCCATAAGACCTTAGTTCAACTTCGGAACACAAATTAAGATATTTTAGTTGAAATCCGATGGCTCCGTGAGGCCTCCATAGGGAGCAAAGACACTTCCTCTCTCAGGATCCATAAAGGTACTAAAAACATATTTAAATCAGTTCATGTGAGTACAGTGGTTCAATATTAATATTATAAAGCGACGAGAATATTTTTAGAGCGCCAAAAAAAACAAAATAACATCTTATTTAGTGATGGCCGATTTCAAAACAATGCTTCAGGAAGCATCGGAGCACAAATGAATCAGTGTGTCGAATCTGCTGTTCGGAGCGCCAAAGTCACGTGATTTCAGCCGTTGGCAGTTTGACACGCGATCTGAATCATGATTCGATACGCTGATTCATTTGTGCCCCGATGCTTCCTGAAGCAGTGTTTTGAAATCGTCCATCATTAAATAAGTCTTTATTTTGTTTTTGTTTTTGGCGCTCCAAAAATATTCTCGTCGCTTTATAATATTAATATTGAACCACTGAACTGATTTAAATATGTTTTTAGTACATTAATGGATCTTGAGAGAGGAAGTGTCATTGCTGGCTATGGAGGCCTCACAGACCCATCGGATTTCAACTAAAATATCTTAATTTGCGTTCTGAAGATTAACGAAGGTCTTACGGGTGTGGAACGCCATGAGGGTAAGTAATAAATGACAGAATTTTCATTTTGGGGTGAACTAACCATTTAAATATTATTTACCAGCAATGAAACAACTACATTAATCCTTATTAAAGTTACAAAAGTTATTCAGTCAAAAGCATTGAGTGAGTTTTCTTTGTCATTTGTTGTTTGATTAAAATTAAAGGATTAGTTCACTTTGAAATGAAAATTAGCCCAAGCTTTACTCACCCTCAAGCCATCCTAGGTGTATATGAATTTCTTCTTTCTGATGAACACAATCGGACAGATATTAATAAATATCCTGACGCATCCAAGCTTTATAATGCCAGTAAGTGTTGCCAAACGAATATGAAGCTGAAGAAAGTGTCTCCATCCACATCCATCCATCATAAACGTACTCCACACGGCTCCAGGGGGTTAATAAAGGCCTTCTGAAGCAAAGTGATGTGTTTGTGTAAAAAAATATCCATATTTAACAAGTTATGAAGTAAAATATCTAGCTTCCGCCAGACCGCCTTCTGTATCCAACTTACGAAAAAAGTGTAAACTGGCATCACGTCAGTTACACTTTTTCTGTAAGTTGAATAGGGAAGGCGTAGGACGTAGCGCAAGCTTTGTGCAAGAGTTTTACACTTTCTTCGTAAGTAGAATACAGAAGGCGGTCTGGAATCGAGATATTTTACTTCATAACTTCTTAAATATGTTTTTTTTTTTTTTTTACACAAATGCATCTCTTCTCTTCAGAAGGCCTTTATTAACCCTCTGGAGCCGTGTGGAATATGTTTATGATGGATGGATGTGGTGAACTTTCTTCAGCTCATACTTGTTTGGTAACACTTACTGCCATTATAAAGCTCGGATGCCTCAGGATATTTATTAATATTTCACAGACTGTGTTCACCAGAAAAAATAAGTCATATACACCTAGAATGGCTTGAGGGTGAGTAAAGCTTGGGGAATTTTCATTTGAAAGTGAACTAATCTAAAGTAAATGAAATGTTGAGTTCCCTTTCATGTCTTCTTGCGTTTTCGTGACAATGCAGCACTGGCCCTGTCATCAGTGTTGTTCATGTTTTTTTCATGTTCATGTTCTCACAACATTGCATTGAATCCATAAAAATTTTACCGGCCAAACTGCTGATTGACACAGTGTCATACACATTTTTACTCGCATTTGGCGCTTGGCGAGTGTTATTTTTAGGCCCTGTATAGTAGAGTGAATAATGATAATAATATGTTCAAATGTCTTTGTTAACCAATATGGTCCATTTTCACTTATAAATTTTTTCAGATGTCTGATCCAATCTGTTATGATGTTGTCACATCATATAGAGAAAGAAAGCATGTTTAATTTGACATTTTTTCCCATTAACATGAACAGTCAAACAACAGAAAAAGTTGCTGCATTCAGACCACGAAACATCACAATATCAAACAAGAATGAAGTTTACAAACTTTCATTGAAGTCCCGTCCGAGTTCATGGTTAGGACACCGTTTGACCACCTCTGTGACGTGTTCAGCCTTCTTGTAGATGGGCATGGCTCGTATCACGCTGCCGTTTGGGGGCGAGGAAGCCAGTTTGATCTGAATCGGACAGGTCTTGGCGATCTGACAGTACAGTTTCTTGAGCAATGGAGAGTACTGAGGAAAAAAATGGAAAACCATTGGTTATGCATAAGCATTTGAATCAGTACAGCTTACACAGTGAAACCAAGACAAAATGTTATAATTGCACATTTTTATGAAAACTACTAGGGTCTGTTATGGCAAAATGAGATAAGTTTCCTTCTTTATAAAAGAAGACAAATTCATCATCATCGGACAAGGTCTCTCTCTCGCTCTCTCTCTCTCTCTCTCACACACACACACACACACACACACACACACACACACACACACACACACACACACACACACACACAAGGCACATGTCAGAGCTTGTTTAAAACTATAAAGACATCCCAAATATTCCCTCAAAATCCAAATGTACAGGACTGCTTTGTGTGGACTTGTATTAATGTGATTCAGATTTTATGAAAGGGATATTGTACTCCAGGTGCAGCAACAGAATCGATGTCATGAACACCGTTTGCTGAATGCTACTGATGTTGCAATCAATCATACTCTATAAAATCATAAATGTTTCCCATGAACTAAAGATTATGAAAGCTTTGGTTTATTGAGCTCTATGTTATTCAGTTGTGTAACGTAAATAGTACAAACAACATCTGATCTGGTCATAAAACCTATCACAAGTGTCAGAATTAAACAGAAACCGCACTGTAAAGGAATTGAAATACCCCAAAAAATAAAATGAATGTCAACAAATACTTGCCGATAAATTGTGACAAAAAGAAACTACAAAGAAAATAAAGACAAAAGAAATATTTATATTTCTTACTCACTTTCTAATATACTGCTAGAGAAACATAAGATTAGCATAATTCTATTGGAAATTCAATACTGCCTACAAAGTCCAGTTCAGCCCAGATCTGCCAATTTCATATATTGAATGATAAATTGATAATTTCATAATATTTGAGTTAATATCATAATAAAATCAAAGCGACGCAAGGCATATTTAGGGGGTGAGACTATCATAGAGATTTGACTTGGGTAAGCAAGCATCCAGAACACCCTAGCAAACACATAATAATTTGTGGCATATTATCATTATGACTGTTTCATCATTCAGGCCTATTCTTTCATCTACAATTTCCATAAAAACAACAAAAACACCTCAAAAAGTGGTGCAATAGTCTCTTTTCTGTGTAGTATTGTTTAACTTTGCAGTTATTTTACTATAAGAACACCAGCACAACATCTTCACACACTTTCACTGAGAGATTATGTAAATGAGTAACAAACACAGTCTTTCATAAACACACATACACACACACACACACACAGAGAGCCACACAAATCATTGGGTGCAGACGTGTGAGCACAGGGAGACGTCTCAACACGCCCATGTAACACACACCCCCTTATTCACATCATCTTGCCACTGTTTTACACTTAAGCCATATTTTTTTTTTATATGCACCATTTATCATTCAGTTGAATTTAGCTGAAATGATTGTTGGGTTGAAAGAAGGTTAAATAATTAAAAAACTGACTGATTGAAAGATAAGAACATTAATGCGTTTATACTGACAACTGAAACTGGAACAAGAAGAGCTCCATTAATGATGAATAAAGGTTCCAAAATGGGGGTTTCACAACAATGCCACAGAAGAACCAGTTTGGGTTCCCAAAAGAACCTTTTAGTGAACAGTTTCTAAAAGAACCATTTTTTTTTTTATTAGTGAGAAAAACATCCACATCTTCAAAAAACAGACTTCTTGTCAAGAACCACTGTTCTTGAATTGCTACTCATTCTTGAAGTTACATTATAGGTGCTCCAGATCAATGTATTGGTTTCTGGATTATTTAAAGTGGACATATAATGCCCCTTTTACAAGACGTAATATAAGTTTCTGTTGTCCCCAGAATGTGTCTGTGAAGTTTCAGTTCAAAATACCCCACAGAACATTTATTATAGCTTGTCAAATTTGCCCCATTTGGGTGTGAGCAAAAACACGCTGTGTTTGTGTGTGTCCCTTTAAATGCAAATGAGCTGCTGCTCCAGAAGAGGGTGGAGCTTTAACAGCTCGCGCTTCGGTTGCTCAACAACAACAAAGCTGGAGTATCTCACGCAGCCAAAATGAGGATTGTCAGTAATGGTGTTCAGCCTTACATTGTTCAAACAGACACTGATGGAGAGACTGAGGAAGAAGTTACAACTTTTAGAATGAAACTGGACGTTTCTGAATGGTTAGTGGATAAATTGATGTAGTTGCTGTGGAGTTGATTCAACTCATCCACTAGCATGTGCCGTCATGTTCATCTTTTGTGCAAATCTAACATTGAATTGACCCTCGTTTGTGAAGCAGTCCGGCGTAAAATGACGGCATGGTAACAACACTCTATTACAACAACTCTTCCTCTTCTCTAAAGCAGCCCAAGATGGCCTCACCCCCTCTGTTGTGTGTTCTCGGGGGCGGGGTTTATGTAAATTTTAGGATTAGTGATGTCACCAACCCGGGAAGAAGCTCGTTGTAGTCTCTACCAGCCATTTGTTGTAGTCCTCCTTAAACAAAATATCTCCCTTTGCATTGAACTTTGAGGTTTGTAACTTTGCAGATGTTGTTTATGCTCAAACAGCAACATTACACACTAACTAAAGGTAAAAAAGTGAAATCATAATCAACCACCCCTTTAAAGTACTTAACTTTTATAAAGAACTAGAGAAGGCTGAAAAGACTCTCCTACACTCTTAGAAATAAAGGTTCTAAAAGGGGTTTTTCAGAGCAATGTTATAGAAGAACCATTTTGGGTTCCCAAAAGAACCATTAAGTGAACAGTTCTTAAAAGAATCACTTTTCGAAGTGTGAAGAACATTAATAATCTGAAAAATCTTTTCTACTATTTCCTACTTAGAAACTTTTGTGAAATCAGTCCATGGGTGTTAAAGGTACAATATGTAATATTTTCTGTCCGCTAGAGGTCGCTAGAGGCCTATTCAAAACAAAGGCGTAGCTTGATGACGGCAAGTTTGAGAGCGGAATCTTGGGACATGTGGTCTTCACCTCAACGGCCGGTGGAAAACAATCGGGATAGGACTCGGGAAGAAATCATGTTCATGGATGTGATTATTAACGTTACTGTAGTATGAAGCAGAGCAGGAGCGAGTGTTGTGGAGCTGAACGAGGCGCTGGGGCGATTGTGCAACACACGCCTCATGAGCAGCGGGACTTTTATTACGTCACAGTCGCCGGCACCGCTTCCACTTTTCCGGTCATGAGTATGAGGTAACACAGCGCTGTTTATCATATTAGATACATTTGAGTGTGTTGAAAATGATGTTATAACGTTACTCTGTGCATTCACTCAGCGGCTGCTGTGAGACACTGTTGCACACTGCAGTAAGATAGATAGATCGATTTTACAATATCATATTAAATACTGGATGGCTTGTGTTGATAAATGGCATGCAGTTCATTTTAAAACGTATTGTATGATGGAGAAAATGCTGTATTACTGTTACTAAAAATAAAGCTGCATCTGATTATGCTATGTTAACTACTTGACAAAACAGTGTTTTTCTCTGAGGCGTGGTAAAGTGTGGTACTCACAAAAAAAAAAATCAAGAAAATTAATTTAAATAATAAGACTAAACATGTTGAGCTATATAACAATAATTAGTTTTCTGTCTATAAATATATCAAAACAGTTGTTCTTGTCTACTAAAACGTGTAATATATTAAAGCGTCTTTGGTGTTTCCATGGTTTCTACAAAATAAAACCGGAAACCGAGGGTAACGCGGGTATGACGCAATTGACTCCTCACACGTCCCGCAGCCTTGGTTAAAATTGCAATTTTCTCACGATTTACAAATTGTTGCAAACACTTGGGATATTGTAAGTACTGAAGTGAACAAAATATATAACACTGGCCTAGTGGTTTTTTGGATATTTTACAGCAAAATTCTTACATTATGCACCTTTAAAGGCTCTTCAAGGAATCATATGACAATAAGGAACCTTTATTTTTAAGAGTATATGGCATCAGATGGTCAGAACCCAACCTTTTTGGTTGCTTTTAAAAAATTGCTGCTTTTAAAAACAGCTTTGGGTTTCATGATCATTTTCAAAAACCTTTTTCCACAAAAAAAAACAAAGTACTATACTTGATGTCGTGATAACCATATAGCCCCTCTAGGCCCCTATGATGCTGCAAACAACCCCTGAAGAACTTTTATTAAAAAAATATGATATAATATAATATAATAGTTATTAATTTGAAGAAGAAACAAAGGCTAAGCATTACATGTATAAAGCCCATCTACACTGCAAGCAAACAAAAACACACAAAGCCATTTGCACTGTAAGCACATGAAACAAAGCATAAAATGTGCACTTTGTAGACAGCTTGCTTGATTATAATGGCAGCGCTGCATCGCTCGCCTGCAGTGCAGACACGGTGTAAGTGTTGTAAGGTAGAATAAGATGATGGGCTGGAGGAAGGTGAGCATTGGAAAGGCGCACGTTCGGGCAAGCTTGGCGGCCTAAGTGATAATGACGAGTCTGACAGCCTGATGGACATGTTTCAGCATGCCACCCGCAAATTCAGCCAACTCCCCATCTCCGTCAATAAATTCACAAATGTGCTGCCTATGCTAACGGCTGTGAAATTGCAGCCAGCATCACATACTGCTCCATTGTCCCTCCAAGGACACACTTGGGAGAAATATTTGCACTCCACAAATAAAGAAAATTTCTTTATAAAGTTATTATAAAATGAAATAGTAATAAAGACTTACATGAGCAAGAAAAACCATACATCATTAAAAAAAAAATAAAAATCAGTCATCATTTAATTGCCCTCATGTCGCTCCAAACCTATAAGACTTTCTTCTGTGTATCACAATAGAAAATTTTTTTTTTAAATATCCCATGTCCATTGTTGTTTCCTATGTTTCCCTGCATGCACATGACATGTTGGAAAATATGTTTTTTAAGAATTAAGAATTAATGAGGAGATGAATTACTAAATTGAGGGAATGAATTAATAAGTTGTGGGAATTAATTCTTAATTTGTGGCCATGATATATTTGTCTGCATGTCATGTGCGGGGCTCTGAAGTTTTGGACTCCATTGACTTTCATTGTACAAAAGCAGTTATAACACAATCCAGATGTTCTTGGAGGAAAAGGCCCTCCAGTTCACATCAAAAGTAATATCTGGCATTTTTACAGCACGCCGATCACATTTATTCTCAAGTTTTTCAGATTCACTTTACGTCCATTTTTGCAGCGTCTGAGCTCAGCACATAACTCATTTCCATATTTTTGGAGGGCCTTACTTTGGAGTTGGCTGCTGTTTGCTGACATGTGGAAACAGGTATTCTTTACAGGGAGGGGCAGACCTTTTTTTCTTAATACAATTCTTGTTTTGTTCAAATATTCAACTTAGTTCACCCAAAAATGAACATTCTGTCATCCTTTACTCCCCCTCAAGTTGTTCCAAACCTTTGAAATGTCTTTCTTCTGTAACCAAACAGTTGGTAGCCACTGACTTCCATAGCATGGAAACAAATACTATGGAAGTCAATGGGGTCCATCAACTGTCTGGTCACCAACACTCTTCAAAATATCTTCTTTTGTGTTCATCAGAAGAAAGAAACTCATGCAGGTTTGGAACAACTTGAGGGTGAGTAAATGATGACAGAATTTTCATTTTTGGGTGAACTATCCTTTTAAGAACCCAAAGACACATTTCTTTCTAGATTTCTTTTCAGTTTTATGTCAGATCTCTGAATTCAGAAACTGGGTAGTTGAAAAAACATTTTTGCGCAAAATTTTAGGTTCAATTAAAATTTTTATGTTAAAATAAATTTGTAAAATTAAGAAATATATATATTGTGGATGATGCTACTGACAAATTTAGCCTTTGAATGTCCAAGATGCACATTTATATGCAATGAAAGTGAACTGATAGTTCCCATTTACTTTCACTGTATGGAAAAAAAGCAGCTTGGACAATCTCCTAAATTTATCTTTTTGTGTTCTGTGCAAGAAAAAAAAAAAAGTCACGTGGTTTGGAATAACATGAAATTGAGTGCATGATTTTTCATATTTAGCGGAACTATCACTTTAGTTTCATTGCGAATAAGGTAAAACCGAACTAGAAGAATGATGGGCTAGCCTGATTTCACATCTGAAAATGCATGTAATACGTGTGCGCATTCGTAGGAAATCTCATCATTTGTGTGTGCTGTTAGGTTTTGTCATTTGGAGAGGAAAGGATGCGCTGGCTTTGGGGCGTGTTTAGACCCGCTAGCTGGCTATGAGGGTAAAAGCTAAGAAGAGCAGCCTCAAATACTCCAGAAGCAAAAACTTGCTCAGACTTGCCCTACTTATATGCCAACAATGAAAAAAAAAAGTGTTGGGGTCTTTATTGGAAAAGCTGAGGTGTCAGAACTCATTTTCATCCCTTATGACAGCTCATGCTTTAAGCCTATAATGTGCATTTGAGAGCGAGCTTTTAAACAGTTATCCCTAACACACAATTTGTTTTTATGATTCACTCGGTGATATCATGCTATAATTGGGGCCTAAAAAGACAGAGGCAAAAGCCCAGGCAGAAACAGACATGATTTAGAAAGATAACATGAAATGACCTTCTCAGCGATGAAAAAACCTTTAGGAGCTCGCACAAAGTCCTTTAAGAAACGCACACAGCTGAATGAACGGAAGGGGTTCAGAACCAAGGACAGGGACGTGGTCTCTGAACTCTACACCAATCTGACTGTTACACAGGTCCATTCTGAGCTTGACTGTCTTCGATCTCTTTCATTATTACTAAAACAGGTAGGGAATGGTGAGGAGAAAAGTGTTTGAATGTGTTTTTTTTCTTTCACACAAAAATAGATTCTCAATTATTCACACACAAATTGTTCCAAACCCAAAATATTCTTTTCCATTCAACACAAAAGTAGTTATTTTGCGTAATATCTTGTCTGCTGTTTTTCATTAAAATGAGGGGGGTTCACGAAATAGTATCATAAATAGTCATGTCATATGTCAAAAGTTATGTGATCTCTGTGTGATGAATTTCATTTGTTATTCCCTAAAAATCTCCCCATCCCATGTCAAACCTGGTGTAACATGTCTTGATGTGCCGACAGGAATGTGTTCAAGGACTAAAGACTAAAACTTCTGGTCAATTCTCACACAAAATTATTGTACGACTTCAGAAGACTTTGAATATTGTGCAAAAGTCGTATGGAATAAATTTAAGGTTTTTTTTTTTTGTTTGTTTTCTCTACAGTCCCCATCAGTGTTGTTATTTTTTTTTAACTAAAACTATTAAAAATCCTTTTCGCTAAAAAAAAATATATATATATATATATATATATATATATATAAATAAAAATGCTGCCTTGGCTACTAATTGGGAAAAAAAAATTAAACTGAAGTACTGAAATTACTAATACTAAAAGTGAAATAAAAACTAAAGTTAAACTGAAATATTTAAACAGAAATAAATTTGATAAAAGCACATAACAAAATTACTAAAACTTAAAAAACAAAATGGAAAATGAAAACTGAAAATATAAAATACAAGCTAATATATTTATAATATAAATAATACAGTACTATATAAATAATTCTAAAATAACACCATTCAGTTCCACTGTGTAGGAAAGAGCGGCCAAAACATTCTGCAAAGCATCTCCTTTTGCATATTTATACATTTTACATTTATACATGTCACTCAAACACTCCTTTAGAGTGTTAGCTCACCCAAAAATGAAATTTCTGTCATTAATTACTCACCCTCATGTCATCCCAAACTGTAAGACTTTTGTTTGTGTTCAAATTAAGATATTTTTGATGAAATCTGAGGGCATCTGATCCACACATAGGCAGCAACGACATTGCACATTTTGAGGTCCAGAAAGGTACTAACTGCAGTGGTTCAACCTTAATGTTATGAAGCGACGAGAATACTTTTTTTGCGCAAAAACAAAACAAAAATTACTTTTTTTATATTACATTATTTATGTTATAAATATATTAGCATGTATTTTATATTTTCATTTTTATTCAACAAATTCATCTGTCCTCTGTCATACTGCTATGCTATTTTCGTGAGCGCGGGCTCATTATTGGCCAACTGTTACTGAGCCGCTGTTCGTATGTAAACACTGAAGCTGAAACTGAAGCTCTGCAACAAAAATAGCATAGCAGTATGACAGAGGACAGAAGAATTTGTTGAATAAAAATGAAATGACACTGGTCCCCATTCAGTTCCACTGTATGGAAAAGAGCAGTCAAGACATTCTGCAAAGCATCTCCTTTTGCATACGTTTACATTTATACATGTCACTCACACACTCCTTTTAGCAGGCTGTGCGCAATTCCTGATCATCGGTTTTATTAAAACAATTTATACAAGCATGATTATTGGCAAATATCACAACCAGAGGGATACAAAAGAGTGAGGAAACATTACCCCAACCATTCTAACACAGTCGATTGTGCAATCCTCAGAATTTACGAATGGTTTATCCATGAGGTTGGCTAAGAGGAATGTTGTTTCAGGTAGCGGTGAGAAGCCCACTGCGGATCAAGTAGATTACAGTCAAAATGCCCCCATGCCTCTCCCAAAGCATCCCGAGGCTACACAAATCCAAGAGCATCATGTTTTAACCCTTCATTTCACCGCACAATGAGTCACTTACCACTTACACTGTAATCCCAGATATCCTCATCCTGCAAGCCTTTGTATACCTGGAAATTCCCTGAATTTGAGGTTGCATTGAGATTTTAAATATTGTGATAATAATCCTGAGTCATTTTTACCATTCTCTGTTTCTTTTGGAGGATAAAGTAAACAGTTTAATGGTCTTTAGAGTGGGCGGCAGAGTGAAACTGAAAGCTGTTGCAAAAAAGTAGCAAGGCAAGCAGCTTCTTGTCTTCCTGTGATGGATATTCACATTCAGTAGATGTTCTAAAGTTACAAACAATAACTAGAATCTATGATATTCTTTACATGAAACTATGTAAAGCAAGGGTCTTCAACCGGGGGTCTGCAGTAAAAAACATCATAAAGTCAAATTTTAAAATAAGCACCCTCAAACGAAAGCAAGAGCACCCTCTGTTGATACTGTAATAATATCATACTGGTGAAACAGATTTGAGATTTGGCAAACATGCAGTGTTTTTTTGTGTTTGCGCTCTGGAGAGCTCAAATGTTTCTATTTGCAACTTGTTTTTGCAGCAGTGAGAAATGTAGCCAATCACAGTCATGTTTGTTGATCTTTTGAATGTAATTGCCAATTGGCAGGGTTGCCAGGTCTGTGCAACAAAAGTAGCCAAAAATAGCATGTGATTTTCTCCATTGGGCGACTGAATTCTGCACTGAATTTGTACGTCTGGGGGGTGTTTTGGGGGTGTTGGAGCAACAAAATTATATGTACGGGGGTGAAAATCAACCCATGAAAAAAAAAAAAATTACCCGCGGCAACAACTTAAAAGTAGCCGGAAAACCGCGGACTTGGCAACGGTGATCAGAGGTGTTTAATTTAGTAAACAATACTTAATAATTTAATAATTTAGTGGAACTTTGTGAGATCGTGAACTGGGATGATTGAGAGTTTTTTAGTGATTGTAAGTGACTTTCAAGGCTATATATTATCCATTGAATAAAAGCTTTGTTGTTCACGCTGCTAAGGACCGACGGCCGATTACATGCTACAAAATTTTAGAAGTGACATCTACATATAAATGCGGGATTCACTCTTAAAACTGCAGTTGACATAGTGATAACTAGCACGTGACAAAAATGTGGCATGTCAAAATAGATACACTTGTACATGCAGACTAATAGATTAATAGAAAAATATTCGTATAAATGTATTTTTGATATTCCAGTTATTTGTGTACTTGTAAATAATCTAAACGTCTCACTATTGTTGTTGTGGTGGAGCCGTTGCTGACACAACACATCCGCACTTGACTAGAGAACCCGCAATAATTTCAGATGCTCAGATTCTTAATCATCACACAGTAAAATTAAAATGTGAAGTTTTAGTAAACTTTAAGCTAAAGTTCAAGTAAATGTTTAATTGTCCATCTGACTAGTAAAATTAAAATGTATGACTCTGCAAATACATTAAAATGATTTACAACAACTTTGAACGACTTATGAATTGTGATTTTATGATGCATAAATCTAAATTTTAACAATGAAAAGTAATATACAGACAATGATGCATGTGCAACAACAATAACGTGCATAGTTCTTAACATAACTATCATAATATGGTTGGTTTCTATTAATATCGAAGGCTATATGCTTAATATATCTCTGTGACACAATTCGTATCGGGGTCCATGCTCCATGTCTTTTTCGCCTAAGGGGTCCTTGCCCTAAAAAACGTTGAAGACCCCTGATGTAAAGAATATTTCAGAACAGATATGGCTTTAAAGACCCTTTGTAGCATTTAGCATGTATTTTAGCTTTGAAGCCAACACACTAGTGTGCTAGTGTACTTCTACAAGATATTGAATTTGTAATTTAACTTTTAGCAGACACATACTCCCAAATTTACAATTGGGAAAACAGACCAAAAATAATGATCAGTCATCTTGCACTCATGATCGTGTAGATATTTCTGTCAAATCAAATGCAAGAATGAGAATGTTCCTCCCCTAACACTGCCTTTAGATGTTACTTTGGCTAGAAAAACCAATACTAGGGCTGAATCCGGAATCGCATACTACCCTATACTATATAGCAGGCAAAAAACAGTATGTGACAAAAGAAGTATGTCTGAATTCACTCATAAAAGTCTGAAGTACTCATAAGTACTCATAAAATATGTCCAAAGTACTCATAAAAGAGTAGGCAAAAAGTATGCAGGCGACCTACTACTTCTGCCGAGATTCTGCATCTGATGGGCCCTTTACTATCCCATGAGGCCACGGGAGAGGATTTTTGTGAATGCCAATGAAGCAACGCAACTAAAGCTGGTAGGTCACATGATAATGACAACATGGTTTGCATTCATACTACACACATTCATACTTTGTAGAACATACTTTTGTAGCAGTCACGAAGTAATTACTTATTCAAAATAAGTACCTACTCAAGAGAGTATGTGATTTTGGACGCAGCAAATGTTCTGACTTTATTTGAAACTCCTTTGAAATCTCCCTTCAATTTGTATATGTGGTGAAGACATCAATGACAGCTCACAAATTTGAAACTAGTTTGTTTATAAGCTATGCAACAAAACAAGGAAAGACAAATGTTAACATAATGTTTTTAGTACAATCGCTGGCTATAAAACAAGCTCAAAATAACTGCTTTAGATGTATTTTTCAGTTGCAGTTTTTATGAATGAGTGATCTCCACTCATATGATATGAAGATGCCAGTTATATCATTACTCTATTTTTGACATGTAGCAGGTCATCTCATGTCACATGATCAGCTGGTACTCTCTTTATCTTGATGACCCTTCTATTACTGGACTCTTGGGGTTGCAGAATGAATAAATCATGGCAAAATTAGGTATTTCTACAATGGCAAATTGGTAATTGACTTTGTTTTCTGCTTCAACACCAGTTGAAAAAAAAAAAAAAAAAAAAAAAAAAAATCATATTAATTCACGTGTTACTTGTTGTTTCCTTGTAATTATTTGTGAAATTTCTAAGTGAAAATTAAATCCTCCAACAAATTTGCTTCGGTGTATCATACCAGCTAGCGCAAAATAAAAATACATCACCTTTTTGTTTATGTTGCACTGTATCATGCAGCACTCATCTTGGACTTATAGTGACAACTAGTGGCATGGAGCATCATTTGCATGTAGCGTCATGCAAAAAAGAAAAAAAAATGCTAATTGCAGTCAGCCATTGTTAATTTATTCTGTAAGACAAAGTGTCCAGTAACAGGTAATCTTTCACGAGTTCACACTTACAAATGATCAGACAAGTTAATAGTATGCGTATCGGATAGTAATAGAATGACTGGATTGGATAGACTGCTGATTAGATAGACATGTTGATTGCTGAATGATGACTGCTGGCTGGAGTGATGATTAGTTAGATCATTTGAATGTGTTCCTCCTGAACTTTGTTAATAAAACATCATTTATTTTACAATATTTTTTTCCATATTTTGTTAAGTGTTAAACTGTTTACTGCAGGAAAATTATTTAGTGCATTTTTAAAGGGATAGTTACACAAAAATGGAAATTCTGTCATCTCATGTATGGAGCATGTTTCCGCCACTGAATAATAATAATAAAAAAAAAGTAATTACAACTTTTTATCTTGCAAGTCAGTCTTTTTTTCCTCAGAATTGGACATATAACTCGCAATTACGAGTTTATATCTCACAATTCTGAGAAAAGAAGTCAGAATAGTGAGATATAAACTTGCATTTGCAAGTTATAAAGTCAGAATCAGAATTGCAAAAAAAAAGTCAGAAAAAAATTGCGTCAGTTTCTGACTTTATAACTCGCAATTGCAAGTTTATATCTCACAATTGTGAGAAAAAAAGTCAGAATTCTGAGATAAAAAATTGCAGTTATCTTTTAAATTGTTTTATTCATTGGCAGAAACAAGCTTCCATACTCATCTCTCTTTTACAGAGCCTCGCACACAACATGCAGGAAAGGCCAAATCATGCGTACGATTTACTAATTTGTTCCCTCGATTTATGTGCACGATTTATAAATCGAGGGAAAAAAATCAGTAAATTGTGCACACGATTTAGCAAATTGAGGGAATGAAATTATAAATCATGCACATGGGTTAGTAAATTGAGGGAACAAATCAGTAAATTCACAATTTACTTTTTTTTATTGCATGTCATGTGCAGGGCTCCGTACGTTTCAAACCTGCATGACTTTCTTTTTTCTGTGGAACACAAAATATTTTTTTTTTTAAAATTCAGAATGTTGGCAATTAAGTGGTTTTGGTGATCATTGACTTAATTGTATGGACAAAAAACACTGAGACATTAAATCAAAATATCTTATGTTCCACAGAAGAAAGCTAATGATGTGATTTCTATATGATTGAAGAAATGTCAAATATAAACATATACATTTACTTAAAAAGCACAGTAAAGCAAAGTAATTTTTGACTGGAAATGCTAAAATTAATATTTTGATTCATGCACACGAAACACTCCAAAACATGAGGTGATAGCTCAAAGTCCAGAGAAGTATGATGGGTAATCCGGACCAATCAGGAATTTGCGCAACAAGACAGGCAAGTCTTTTTTGAACAGGGAAGGAATATTCCCATAGAGTTCCACAGATTTAATATAAAAAAAATAAAAATCAAGACTAATAGTATGTACCAGTATCATTATTTAGCTATGGCGGTAAGTGAGGTGTCAAACGCACTCAAATTTAAAGCCTGCTTCTCTTATCCTAAAACGTAAACAGCAATCTGTGCTGGAAACTCCACTCATGCCCATTGTGGAAGCTTATCCTCATGTTATTGTTGTTCACAGAGGCCTAGTCTTTGAGAATGAAGCGGAACGTGGCGCGTCAAAGGTGACAGTCTTCACAGGCAGACACTGAGTGATGGCCATAGCACTCACCTTCCTGGAACCGCTATCACCTTACACATTCACATCAAGTCAGAGACCAAGCCTCACGCTTGACTTCATCCAACAAACAACCTAAGAGCCACCGACACAAGAAAGAGCCCCATCTCCTGTTTCAGAGGATCACCTTCATGACAGACTGATGTAGCACCTTTCTTCATGGCGACACTGGACTTTAGGGAAAACACTGACTGCTCTGATTTCAACCATCTCCGCTGTGATTTCTTTTCTTCGGTGGATGCAATATATGTATAAGAAAAAAAAGCATGAGCGCTATCTCATACTCTCATACTAAAGATCTGAACTAACCGCTAAACCTACAACTTTGATGCAAAATTCTGTAAGCAACCGACCAGAACCATTTAGCAATGCTGTGGAAACCACTCAAACCAAACATTTGCATGAGCAACCATCGAACACTTTGGACCACTTACGAGGAAAATGTATCAACAACGTTAAAAAACTGATGAAATTCAGCTCCTAAGTTCTTTCAGACTCCTTAAAACTCAAGAAGAACCACTTGGAAATGGTAACAGTGTAGCGTATAATGATATACATCTTTATAGTTTGTGAATAACTTGCTTTGAGCTCAAGCAAATTCTAAAATCCACTCAGACACATTAAAGAATTTAAATGTATGTTTCTTTAATTTAAATATTTAACAGGGAATTCCAAAAGTGCATGGTGTTTCTGATAAGGCAAACTAAATTGACACTAAATATAAAGGTTTTGCACTTTTTGAATGATTGTTTCTCTGAGAATTGTGCTGAATATTAGGGAAGTGACTGTGGCAGTTTACTTTCAAAACTACAATCAAGGTAACCAGAGAAATTATTATTAAAAAAACATTTATAGGTAGCTGACAACTAAACTTACCAGATGTTGAAGGGAAGGAATATATTTCAGTTTTTTTTCCTTGTCATTTAAATTTTTTATTTTCTCAATTTTTCAATTTTTCAATTTTTTTTCGCAGTTCACTTTAATAGTCATGCTGCATGACAAGAGTTTTCAATTTTTATGTGCTCATAAAACTGCATATATAATTATATAAATAATTAAGATACACTACTGTTGAAAAGTTTTGGGTCAGTAAGAATTTAAAAAAATAAATTGATACTTTTATTCGGCAGGGATGCATTAATCAAAATTGATCTAAAAGTTGTATGTTTTAAATAAAAGCTGTTGATTTATTTAAACTTTCTATTTCTATTCAGTAAAGAATACTGAAGAAAGAAAAACATATCAGTTTTCACAATTTTTGATTTCTAAAGGATCATGTGACACTAAAGCCTGGAATAATATATTTTAAAATGTAAAGAGCTATTGTAAATTGTAATATTATTTCACAGTATTACTGTTTTACTGAATTTTTAAATTAAATGAATGCAACCTTGGCGAGCATAAAATAAATTTTTTCAAAAACATTACCAAACTTTTAATTGGTAGTACAGGCGATAAGGAGAATACTAGCAGGACACTGCTGTCACTGCTTGAAATTTCATGTCATCTACCCATATACAGATGTTTAGCTCTAAGAAACACATTTAATAAAAGAGGAACAAAGCGGGAACGCAGCCAAAATGAGAGTCTTGAAGATGAGCCACCAGAGACAGACAGCGAAGAAAGGGCAAAAGCAACCAAAGAAAAGTAAAAGTTCTGTGTGCATTTTGAAACGAAGATCGTCAGTTAGTGTGGGAAAAGCAGAGTGGGTGCACGGGTTCGCAACGAACCTCACGTGATACGGTTGCGCCACAACAGAGACGCTCTACTCACCGTCCATGTGGCTGACTTGGCGGTGCTAGACTGCTGGAAGGTGACCTCGAAGTTGTGCGGCCCAGGGTAGTCGGTGTTGGAGGGGATGGCCGGAGCTGGAGACATGGCCTCAAAGGTCGAGTTTGGCTGGGAGTAGGGTGACGGCGTTGGCACGTTGGAGGTGGTCTCGGAGCTGTAGGGACTGGTAGACGCTGGTCTGTTCCCCAAACCTTGTTCCATACTGCTGCTCAGTAGGCTGTACTGAGACTGAGTGAAAAGGCAGAAAGAGAAGGAGGGTGAGACAGGTAAAGGAGTGGGAGGGAGACAGGTGAAGGAGGGAGGCAAAAAAGTTGACACTGAAGGAAAGAGGGAGGAGATAAGACTCCATCCACTCCACTTCTACAGCTCCGGTTACACCGTGTTGGGACGTACGAGAGGGAGCCATGCCTCCAGGCAAAGGGTAGGTTGTAAAACACAACCATAATCTGTCCAATGTCTAATTGCCTGCCATTCTCTTCTCTAACTTACAAACACAAAACTCACAGATCATACCCACCACTCATAAATTACGTCTCCATGTGTTGGGCTAGTAGTACCTCAACAGGTGTGTTGAAAGTAAAGTTCAGATGGACTAATTTGGTAACAAATGATGTATTCTCATGCTTTTGATGAGTTCAAAGTCCTCAAATATAGACTTCACTTTTACATTTGTTTCATCTTTTTTTTTTTTTTTTTAATTAGAGGATATATACATTACAGATAATTTAACAAAAATCATATCAGAAGTTCCTCCGAATTTTCCATATGCAAAAAAAAACAAACAAACAACCAAGTTATAATTTCTTCTGCAGTTAACTATACATATTTGTACATACATATACACACGTGTACACCAATAATTGCTCCTATACATGCACATATCATCCAAGTATACACTGTACATATAATATATGCACATATTCCACCATACATAAAACTACTAAAACAAAACTACCCACCCGCCCGCCCAACCATTCTACCACCCACCCACCCACCACCTCTCCGTCTGCCTGATACGCACCACATAGGAGGAGTGCTTTAAGAATCAAAAAAGATAAAATAAATCCAGGAGTGGAATGGATCTTGGATCCAACTAAAGTTTAATCAGCATCCCTTTCCTCCAGGTCTCCTCCTGTATCCTCTCCCCTTAAATATCTTATAAAGAGATCCCAAGTTTGAACAAATTGTTGTCTCTTATTCCTTAGACAGAGCCGTATACGCTCCAAATGTAGTGTATTTGTGAGTTCGTCAAGCCAAAACTGGAAAGAAGGTGGCAGTTTATTTTTTCCAGAATGTTAGAATATGTTTTTTGGCTGTTAAAAGTCCATAGGAAATAAATCGTTGTTGAAACTTGGACAGACAGAGCTCATGTCTTGAAACACCAAAGACGATTAAAAACTCATCTGGTTCAATATGTTGCCCAGTGATTTTAGAGATGACACCAAAAATCTTGCACCAGGAGCTTCAAAGACTGGGACATAATGCATACCTGTGAAGCAGGGTCGCATCTGCCGTCCTGCATTTGTCACATATTGAAGAGACTCCGGGAAATATTCTAGATAATTTTGTCTTAGAGTAGTGTGTTTCATCATTTTTAATATTTATAGCTTTATAAATATTAACATCTCTTAACATTACTCAAACTTAGGGTTAGTGAATTATCCCATACCAGTTGTGTGGACATTAATGACATTTCAAACGGTGTAGTTTGTTTAAGAGAGGTGTGTCATTATTTTTCTAAAGCCGCGTTTCCAGCAAGGGACTTTCCCCAGGAACTAGTGACTTTGGGGTTGTACTCGGTGTATTTCGACCACAGGGATCAGGGTCTAAATGAAGTTCTGGGTAAAAATCTCCACCTCAGAAAGTCCCTGCTCGTGAAGTAGTACTTTTTCAAAGTTCAGGAACTTTTGGGGGTGGGACTTATTGAACATGCTGATTGGTTGAGTTCACGCAGCATTTTAATTGGATGACTCCACGTAGCATTTTAGTTCAACCACCATTTTTAAAAGTCTGTTGCGGTGCGTTCAGTAAGAGTTGTTTACTATTCAAATCAACAATGGAGTTTAAAAATACGACCAATGGAATGATGACGAGGTTCCGAATTTATTAAGCTTATATGCGGACAACGAAATCCAGCTGGAGCTGGAAAGTCGCGCACAGCCCTACGTCATCGGAATTAATCTTTGCGGTACTTAAGACCACGATGGAAATGCAGACAGCAACAGGTCTGGGGGGGGGGGAGTTCCTGGGACAAATTGTTCCAGGTAATTTCAGTGAAAAATCGGCTTAAAGGGATAGTTCACCCAAAAATGAAAATTTGATGTTTATCTGCTTATCCCCAGGGCATCCAAGATGTAGGTGACTTTGTTTCTTCAGTAGAACACAAATTATGATTTTAAACTCCAACCGTTGCGGTCTGTCAGTCTTATAATACATGGCAATGGGAACTCCATCTATAAGAGTCAAAAACGATCGGTTTGTACGAGAAACCGAACAGTATTTATAATTTTTTACCTCTAATACACCACTATGTCCAACTGCTTTGCGCATCCGGTTGGTGAGGTCTGAAAACGCGCTCTGATGACGGAAGTGATCTCTCGTGTGTATGTCTATGAGTGCGAGTGATCACTTCCGGCGTCAGAGTGCATTCAGACCTCAGCCAGATGCTCAAGGCGTTGGACATAGTGGTGTATTAGAGGTAAAAAAAAAAATGATACAAATACTGTTCGGTTTCTCGCACAAACCGATCGTTTCGTGTCTTAGGACATCAATGTGTCGTCACGAGCCGCAGGGTTTAATTTGGATTTGCCTATGCATGTTTTTTTTTAATCTTATTGATAGAGTTCCCATTGACATGCATTATAAGACTGACAGACCGCAACAGTTGGATTTAAAAATCATCATTTGTGTTCTACTAAAGAAACAAAGTCACCTACATCTTGGATGCCCTGGGGGTAAGCAGATAAACATCAAATTTTCATTTTTGGGTGAACTATCCCTTTAAGTTATCAGATGTACAATTTCACCTGACGGACTACAAAATGCAGAAACAAATGTTGACAAACAAAGTCAGACTTGGAACCCAGATTAAGAAGCCACTTTTCCACTGAAATTACCCGGAACAATTTGTCTCTGGAAATTTTTTCCCCCAGACCTGTTGCTATCTGCATTTCCATTGCAGTCTAAATTGAAGATTAAGTACGGTGACATAAGACTGTGCGCGACTCTCCAGTTCCCGCTGAATTCCGTTCTCCACATATAAGTGATATATGCCTTAATAAAGCCTGAACCTCGTCGCCAATCCATCAGTCGTATTTTTTAAACTCCATTGTTGATTCAAATAGCAAACAACTCCAACTGCACACACCGCGACAGACTTTTAAAAATGGTGGTTGAAATAAAATGCTGTGTGGAGTCAACCAATCAACTACCTCGCGAGCAGGTACTTTCTGAGGGGGGAATTTTTGCCCAGAACTTCATTTAGACCCTGGTTCCTGCGGTCGAAACACACCGAGTACCACCCCAAAGTCCATAGGGAAAGTTCCTGCAGTGGAAACGCAGCTATAGCTAAAATCATAACATTAAAGAGACTTTAGGTGGGATCTTTTGACTTGGGACAGTGAGGACCCACCAAAAAAATAACCCCGAACAACTTAGAAACACCCTAGCAACCACCCAGAACACTCTATCAACCACTCTAGCAATGTCCAAGAAACCACAACACTACCATCATTGCAGAGGTTTTCACTGACAATCACCACTTGCATTTTCCTCAGAAATCAAATGTAAAAATCTACATTTTGCTGTTCTTATATAAATATGATATAAAAATGATCTTCAAAACCTCAAAAAAATTAAAGCAAATAAATGCTATTATCACTTGACTCATGCAGAGCAGAGATGTCTTGATATAATGACTCAAAGTCCAGGAAAAAAGCATGATGGGTAATGATTCCCACAAAACCTCTAGACCAATCAGAGCCATGTGAAATAAGATAACCAAAACTGAAACACAAGTCAAGCAAAGGGTTGTCTTTACCTTCTTTTTCAGATAGTACACTGTCCAAACCGACAGAACCACATGTCCTCTGCTGTCAAACGACACACTGACGAACCCATAGGAACCATAGTGAGTAAAACACTCATCTCTCAAAGACATTAGACTTTATCACCTGTTTTCGCTAGTCTCTCTCTCCCCAAGACATCTCCTCTGGAGTCATGATCCTTGTGGACATAGTGAATGGGAGCGGGTGGAGTCCAGAGGGACGGAGGTCAGTAACCACATATTGTCCTAATTATGGCATATAAGCAGTCAGACAACACCTGCACAAGTATATACTTGCTGGAAAACACTTTCTCAAGACTCTTCCTGTGTGAATAACACAAGCATGCACATGAGAAAAGGGAACAAGAGAAACATAAAGCAAATGGTTCAAAGGTAGAGAGATGAGTTTTTCATGCATGCAATTCATTGCAAACTAGAACCATGTGGTGCTTTCTGTGCAAAACTCACCAATAAAATTCTAGGGTGTTGCCAGGATGTTGCTAAGTGGTTGTTAGGGTGTTCTGAGTCATTATTTACTGGCCCAAGTCAAAAAGCTCACTCCAAGTTTTTATATCCCTCCTTCAGTGTAAGTCTATGGGACATTTCAACTTGTTTTATCGTCCACCAGAAGGCAATTGCAAATCTGACCACTAGAAGCCACATCTCTCCTCAACAAGTAGCAAGACTTGAGGAATCATACATGCATGCGAGTTACATACTTAAGTTTAAAACTTTGAGGTTTGTTCAAATCCATAACCGTAAGTATGTTCAGCAGTAATTGTGATGCTTGCTTTAGCATTTACCTACAATATATCCTATATGTCCTACTAGTTTTCTGAATTTAGTTTTTGCCTGAAATAGGGGGCTTTCCATAAAGGATCTCTTCAAATGAACAAGAAAATGTGAGAAACGCTGTTTCAGAGTTAACCACACATACACACACACACACTCAGGTGTGCCTCATCAGTAAGTCTCAACATGTTCTGTGACAAGTTGAAACAGAACGGAAGCATTGTTTTGTGTGTGTGTGTGTGTGTGTGTGTGTGTGTGTGAGTGAGTGTGAGAGAGAGAGAGAGAGAGAGAGAGAGAGAGAGAGACAGATGTGTGCTTTGTGAGTAAATGATTCAATGTTTCATTTTTGGAACACACATGCAATGTCTCTCTCTCTCTCTATCACTCTACATATAATGAATGAATGAATTGTCCATTAAACTATAATCCATATCAACATTAAATATCAGCATTTTTATATAACTGACAAGAGTACAAAATAAAACCAAACTGACATTCATTCAGACAAGAAATTCAACTATATAATGAAGGCAAATTTTCACCGAAAAGTTGGAGAACTCACTGCAAGTTGTCACATTCGTTTAAAAAGTTAAACATTTATTTATTATATAATATTTAATTTATTAATTACATATTTATTCAATTTTATTAAATATTTGTTGGTCGAAACAATGGTATCTTGGATTTTACATCATTTCTTTTCACTTATTTTTTTTGTGATTCATTTTTGTTTTTCTGTTTATATTTTGCTGTAAAGCCTGTAATATGCTGCTTAATGCCAGGACTGTTGTGACAACTTACCCCATATGATGTGAGAACGTGTTCTATGAACTATGTGACAACATGCCCATGAATATCTGTCAGATTTTGCCATAACACAGTAAGCAGTATGCTGATGCATCTGTGGGCTGCAGAAAAGTTTTGTATAATAACATGTAAAAACAGCACCCTCTGCTGAAAACACAAAGAATTGCCATTATATCCTAATGAAGATTTATTTTTTGTACTCCGTAAACAGGTGTGAGATCAGATGACCGAGCTAAATTGCAAAATATTACTAAAACCAAAACAATCAAATGTTGCATTTGCTTAATTCAACTAACAAAATCTCTGAAATCCCTCAAAAATTAAATCAAAACAATACCAAAGTTCACAGAAAGGAACATCAACAGGTGTCCATCTTACAGATGTGCTGGAGATATAGCATCAAAACAGATCAAGCAACATAATACATAATCAAGCCAAATTAATAATAAACGAACATGTTTTAATTATAATTTAAGTATGTATATTCACCAATTATAATCAAATTATTATTTGTAAATCAATTACAGATAAACTTTGCACTGAAGAGCCTTACCAAAGACTGCTATATCAATATATGGTGCAATAGGAGATCAATTTAAAATAAAATAAAATAAAATAAAATAAAATAAATCAGCGAGTAGAGAAACAATATTGCTCCGGAAAAATCAATGGAATCATTCAGAAACTGCTCACCTACCGTGCTGTAGTAATGAGGCAGGTCACCGATACACAGCATTGTAACGTTCCCGCTAGGCAGGCAAAAGACAGGGGAGATTCTCCCACTGGTCTGGTCATGTGACCTCACAGAATACACAGGTGAGTTCTGCAATTCTCAGTTCTTCCCGTCTCACCTCTTCACTTCAGATGCTCTGAATGAAACTAACTTGACACAACAACTCAAGGAAAGGTAACGCACTGCCAGTTGCTTTTTCTGATTTTCCGCCAGTTCTCCTTGCCCTGTCAGCTTCTAGATGCAGCCAACAACAAATCTTTGGCCCTCCCACTTTTTGGCCTCATGACTATTCATTAACTAAAAAAGCAGGCCTAGACTTGCCCACTTGTCTTTTAGACTATACCATTTTTTTTTTCAAGGGGGTTGGTTAGTTTGCTTTGGCTTTCCGGTTTTTTGTCCGTATATTTTTTAATTAGTTCTGAAATTAACTACATCTTTTTAAATAGCTAGATGTCACAAAAAGATAACCAAGAGGTTGGAGCAATTCCCCATAAGCACCAAGTGAAAAACAAACACTTGAAAATCAATAGATTCTTGAAAATGCTTGTCCAAGTCTAAAGTCAACAACCAAAACATCTCAATAAAGAGAAGGAAATCCATATGCCCTAGAACGGATATTTCATTGAATTCTGGAAGCACTGATGCAGAAAGTCAAATATGCACAAAAGCAATGCACAAGATATATAATGAATTAATCTCGCAAAACCGTCATATTTCACCTCAAAAAAAAAAAAAACATATATATATATTTTTTTTTATTATTAAATATTTTATGTATTTGCTGTACTCCTTTATGCTGATTTAATTAACAAATCTTTTATAATCCATCATTATAAGTAAGAAACAGTAAGAACAGCAAGAAATGCTTTATTACAGTAATAAGAATCTAATGAGATTCACAATTTAAAATAATGGAAATTCAAAATAAAATGTTTGGTATGCATTAATATTGTAATGACAACTGTGGGAAATGTCATATAACATCATATAATTAAAGTCACAACATCCTAATGGTCCTAAAATAGACTTAATTTTCTTTATGCAAAATATAATTTCTTATTTCTTTATTTTGATTTTGGGGTAAAATGTGACCTTGTGAGATTTAGCCAAATATCCTGTGTCTCCATCTATTCATCCATCTCTCCTGCTCTCTGTTTCCCGGCACGTGCGCCCCAGATGGGAGGCAGCAGCAGGTGTCGTGTTCCTGGCTTGGCTTTTCTCTCTAATTAAGGCATCACAACCTCCCACTCATATACCCTGACCTGCTGCAGAGCCCGAAGGGAGGGAAAAAACAGCACAGGAGAGGGAAACTAGGGACTGAGGAGGGAATCCTGATGGATAAGGAGGGAAAACCAAGAAGTTTTTTTTTTTTTTGGTGGATAGGAGGATGACGTTGCTGTACTCTATGGAGCCCCACACATGACATGCAAGGAAAAAAATTGTAGGCTAAATTGTGCACATGATTTACTAATTTGTTCCCTCGATTTGCTAAATCATGCACGCGATTAATAAATCAACGGAATGAATCAGTAAATTGTGCGCACAATTTAGCAAATTGAGGGAACGAATAAGTAAATCTTGTGCACGATTAATATATCGAGGGAACGAATCAGTAAATCATACTTATGATTTAGCAAATTGAGGGAATGAATCAGTAAATCATGCACACGATTAATAAATCAAGGGAACAAATCAGTAAATCGTGAGTACAATTTTGCAAATTGAGGGAACGAAACAGTAAATCGTGCACATGATTAATAAATAAAGGGAACAAATGTGTGTATGATTTAGTAAATCAAGGGAACAAATTAGTAAATTGTGCACACGATTAATAAATCGAGGGAACGAATCAGTAAATCATATATACGATTTAGCAAATCGAGGGAACAAATCAGTAAATCGTACATACGATTTAGCAAATCAAGGGAACGAATCAGTAAATCTTATGTACAATTTAGCAAATCCAGGTAACAAATCAGTAAATCGTGCGCACGATTAATAAATCGAGGGAATGAATCCGTAAATCGTGCATACATTTAGCAAATTGAGGGAACGAAACAGTAAATCGTGCAGACGATTAATAAATCGAGGGAACAAATCAGTAAATAGTGTGTACGATTTAGTAAATCGAGGGAACGAATAGGTAAATCGAGGGAACGAATTAGTAAATCTTGTGCACGATTAATAAATCAAGGGAACGAATCAGTAAATCATGCACATGATTAATAAATCGAGGGAACAAATCAGTAAATAGTGTGTACGATTTAGTAAATCGAGGGAATGAATTAGTAAATCTTGCGCACGATTAATAAATCGAGGGAACGAATCAGTAAATCATACTTATGATTTAGCAAATCAAGGGAACGAATCAGTAAATCTTACGTACAATTTAGCAAATCCAGGTAACAAATCAGTAAATCGTACGTACAATTTAGCAAATCAAGGGAATGAATCAGTAAATCACGCGCATGATTTAATAAATCGAGGGAACGAATCAGTAAATCATGCGGCGATTAATAAATCGAGGGAACGAATCAGTAAATCATACGTACGATTTAACAAATCGAGGGAACGAAACAGTAAATTGTGCTCGCAATTTGGTAAATCAACGGAACGAATTAGTAAATCATGAGCATAATTTACTTTTTTTTCTTGCATGTCATGTGCGGGGCTCCGTAATAATCTAACTAAACCTTTTCACTTAATTTTTGTAATTCATTTATTAATTATTATACCTTCAGTTTTATGCTTTTATGCTTTTCACCATCTTAATTGACAGATTACATAGAATTAATTCATATTAATTATGCTTGCATAACTGCAAAAAAAGCTAATTATGAACAAAATACAATAAACAAATATTAATACCGCAAAGATAAATACTACCGCATTCTGTCAAGTTGAATTCACTTCTCTTTGATTGGTTTTACTGACAATGTATTGTATGTTTGTAAATCAATAGATTGCAGTTGTATTTGCTTGACACTCAGAGAATGTTCCGCCGGCTTCTTACCATCACGTTGTCGTTCATGTCTCTCATGTGGTAGACGTCCATGCAGACTTCAGCGCGGTTGCTGGGCAGGCTGCTGGAAGCCACCCTGTCCCCTGAGTGTCCTGCCTGAGGAAGCTCAAAATATGTGCTGTCTGGCTCACTGTAACAAGACAAAGAGACTGTACGTGAATCAAAAATGGATTATATAAGCAGGTTTAGCTTATATTTAAAGGTCATGTAAAAGATTTCACATATGTTAATTCAAAGAAAACAAATTGCAGTTTATCTTGAAATAGTGCAAATTAATTGTTACTAATATCAAAACGTGCTGCTGATATCACACACATTAATAAAACATTGATTAATTTTTCACACCTGTTATTCATTTCATTGATTGGTTTGTCTGTGTATTTAAGCTCTGGATTACTTTCTGTTCATTGTCTGTTCTCATCATGCTGTAATCAGTTGTTCTGTTCTTGCTTTTCCAGTGTTCTGAGTATTTTCTTTTGAGTTTTGTTAATAAATCTGATACTGCTGCTTTTAAATCCGTTTCCTCGTCATTCGCAACTGAAAGTTGTCAATGACCAGTGTTGGGAAAAGTTACTTTTAAAATTAATGCATTACAAAATTGTGTTACTCTCTTTATGGAAAGTAATGGGTTACATTTCTTTTGCATTGCTTTTTCTCACCTGGGCTGGGTTTGCTTGTTTGCTTTATAATAACAAACAAACGTTTTATTTTTGGCAAATATAAAAGGCCAATTCACACCAAAAGGCTGAAGGAAATGCAGATTCACGCCTGTACAGAGGGAGCAGCTCAAACAAACCTTTCAGCTGTGCTGCTATTCTGGGGTGTGTTTCCCGAAAGCATCGTTAGCCAACTATGGTCGCAAGTCCCATTGAACTCTATTGGTAACGACGGAACTTGCGACCATAGTTCGCTTTGGGAAACGCACCCCTGGATTGCAAAAGAATAGGATGCAGGAGAAAAAAAAAGTTACACCCTTACTTCAGCAATCAAAAAGAAACACAAATGTGACGTTTATCTAAGTAATTTTTGCTTATTAGTATGGTTCAATTTATTTAACATATTTAATTAATTCAGGTTTGCATAATATTCTGAGTTTGCATTTCACTATTTCATTTATTTTGAGGAATACTGGATCTTTTTTGCACAAGTGAGATGAGTATATGCATGTTCACATTTAGTCTAGAACTACAATAACCATTATGTTCACACAGCACACACAACGCCTCTACATTTAACAACAAAAGAGCTGTCAATCAACAAATGGGAAAACAAAGTTACTTATTTGAAAAAGTAACTCAGATATTTTGTTGTAAATTGAAAGGGATAGTTCACCCAAAAATGAAAATTCTGTCATCATTTACTAAACCTCAAGTTGTTCCAAATCTGTAAAAATTTCTTTGTTCTGCTGTACACAAAGGAAGATGTTTGTAACCAAGCAGATCTCGCCCCCCATTGACTACCATAGTATTTTTTTCCCTACTATGGTTGTCAATGGGGGGTGAGATCTGCTTGGTTACAAACATTCTTCCAAATATCTTCCTTTGTGTTCAGCAGAACAAAAAAATGTATTCAGGTTTGGAACAACTTGAGGGGGAGTAAATGATGACAGAATTTTCATTTTTGGGTGAACTATCCCTTTAAAAGTAATGCATTACTTTATTAGTTACTTGATAAAAGTAATCTGATTAAGTACTGATTAAGTCGCATTACTTCTTAAGCCCGGAACACATCAAGCTGACGCCGACGAGCTAGTGGTGACAAAAGCAGACTGACCGACGAGCTCCGACGCCGATTCAACATGTCGAATCGGCAGAAAAAATGCAGACAAGAACCAACTTCACTCAGAGAAAACTTGGTCGGCCTGACGAACAAAAACCGCCTGACGGCCGACCGTCAGTTTGGTGTGTTCCAGGCTTAATGCGTTACCCCCCAACACTGCATGTGACAACACAACAAAAATGCATGTGACTGCCAGTAAATAAACTCACAGGGTACTCCACAAGTGTTCAAAGGTTGTACCCTCATCAGCGGTGGTTGACTGGGACATCTTGGATGTTGGACAATCCACCGCAGGGCAGATCACACTGAAAAACACAAACCAAACAAGAGGGTTACATAATAAAATAAAAGCACCAGTGACAAACAAAATCATCAGTAAAATGACACATTGCAGTCAGTTACATACAGTATACATGCAAACGTAACTAGCCAAATATGCAATACAGTGAACATGGACTTCTTTAGTACACTTTCCAAAAAAATATAAATGGTTAACTGATAATAACATCTAAATTAATAAAAAATAATATTCTTTAATATTGCTGAATCAACCTAAATACATAAAATGTATTTTATTGGTATAATTTAATGTATTAAATCATGTAAAAAACAAACAAACAGCTCTTTAAGGTAAACAATGGCACTTTTTACAGTGAAGTGCAAGATCTTGACAGTATGAATCACCATCCATTTTTTTGTAAGGGAAAAAAATATCTTGTGGTTTGAAATGGCACGAGGGTGAATGAATTATTACAGAATCTTGATTTAAAGGTGAACAAGTCCTTTAAAAATTATTGTGAAATTGGTATGAATACTCTAAAAAAGAGGTTAATTCAAATGTTTAAAACTACATTTGATATTATTTGATGTTAAATTAAAAAAAATAAATGGATAGTCTTCCAAATTATATTTAATACCTATATAATGATTAATCACAATTGTTATACATTAATTGACCCTGTAATTTTATACTGGACCCAGATTCTAAAGAGAGAGCATTATAACTGCTCTGTACTCATGCTCTGTAAAATAACTCTACATCTTAAATGCATCTTAAACTGCATCACTGTGTAGAAATTGAACACACACAGGATTCGATTTAAAAGTAATTTCCACCCTGCTGCCCAATGCATCATCTGAAGTTTGAATCCCAGCAGATTTTGAGGCTGGACGCAGAGATTCAGAATAAAGATGCCAGGCTTGACGTGTCCAAACCTGCCTGGCACTGTTCCACAGTGACCACATACTTCCTCCATCATATTACTCATAGGAAATGAGGGCTAGAAAACTGTATCCTAACCACGCAAGAACAAGTCAACACAGAAAGTGAGTCTGTTGCAGTTGTGAACCATCAAAACTGTAACACACTACACACCTAATAGAAAATCCTCAAATTTTCATTCATTCATTAGGTTATGCCATTTAATTAGCTATATATTGATCATGATTTTGCAATTATTTTATATTCATTTGAAGATAAGAAAAAGCATTAATGTTTATTAATGTTTGTTTTTTTTTATTTTAGAAAAAGGCAAGATAAAGGACTCAAACACACATATTAAATGCCCATATCCTATTACTAAAAAATATCAACATCCCTTATATTGTGGATGATATTTAAAGTAGCTATTTTAAAGATGATTCATTTCATTCATGTTCATGTAAATTAGATAAATTTAAAGATGACAATCACAGTGCTATTCTTTGATACACTGTTATGTTTCCACATACTGTAGGTTGAAACTGAATAAAAAAAAATAAAAATTAAAAAAAATTCATAGGAGCATAAATTATGCATTTTTAAAATGGTGTATTCACCTTATCAATCAATCAATCAATCAATCAATCAATACAATCAATAAAAGGCAATATTTTTTACTCCAGTAAATATTTCTCATAGGCTTATTCAATTCTTATTCAATTTCTGTATGTGCTAAAAAAGATACTGAAGATTCCCTACATTTTTGTCTAGGAAAAAAGTTAAATAAAGTAAGCTTAGTTTATTAAACACACATTGACTTTGAGCCTGGCATAGGTTCTTCAGCAAAATCCCAATAGTAAAATAACTGTAAAACGCACAAAAATGTAAAAGTAAACTTAATTAATTATAATATATGTATAATGTATAATATATAAATGTATATATATTAAATGTATACATTTATAGCATGTATATAACATTTATAACAAATACTCTTTTAAAACAGTTAAGCGTTTCAGTTAAATACCGACTCTGTGGTTTTATTTTGTTCACTTGATAGCTATTACAAAACAAAAAGATGAGATTATAGGCTCCTTGTAATTTGGATGTAACAAAATAATTTTAAGCGCTTTCAGAAACGTTTAAAAACCAACATTCTGCTATAGAAAACATTTATTTTTACTCAAGATATTACAGAGATGATTCTTGTGACAACTTCAACTAGCCCGGTGTCCCCTTAATTTAAAATAGAACAGACAGGTAAATCTAAATGTGCTAATTTAAAAAAAATATAATAAAAAAGAATAAAAAAGAAAACGTTTTCTCATACAATAAGTGCTTCAGGCAGAACACACAGCCTGTTTACTGTTGTGCAACGCGCGTCGCGCCTGTTCCCTCGGTAACGCCGAGTGCAAAAGACGACCTATTAGCATAAGCTAAATTAAGGTTTACTCAAACAAAACTTATCGAACACTTTTCAAAAGACTATTATATGATCACAAAAAAAAAAAAAAACACCTCATAAAACTATCGTTTGCTCCTAAATGCTTCTCAATATCTGCTTTCGTTGAGGATTTTAGTCCAATCTCCCTGATTTCGCATGTCAAATTTTAAAATCAACACAGCAAAACTAAAATAGTTTAAAAAAATAAATAAATAAATAAATAAAATAAAACGTGGCTAAATAATTAATTCCAATCTGGGAAAGACAAGTGAATTGGGATGAGGGCATTGGGATTTCGTTTACATCACCTCAAAGTGAAGTCCGACCTCTGTATTTTTACGAACGAGGCAACATCGTGTTTACTAATTTTGAGCAGTATTCCCGTGATAGCTGCCACCTTGAGATGAGTTAAAGCTCTGCCAGCAATTATACACACACAACAGGGATTCGAGCGGAGAATTGAATTATCACCTGACGAAGGCCTTGAATTTTAGAGCTAATGAAGCTGTGTCTTACCGATGCTCACACCGAACAGCCCCAAAACTGATCAGCCATAGCCAGGAGTATAGCCCACTTCACCGGTTAATGCGTCATGGACAAAAAGTGCAAAATTCTTCCTTTGTACCGGTTAATTTCAGGGTGGATTCATATAAAGCACATGTTAAAACAGAAGAGCCTTGAAAGGCATAGGAAAATTTGCGAAAATATTCATAAAGATTGCAAACTCCTTCGAGCGACCATAACTCAGCGCAGTACTGAACTAATACAGCGCCCTTGACAACGAGTTACACAGAAGCCGTCACACATCACCTGCCTTCATTTCACCTCTAACATTGATGTTTAATTAAAATACATACAATTATATATATATATATATATATGGTCCCCAAAGGCCTATATAATATTAATATATTAGCCTATATATTTATAATAATATTATAAACATTTTAATGTATTTATTTAATTTTCTTTACCGTCTATTTAGGCCTATATTGTTTGGAAATAATATTTAATACCTGTAACATAATATAATATAGGTCTAATATATTATCTGTAAAATTATTAGGCTAGACAAACACAAATAGATCAAGGTCTAGTGGGAAAAAAAAACATAATCGCTCTCAACAGAAGTTCATGTTTCTTATCAAGCTTAAGGTTTAGTCTACTGTAATACATGTTGACAGACAATTATCATAGTGAACTCTGACCACTGCATCACCTTTCTAGGACACTCATCGATTTTCTAACTGACAGATAAAAAAGAACAAATTAAAATGCAGAATACACTTATTGTTTTGTGCTTTAGCCTTTAAAATAAATAAATTAAGCTACATAAATGAAAAAATAAGTCGATTAGTGGAGTGATTTAAACATATTTATACATTTTAGCATTATTAACGTAAAAAAAAAAATGCTATTTTTTTTAACACATCTAGTCTAAGCTATTGAAGTGAATGATGAAAACATGAGGAGATCTTACTGCGTTCACTTAAAGTGGGTGGGTTTAAATGCTTACCTTCAGCAATGTGAGCACTGTATACTATTCCCATACCGTGAGTACTAACGAACCACAATACTAGATTTATATTAGATTTGACGTTACTTACCAAACAAGTTATTTTCCTGGCTTAACAAACTATGCCGATGATCCCAAAATCACTTCCTTGACTTGCAGCTGACCCTTGTAAACTACAGCCTTGTCTTGTAGCAAATGAGCTCCGAATTAAGCCATTGAACAACAGAACGTAACTTGAATCACTCCTTATAGTTAAAAAGCAGATGAGAGAGTGGCAGATGAGGCTGATTATGCAGGTATAGGGTAAATAGGCTCGCGGAGTGTGAGTGCACTTGGCTGTGGAGGGTTGGGTTGGGGGAATTGGTGGGGGACGGGAGGAGGCGTTAGCCGCCGTTTGGGCTCACACGAGCGGGAAACACTAATCCCATATGAAGAGGTCGCTAAAATGTGATGAAAGCTTTACGTTTACATTCTCACTTGAATCTGTGTGCGGTTTGACAGTCTAATTCGGTGGTAGAAAGACTTCTGTCCATAAGAAAATCTTAGACCGCTGCCTCTCCTGACAGCATAAACACGTTTTTGCATTTGCTTTGAAATGCATATACGGTATAATAAAGTAATTCAACGCAGGTAAGTAATACAACTACTTAAGATGTGCTTGATAAGCCGTATTTATTGTTAATTCTAGAAAATAGAGATGAAACATCATTTCCCACAATTCCCTTGCGACGCCGACAATTAGCTCGGCGCTGATTGGCCGTCAGCACAACACATATGACGTTTTCGTAGACGTCACTTCCGAAACAATAAGAGATTCGGTTGAGGGCTTTAGCGCTCCTTGGCTGGGTCAGTTGAATCTTATGAGTATCTTTTTGTTTTGTCTTGCAAAGGTCTTAAAAACTAACCGTTAAATTCTTCGGATCAATACACTAAAAGGTAAATTGTTAAAACGCATATAACGAGTCTTTTGTTAACTTAGACGTGTAACCAGTGTTGTAACTTAAGTAATCACACTGATACAGAGCCGTTAACGTTTCCTAAACCTGACAAAAGAGAATTTAGGGATTATTACTGGTCGTTTCTAAAATCCAATACAGTTACAAAGTAGTCGTAATATTCATACCGGTAGTAAACTCAGGATTTGTGGTAAGTAGAATAGGTTTTGTCTTAAATTCTAGATTTAAAACAGGAATCTCATGAATAACAACCTGTTATTAAGACACATGTTTAGCATAAAGCAACATTTTTATTCATTGTGACATTATTTCCATGTCTGTCGAGCACCTTTCCCCTCTAATTGGTATTAAAAATATAATTTTCATTACTGTACTGTGAAAAAAAGCATACCAATTGAAATTGAAATTATTTATCCATAATGGTATTATTAATAATTAAATTCTAAAGGATTTACGCATAAAGGTATTATTTATAGTACAATTTATTAAATTACCCAATGATTACTGATTATAATAAAAATATTATAATTAATATAGTTTAGTAATAAGAATATAATAAGAATCACCTCTGAGAATAATGGTGTTCTCTAAATAGTATTTTTATTATTACCAAAAATGTATTATGTTTATTTGATTTGATTTCTTTTTATTATTTGTTTGTTTTGATTAACTATGAGGTGTTCTTTTACTCGGATTAGACACAGTCTTTGTGTCTCTGTTTGCAATCTTAAAGGGTTAGTTCTCCCAAAAATGAAAATAATGGAATTTATTTATAATGTAATTTACTCACCCTCATGTCGTTCTACACCCGTAAGACCTTCGTTCATCTTCGGAACACAAATCAAGATATTTTTGATGAAATCCGATGGCTCAGTGAGGCCTCCATAATAATGACAACAATGACATTTCCTCTCTCAGGATCCATTAATGTACCAAAAACAAATTTAAATCAGTTCATGTGAGTTCAGTGGTTGTATCTTAATATTATAAAGTGACGAGAATACTTTTTGTGCACCAAAAAAATCAAAATAATGACTTTTTAACAATGTCTTGTGATGGCCGATTTCAAAACACTGCTTCGGAGCTTTACGAATTGAATCAGTGATTCGGATCTCCTATCAAATGGCTAAATTGCTGAAATCATGTGACTTTGGCGCTCCGAGTCACTGATTCGATTTGTAAAGCTCTGAAGCAGTGTTTTGAAATCGGCCATCACGAGACATTGTTGAAAAGTCGTTATTTTGTTTTTTTGGCGCACAAAAAGTATTCTCGCCACTTTATAATATTAAGGTAGAACCACTGAACTCACATGAATCCTTTCAAATGTGTTTTTAGTACATTAATGGATCTTTAGTACATTAATGGATTAATGGAGAGAGGAAATTAATAAAACTGTTGCCGTTTCATTCATGGATGGATCACTGAGCCATCGGATTTCATCAAAATATCTTAATTTGTGTCTATTTATTGAATTAATGACATTATTTTCGTTTTTGTGTGAACTAAACCTTTAACATTTTGGTAGTATGTTAAGGTCAAAATTTTAAAGTATGCATCAACACAGTAGTCAATATATTTTATGTTGTATTTAATTTATAGTTACATTTTTATATTTGTCTTTTCAGTCACAGACTAATCAAAGATTTCCAGTAGCATGAATTTCTCAGAGGTCCTCAAGCAGTCCAATCAATTGTGCAAAGTTTCTCCTGATGGGAAATATTTGGTAAGATGTTTTTCTTACAGGCAATAACATCATCAAATTATGACCATGATCAGCACACTGATCTTACAGTTTCTTGTTAATCAGCACATTTAATTTGGACTTGTAGGCCACCTGTGTTCAGTACCGCCTGGTTGTCCGTGATATCAACACCCTTCAGATCCTGCACCTGTACACATGTCTGGACCAAGTGTTGCACATGGAGTGGTCCTCTGACTCCCTCTTCATCCTTTGTGCCATGTACAAAAGAGGACTAGTGCAGGTATGTCAAGTTGCCCGTTGCGTTTATTGATACAGTAGTAATGATTTATCTTGAACTTTGTCATGGAAACTAGCATGTATAAACCTTAAAGTCCCCCTGTAGTCAATAATTTTATCCCTTAAAACTCATCTTTGATCACCAAAATGTTAAATGTTTTTTCCTTGTTTTTTTTTTTTTTTTATGCCTAAAAATAGCTTGAATGTAACTCTACACCCTTGCCTCATTTAATATACTTGGATCAATGAATATGCAAACTAGCCCCGCCTCCACTCACTCACTCACGGCAGCTCAGAGATCCACTCGGTCAACTTACTGAGGTAAACGCTGCAATGGTATCGCTCTTTACAACATCGGACACATAACGTTAATTAATATGATTAGCCTTTTGCTTGACTGTTATCAAACAGCTAATAATGTGTTGCTAATGTTACACAAAACATGTTCCCGTTCGCCATGTCAGAGTCAGACAGCTGCCTTCTAACAATCAGTATCCTTACAAACGCTTTAACAACTCAGGATGTCGGTGGAGAAAGGCATATAATTCATCATAACATCGTAATATACATCATACACCTGTCATGTTGCTAAATGTACGTGATTTATCATATCAACAGAAAAATATATCGGGATAACCTGCCTTCTCTCGAGACTCCCCTGCTAAATCGCTGTTAATGATATGCTAACTGCGGGTTTGACACTGTCTTTTTTTCACTGCAGTTTTAAGGAGAAAATACTCAGCAATGGTGTTGACTTATGAATGTGCACTTGGTTTGTCTAAAAGCATATTAAAAACACCACATAGACATATAAACAACATTAAAAACTTGATTTTCACAACAGGGGGTCATTAATTAAACAATTCAATAATCAATTAAAAAGGAATTTATACCTGTATGATATTAAGCTGTTGCCACATTGGACCAGTGGTTTGGAAAATGGATGGATGGATGATTCAGCTGAGGGCGCCATCTTCTGGCAAGACGTGGGAATTCATTTGGCACGACCCTCACAGTGCAATATGGGTATTCTCTAGCCGTTGAGTGTAAATCAGGTGTACACTCGTTATTGTGGTGCATTATGAATGAGTGCACTCAATAATAACCACTATGGTTTCGGACACCACTACAAGAGGCTGTCCCCTCAAATGGTGCCCTATTTAACGGTATAAGGGGCAATTTTGACACAGCCACTGTTTTTGAACGAATCTCTTGAGTGAATGATTCAATGACAAATACATTTAAGTCACTTGTCGCCACCTACTGGCATAACGATGTAATTCATAAAATCTTTATTTGAAGCATGTTACTTTGAAAAGGTGAATTTACTCTATTTTGATCGCTACCGTCGACATCAGTGTTTATATGCGAACTATAAACTTTTATCCCAGTACTTCTGTGATAATTTGAATGATTGTAACACATATAAATAATGATACTGTGTGGTTGAAAAGACTGTTTGTGAAGCTGTTTCATACTTGTGCATGACAACTTCTCTCTCTGGATCTAAATGTGAGTCGGGCCGATAATGTGGAAAAACAATGAAAAAATCGATTTTCCCTTTATTTTTTAGCTAATTTCAAAGAACAGACATTCAATAAATAATCTCCCAAAGCAGGGCTCAACCAAGCGGCAACCTCCCCCAGTCTCTCGTGAAGCCAATACGGAAGTGACTTAAACTGCGATTCATCGACTGGCCGCTAGGGACAGGCTCCAAAAGAGAGCAGAATCTCATTGAGTCCCATGTTAAATTGGCCAAGTTTATAGCAGAAAAAAACATGTTTACAAGTTGGTTCAAATTGTGGTTTTGGTCTATACTGCTAATGTTGCCCTTCATGACAACTCTGAGGGGGGTGAATTTTTTTCTAACTCATTCTTTTGAATTATATTAAGCCTTAAAGTTCTGCATAATTAAGGGTGTGGTCACTTGAGTGACAGGTAGATGCCGCTGCTGTCTGTGAGCCGTCACTTACGTAGTGGTTCCATATTTTTTTACAGTCTATGGGCTCAACACTAAGGATTTTTTCTGCTGGCCCGGTCGGGCCAGTGGTTCAAAATTTTCAATGGCCCCTCAGTTAATTCCAGCCGCTGAATTTGGCATCTCAGCCGTATTTGTGCTCGATTATTTTATACAATTATAAAATATGGCTTGCTGCATAATATTCGAGACTGATGTGTGTCTGTGTAGATGTGCATGCATGTGGAAGAAACAGAACACACGTTGTTGGATCGTGGCATTGGCTAAAAGTTTTGTTTGTGAGATTTACTACAGTGACAATAGCGGGAGGATATCAAAATCTGACAGCACTGCTTGGATATTATAACTAAAACTGCTGCACTATTTTGAAAAAAATATACTTTGGACACGGGCTCATTTGTTTGTTAGATACGATCGTATAGAGTTTTACAACATAAACGCTGCTCAGATTGCATTATTTCTTGAAGAATGATGACAGAGAGCAGATCATTCAGAAGAAATGTTATGCAAACAATGGATAATATATCAATATTTCATGGACAAAAAGTACTGTTTTGCAATGGACATTTATATTTTACCCAAGTGCCACAGATTGGATTCATCTCGCGATCTCTATTATAAAGGTATGAAGTCTCATTTCGATTTTCCATGTTGTTATTTGCACCCAACACAAATTACTGGTGTTGGAGCATCTATATCTTAAAAAACACAGTAGATTAGCAGTAAACCTTTAGAACTTTCTGATGATAAAACGTATCTTCATTAATAATTTAGATAGTATCTAGATAGATAGCTCCTTTGCTTGCTAACATGGTCACGTCGAGCTAGGCGGGCATGGTTTCAGCAACCAGTCACATCAGCTCAAACCACCTACCCGCCTCTTTGCCCATTTTCAGTTATCCGGGAGTGACGTGCGGTGACGTGCAACTAAGATGGCAGCGGCCTCATTTACGCGTCAAAACTGCTGTTCAGAAATCTATGGGTGACGTCACGGACACTACGTCCATATTTTTTTACAGTCTATGGGCTCAACACTAAGGATTTTTTCTGCTGGCCCGGTCGGGCCAGTGGTTCAAAATTTTCAATGGCCCCTCAACAAAAAATTAATAAAAGTAAAAGACAAGAACATGGGCCTATAAATCATTGTCTTTGTTACATTTAACCTCAATAAATAGGGTTATGACACCAAAAGCTACTAGATTAACTTATATTTTAAATATTGTTAGACAAATAAACATTTGTAATAAATAAAATATTAACAAATAATCAAATTACGAGTAATAGCACAAATAAATAAAACAGAACAAACAATGATATAAATGTTGCTTTTCAAGTTTTTCATGTAGGTTTAAACAGGAGATTTTCAGGTACAGAAATTGTAATCTAATGTATAACTATAGAATAGATTAAACTTTATTAAAGTTAATCAGTCAAGAGCAGTTACAGATGCATAAAAATGTTTTTAATGTTGAAAATATAAATCGTTAAATACTGTTATTTGAAATTATAAAAAAAAAAAATGAAGACACTTTAAATGTGAAATTAAACCCGCCAGTAGGTGGCAGCGAATCACTGTTAATGAGCGAATCATTGAGATTCAACCGATTCATTCAAGCAGCTGATTCATTCAAGAAGTGTTGCTCAGAGACGCAAAACAATTCTGTGGACTTTGGAATATTTTCTTTGGCGAAATACATATCTATGGGCGAAATAGACGATTTGGTGTCTTAAATGTAAGTCACTTTATATTAAGTTCTTGTTCATTAAACTGTACGCTGAATAAAATCAATATCACATCTGTAATCATGCTAATATTTGGAGATGTACACAAACAGTGACATAAACGCTGGTCATTTGTCAATGGGAAGCCTCGTTTCAACTGACCGGCACGCGATTGGTCCAGCCATCCTCCTGTCAGACTAGCAGCGCTCTGTGTAAACAAGCTAGCAGATCTCCTCAGAAAGATAGTTCAATACTCTGTAGTGTACTATACTGTGTTTAGTATACTAGTTCTGTTTATTAATTTGAGACATGTCGCTGTCAAAAGAGAGCAAAGTCGCCAAAGCGTTAAACTCATTCACTCTCTCACACGCTTTCTCTCAGTGACTGTGTATATGTGCGTGTACGCGCAAGGTGACAGTCAAGGATGCACACACACACACACACACACACACACACACACACACACACACACACACCCTCTCTCAAGCAAAAATGTAGCACCTGTGTTCAATCTTTCTGATTTTAGCAAATCTTTGTAAAAGTGCCTTTTAAAATATTTATTCAAAAAAATACTTTAAAATAATTTGAGCTTCAGCCTGGTTTAATAGCATTCATATATATACAAATGTCTTTGGTCAAATTAAGCTGTAAAATTAATAGTTTATCCCTTTAAATGCAATGGATTTTTGAAGGATATCAACAAAAAACAGGCAAAAAACTTTAAAAGTGATTTTCTCAGGTTTTCAATTGGAAAAAGAGGGCAGACAACCATAGTACAAATGGGTATATATTTAAAACCATTCAAGGTATGACTTTGACTAGGATATCATTTTAAAGCTCCTCTTTCCATTGATACCAAAATCTCAGTTTTGAAATTTGGGTCACTGTGACTCATTTTGCTGGATCAGGTCACAAATGTTCGCTGTGATAGACAGCAGAATTGTTGTTATTTAGGAATAAGATCACGTGTGTGTATGAATCAAAATCATGATCTTTTACATAAGACACATGATTAGAGGTCTCATTCACATCTGTTGCACAAATGGTATGAGCTAGACACCAATTTTAAAACTTAGGTTTAGGCGTTTGTTCAAATAACCATTGCTTCAGCCTAATAACCCCTCTAATAACTTTAAAGTATTAGGTTATAACTTTAATTATCACTTTTTTAACAATTAGATAAATTCTTCTTTATAGTTTAATTTACACACAAAATGATCTTACCTCTGTAAGGGAAGCCAGCGCCAGTCTTTCATGTTGAGCCTTTCAACAGGGCAACAGGACACAAATATTTTATTTAAGAGCCTTTGTGTTTCTCTATATTTGCTCTCAGGTATGGTCTCTAGAGCAGCCGGACTGGCATTGTAAGATAGACGAGGGTTCTATTGGACTAGTCTCGTCACGCTGGAGTCCTGACGGGCGACACATACTCAACACCACTGAGTTCAATGTAAGTATGGCAGTAGGAGGAGTCAGTTCTGCACCGTGTCAACTGTTGCTGCTCATAAATAAAGACCTGAAAATAACAGACAGTCCATGGGCAGGACTGAGTTCAACTCTGTTGATTAATTCTGTGGGGTCACAGTCAGAATGCACTGTTCTTCTGAAAATTACTTTTTTTATTTATTTTTTTTTTAAATTTTTTTTACTGAAAATTATTATTATTATTATTTTTTTTTTTTTTGTTATTGTTTATATCTACTTGAATGAAAAATGCCCATGTTCACTACTGCTCAAAAATGTATGGTTGGTAAGATGAAAAAAGTCTCTCTTGCTCATTAAGTCTGCAATAATTTGATAAAAAAAAATACAGTCAAACAGTAATATTGTAAAATATTATTACAATTTAAAAAAAAAAAAAAGCTTTCTATTTGAATATGTTTTAAAGCATAATTAATTCTTGAGAGGACAATTCAGCCTTACCATTACTCCAGTCTTCAGAGTCACACAATCTTTCATATATTTAATATAGTGATTTGGTGCCCAAGAAACATTTCTTATTATCAATGTTTAAAACAGTTGTGCAGCTTAATATTTTTGTGGAAACCATGGATAACCGTGGATTCAGGATAATTTGATAAATAGAAATTCCAAAAGAACAGCATTTATTTGAAATAGAAATATTTTGTAACATTATAAATGGCTTTACTGTCACTTTTGATCAATTTAATGCATCCTTACTGAATAAAAGCATTCATTTCTTGAATAAAAATCTTACTAAACCCAAACTATTAAACTGTAGTGCACTCTAAAAAATAAAACATTGGTTCAACAACAAAAAAAATATGTTAACGTTTTCCACTAGAATTTTTAACTTAAGCCAATTGGGAGAATTACATTAATTCAAAGCAATATTTTGAGTAATTTTTTAAGTAAGGTGAAGAAGTTTTTTTGCCACAATAAAAACACATTTCTAAGTAACATGAACTTAATAATTTTCAACATGAATGCAAATATTTAAGTTGATCCAACATAATGTTTTAAGTAAGGTGAAGACACTTTTTGGACACAATAAAACGCATTTCTAAGTAACATGAACTTCACCATGATGGTAAATCTCCAAAAACCCACATTAACAGAAACTCTTCTAAATTAGCATACTGCTAAATCTCCCTTACCATTAATCTTGTGCAAAAAACATTATATAACACTTAATTTTAGCATTTACTCTCCCTTTCAAATGCCATGGGCAAAGCATGATGGGAAATATAAATCCCAGCCCAGTTTCACTTAACTTAAGTTCGTCTAAATTAAAAGAAGTGTTCGTACAACTCAAAACAATGAAACACGTTTACACGTCATCAGATTGTATTTTACATTAACAGAACTTAAAATTAAATACATTTTTGATTAACTGAAAATGTTCAACTATGACAAGTCATGATAGCATATCGAATCAATTGGCATAATTTGTGTGTCATCCAAGCTCAATAAAATAACAATTACAAGTAAAAAGTCTAACAGCATTTCAGAACTTGATTTTTTTTATTTCACAACAATATATATATTTAAGTAATGACTAAAGGTCCCCTGAATTAGTTTTTAGAGTGTGTATTATGAAATCTCGATGCCACTCTCTTTCTCTCTCTCTCCTTCTCTCTGTCTGTCTGTCTGGATTACACTTGGGCTGAGTTCCACAGTAGTTCTCTGTCGCCTGAACTTGATTCCAAGAATTACTGACAGGTGTTGAGATGATGGACAGCTGTGTGTGTGTTCACCATACACTTGGAATGAAGTGTCTGTCTGTCTGTCTGGAATTCTTGCTCTTTGTCTAGTGTGTGGGTGAATGATGGCTGGACAACTTGTCTGTTGTCTTCCATCTGACGTCTCTGTTACAGTTTTCCACACTATTTGTTTTAATGACAGCACACGCAGTATTTATGAAAGTAATTTTGCAACGGTCATGTTTAAAGCAGCTTATCAAGGTTGTCTAAGGCAGTGGTACATATTCGTTGCAGTTTGAAAAATGGACAAAGGCTGAAATCATAGACCATTCAAGTCAGCTTGCTTCTCTAGTGTGCCACCTAGAGGAGTGCCAACTGAACAATATAAAGGTGGCAAGTGCATACTAGATTTCTAATACTGGGTCATTCCATGTCAAATCAACCAAATTTCGGAAACTCAGGAAAAACTCAGAATTTTTGATTTTGTTGATATTTCTGTATTTCTGAAGAAATACGAAGATAAATAGTGATGAAAGCCAAAAAATTAAATGTCACAGATGTATATTTACTGAGTATTCCATTATTTTGTAGAGGGGGGGTCAAAATTACCATTTTCACCTAAAATTTAGAGCCAAATTACAGGGGAGTAAAATTACTTTTAAAAAATGGCAGAATCTTTATTTTATTTTTACACTGAGATTGGTAGGTCTATTATTCTGTTTACTTCAGAAATTATATGCCAACAGTTAGGGTTAGTTTCAATTATATATGCCAACATTAGTTTCATTATATGCCAACGGTGCAGTTCAAAAATGGCAAAAAGCACTTCTTGTGTTTTTTTTGCCCCAAGTTTGCATGCATGTAACTCAAGAAGTATTAAAGATATCTTAATATCCTTTTATATTTTGGTTTTTAATAAACATGTCTTTTGGTATCTTCTTTTTAAAGGCCCCATATGATACAATGCCAGAGATTTTAATTCGGCTCCATGCGTAAATTGGTCAGTTGTACACCTTGTCAGTGGCCAAAAAGAAAATATGGGTCAGTCTGCATACAGCTGATACTTTTTTTTTGTTAAAGAGGAATATCTGAACAACAAATAATTTTGAAACTAGAAATTGATCTTGTTTTTTTTTTTTTCTGTTAGCACAATTGCATAAAACATACCTGTCTGAGTATCATAAATATTACTTTTCCAAAGTTTGCATGCCTGTCACTCAAAAAGTATTAAAGATATCTCAATATTTATATTCTAGTTCTTAAACTTTTCTTTTGAAATCTTTTTCAAGGCCCTATATGGTTCAATCCCATAGATATGGGGATGTCAATGAGACTCCATGTTCGATTTGTTGTCTTCAATGGTCAAAAACCAAATGTGGTTCACTTTGCAGTTTGCACACAGCTGATACATATTGCATTTAAAGAAGAATGTCTGAAGAAAAAATTATGTTTAAACTAGAAATGTATCTTGTTTCCCTCTATCAAAACAATCGCATACAACATGCCTCTCAACATGCCATATTCTGTAAGCGCAAGGGCAGTTGCAGCTCCAAATTCTTTTATGATGCAAAATCAATGTAAACACAGTCCGTTATGCCTTAAGGACTGGACAAAACATCTGATTTGTTCAAATGTGAACACAGCCTATTAGACATGCCACTATCGTCATCAGAAACAATCAAAAAGCAATAATGCAGAGAAAAAGAGAAAAATTCTTTACTTCCCTTGTCTGGAAAACTTTCAGGTACTTAAAGGATTAGTTCACTTTCAAATCAAAATTTCCTGATAATTTACTCACCCCCATGTCATCCAAGATGTTCATGTCTTTCTTTCTTTTTTTTCGAAATTAAGGTTTTTGATAACTTTTTTTTTAGGGTTATTCTCTTTATAGTGGACTTCAATGGAGCCCAAATGGTTGAAGGTCAAAATTACAGTTTCATTGCAGCTTCAAAGCATTCTACGCGATCCCAGACGAGGAATAAGGGTCTTATCTAGAGAAACCCTCGCTCATTTTCAAAAAAAAGTTTTTTTTTTTTTTTTAATTTTATACTTTTTACCATAAATGCTCATCTTGAACTAGCTCTATTCTTCTTCTTCTCTATTAGAATTCCAGCAGTGTAGAATTCCAAGTGTATTACTGCCCTCCACAGGTCAAAGTTTGAACTAATTGTTATATACTTGCACTAGCATATTGTATATGACAATTTAGTTCAAACTTTGACCTGTGGAGGGCAGTAATACTCTTAGCAGCGTCTACACTGCTGGGATTCAAATAGAGAAGAAGAGAGCTCAAAATGAGCTTTTATGGTTAAAACGTATACATTTTTAAAATGTATTTATTTTTTTTAGAAAATGAGCAACGGTTTCTCTAGATAAGACCCCTATTTCTCGTCTGGGATCGCTGTAAACTGTAATTTTGACCTTCAACCGTTTGGGCTCCATTGAAGTCCACTATATGGAGAAAAATCCTGGAATGTTTTCATCAAAAACCTTAATTTCTTTTCGACTGAAGTAAGAAAGACATGAACATCTTGGATGACATGGGGTGAGTAAATTATCAGGAAATTTTAATTTGAAAGTGAACTAATCCTTTAAACGACTCTTATATACTGAAAGCACTTTTTGTTAATTGCTTGTAATGTGTTATTTGTTCCCATTTACTTCTTTATATCTGCTTGTATGTTGTTGTGAAACTATATTTAGTTACAATTGTTTTAATTTATTAATTTAATCATTTTAGTACTTATAATTATCAAAGTTGTTTAAAAGTTCTCTAAGCGATCCTGAACGGAGTAACTTCCTGTTGACGTTCGAAGTGTTGTCAAACAAAACAGAGGCTAGCTAGACACCCCCCCCCCCCCATTCTTCCTGAAACAGTCATGAACGCATTTAAAAACATTCTTGTCGGTTATTGGCTGGAGCATGTTTATTATGATTCGTGGTCCAGGCTGCACCAGTTTGTTTTTGTTGCCGTTTGTGCTTGTGGCGACTACAGAGACCGCGTTTTTTACAGTGTGCTCAGGGGACAGGCAGCTAGCGGATAGTGAGGAGATGTTTGCTGTAATGTTTTGGCCTAAAAACGCATGACATCGCTTATAGGACCTTTTGATAAAATTCAACATATTTGATATTCAAAGTTGGTAAACTTATTCATTGATAAGAAAAAAAAAAAATGTTTTAGAATCGAATCAGAATCAGATTGTGAGATGAGATGCCCAAAGATTCCCACTCCTAATACACACACCTATTAATTAAATAATATTTTGCACAACTATTGTGTCTTGTTTAATATATAATAATAATTTAATATTTTATTTATCATATCTTTGGGTCTCATTCACTAATAATTAAGTAGATTATTTCTTATTTGTACGCACAGGAGAACTTCTCATGAAAAAATTCCGCCTAATTCGTAACATGCACATGAATTTGTTCTTAATCCCGTTCTAATGTTAGTGAATTTGAAGTATTCTGAATGAGCGGCCGCGTGCACAAGGTTAGTCATTTGCATAAAACACGCCCAAACCATCTCCATATAAGGGCTTTCTGCATACCTTTCCTTTACAGCCTTTCGTCACTCACAGACCTCTCATTAGCCAGCTGTGCATACGTGTAAATCTGCGTTATTCAGAGAAACCTCGCAGCTGAAGCCATAATGCAGCTTTTCTTACTCTTCCACTGTATATGATGAAATAAATTTAAGATGAAATTATATTTACTAATAATATAATATATTATAATATATAGTCATGTTAAGATTAAATATAACTTAACACGATTATAAGGTCACACAGAGAAAGTGCGTTTTGCGAATGTGTGGTTTCAGTTGTTCCTATATATTTTCATAAATTTAGAAAAAACTTTAGTACAAAAGTTTTTGGTGAATCATGATTTGTTCGTGAAAATGCTCTTACACAGATTTCATGCACAAACTTGTGCGTATGCATGAATGAGTCCCATTATGGACATGGCTTTGTTCCAGTAACAACAAAACTGTGAAATATACAGTTTGTTCCTCTCCTACTTTTCCTCTCTCTCAGGATAAAGGCATATCATTGTTTGTTTTTAGTTTGCAAAGAATTGAATTCATCCAAATGGAAGTTGTTTGTAACTTTTTGGATTTTGGGCCCTATCATACACCCAGCGCAATGCGGCGCCAAGTGCGACGCAAGTGTTTTTTGATAGTTTCAGGCTGACACAGTTATCATTTACATGTCCTCCGCCACGTTGTTTAAATAGCAAATGCATTTGCACCTATCTGCTCGCCTATGGGCGTGCTGGTCTGAAAATGAGGTGTGTACTTCAGGCCCATTGCTGGCACGTTGCTATTTTGAGGCAACTGAAATAGACTGCGCTATTGACCAACTGAAACCTGGTCTAAAGTCAATGGCGCAATATTTTTCCTGCTTGTCCAATAGGCTTTGTCAGTTAACTGATACTGGGGATTTTCTGGTGCTTAAACCTGTTTGTACACCACTGACCATAAGGTTGACAACTTGAAGGTGCAAATTGGGTTTCAAATCATTACATTTAAATATTTATTTCTCCATAATTTTTTGCTTTATCTTCACAGTTGAGGATCACCGTCTGGTCCCTATGCACAAAATCTGTATCCTACATCAAGTATCCTAAAGCCTGCCAGAAAGGTGAGTGCATGTGAGTAAGTGCAGACATTCAGTATCTGAACTAGTTATACTAGTCTGGGATGTAGCTAGTTTTATAAACTATTTGTCGGAGGGGAGATGTAAGGACAGGGTCACAGAAACATGAATCATGTGAGAGTATTTACCTGTAATATAAGTCTTGTCCCTGGACGTCTAGCCAGACGTGAGCTCTCTCAGACAGCTGGTAAATGGCACATAGTCCTCATAACCCTCCTGTCAGCATAGAGCGAACTTACACTCCAGAAGACATTAGCTTCATATCATGCATTACTGCCAGAGATTCTCATTTTCTGGCCAACAGCGTGTGGATCCAGCTATCTGTCACCTCTGTCGCTCGTGGATTGAGCTGTAACCTTCAGATCAGCTGATGGAAAAGTTGTGTTGAAAGGTGCTTCTGTGCTAGCATTGTGTTGTCTGTCTAACAGAGTGAATTATGAAAATTTTAGTCATTTATTGTTTGCAGTCATGGGTCAAAGTTATGGATCCGAATTCCATTCATAACATAATTGACCTTCGCCCAGTGTTGGGGAAGCTACGTTGACAATGAAGCTCATAATGTAGAGTAGTTCAACAACAGTCAAGTTACTTTTTGAAAAAGTAGTTTGCTACACCAGAAGATACTAACAAAACTGAGAACTACACTTAAGCTACTTCTTAACTTAAGCTAGCAATATTTTTTAATATGTATACTAGCATTCAAGTTGTATTTCAGTGTTTTTGAAAGAAGTGTCTTATTTGATCAAAATTACAGTAATACGGTAAAATTGTGAAATATTATTACAATTTAAAATGACTTGTCTAAGTTAAAGGTGCTAAAGAGGATGTTTTGTTTTATACATTTTTGCAATATTATTTGAAACTGTCTTTACTGACTGATAAAAGACTATTTATTAGGTGCACTGAAAGGAATAATATTAATATACATCATCTGTGCACGAGGTAGGGCCTTAAAAACATCAGCCAATCGTTTACGCGATTGGCCCTCTAGCTTGTCAGTCACTGCCATGACGTTCCTTGTGAGAGACGTGCGCGGCTGCGTGCTCCAGTAACTTTCCACACTCCACAGGCGCCGCATGCAATGTTTTTGTCAGGAGACAGGAGTAACAACTGCAGATTATGAGTTACCTGCGGTGAGTCCGACATAATGAATCCACTAACACGACACAGCGAATGCCGGTGGTAAACACTCGTGTTCCAATACTCGTGCACGAGTTTTGGGAGGCGTTCCCTCGAAATGAGCTGTGAAGGAGGGGGGGGGTTTTCTTACGCATGCGCTCATTTCAAAAACTCACTAACAGTCTTTGGTTTCTCAGTCGACGAAAAGATCCTCTTTAGCACCTTTAATATATATTAAAATGTAATTTATTCCTGCAATGGAAAAGCTGAATTTTTAGCAGCCATTATTTCTTCAGTCTTCAGTGTCACGTGATGCTTCAGAAATCATTCTAATATGCTGATGTAAGAAACATTTCTTCTTATTATCAGTGTTGAAAACAGTTGTGCTGCTTAATATGTAATGTAATTCAGGATTTTTTTCAGGATTCTTTGATAGAATAGAATAGAAAAGTTCAAAAGAACAGCATTTATTTAAAGGCACAATATGTAAGATTTTTGGACTAAAAATCCAAAAACCACTAGAACAGTGTTACATATTTTGTTGACTTGTGTACTTACATTATCCCAAGTAAGAGTTTCCAAGAATGTTTAAATACAGAGAAAAAAGCTATTTTAATCAGGACACAGACCATGTCCGTGCATCGCCTATCAATGACATCATACCCGCATTACCCTCGGTTTCCGGTTTTATTTTGTAGAAACCATGGGAACACCAAAGACGCTTTAATATATTATGTGTTTTATTAGACAGGGGAGCAACTGTTTGGATGGATACATTCATCAACAGAAAACTAATCATGTTATATAGCTCAACACAGTTCAATGTAATGCATCCTTGCTGAATAAAATTATTAATTTTATTATATTAATATTAATTCTTACTGACCCCAAACTTTTGAATGCCCTTGTAACTTGTAACTGTCAAATTATGTTTTTGTTTTTTTGCATTTATAGTACTGAAAACATGTGCTTTAGTGTGATGCTCTATCCAGATTACTAGGTGTCAGTGTAAATCCAAGGACTGCTCTATCAGCCAGCACTTCTAATCCCTATTGGCAGTGTTTAATGTTTCTAAAGCAGGTAAATCTGTCAAAATGACAGAAATCACTTTGAACTTGAAGTATTATCACTCAATGTTCCAGTTAATAAACATTTGTTATATGTTTCAATACAGACATATATTACTAAAGTGATATTTAACACATCCTCAGTATTGCTGCGGAAATAATAGAGTTTTGGGCTTATTCATGGTCTGTTGTAGTAATTTGTTAATGCTTTTACACTTACTACATGTCCTTTTAATGTTCAATGGTTGAAGGGTGAGTAGAATAATGTCATAATCTCATTGTACCCAGTTTTTTGAAAATGCTTATTGCGTTCATAGAGCGAACCTTTCGCTGATTGTTTACAGTTTTTAATGGAAGTAACTCCTATAATTTGCTCAAAGCGTCAAAGAGGTGGATACTGTAACAGTGCCCCGGTCAGTTGCTGCTCATCGAAAAAAGCAACCACAAATCTCATGAAACACAATCTATAAAATATATGGCTGACTGTTTATGCTTAATGCATAAATGTGTTTTTTAGGTATGGACTTCACTGCAGATGGCCGTTATATGGCTCTGGCGGAGAGACGGGAGTGTAAAGACTACATCAGTGTGTTTGTGTGTGATGACTGGCATCTTCTCAGAGTGAGTGCAGTTATCAAAGGTAGTATGCAGTTGTGTCAGATCTGTGGTCTAATGGTTAGCACACGTGCTCCAGAAAATTTGAGCTTTGGTGAACATGTAGAAATAGGTTCAAATGCAGCCTACAGTGTGTACTCATCATTTCCACACTTCTTTCTCCTAAAATGTCCTGCCCTTTTGTCTATTGTTTTCATTAGTAAAAGTGGCAAAATGTCATTATATCACTTCAGAAGAAGATGAATGATGTGATTCTCAAATACAAAAGTTTTATCTGTTAAAATTAGTTGATGCATGGCTTTTCAATCTTTTAGATGCTACGGACCCCCAAATATGATAAATGGCAGCTATATATTTTCATGCATAATGATCCCATTAGTACTGTGAAAACTTAAAATTATAAATAAACTTTTTTTTTTTTTTTCTACTAGCTGTACTGTACTGACATTTGTAAGTTAGAAGCATTGGATTCATTTATTTTTATCAAATTATTTTAATCAAATGTATTTTAGTTACTTAGTTTAATCTTATTTATTTATTTTTACATTTTTACACTGGTTTTCTAATTGTAATTTATTTAAATCAAGTTTTATTTATTTATGTAGTTTTATCAATTGTATTTTTTTTAATCATGTTTTATGTAGTTATTTATTTTTTTTATTTAAAGCATGTTTTATTCATTTATTTTAATCAAAAGTTATATTTGTTTGATTTTATTTAAATACAATTTTATTTTTATTTTAAGCCAATGTATTAATTTATTTATTTAAATTAAAAATATTTTAATCAATTTTTATTTTAATCAAATTTATTTAATGCAGTCTTATTTTTATTTTTATTGATTCATTTGTACATTTTTACACAGCTTTTCTCTAAACCTTTCCATGGACCCCCTAGCCCTATTCCCTTGTGGCTCCCTGGGGACCCCTGGACCCTAGTTTGAAAAACCCTTGAGAACATTTTTATTAAGCAACAGTAGCAGAGGTTAATAAATGCTATAAAAAATACAGTATATTGCTAATTGTTAGTTCATGTTAGTTAATGCAGTAACTTATGAGATATTATTGTGAAGTGTTGCCAAACATTCTTATGTTTTAAAAGAACAACCCTTTGTTTTGGGAACAATTGTTTTAATTAATATTTTTTTCTTTAACATTTAAGTACTATTATTATTATTTTATTTTTATCACTTTTTGTAAATAACCATTTTAGAAATTCACAAAAAACATCTACATTTTAAATAACTGTATATATTTAATATAAATGCATAAAGGCAGTACAACAAATATTACTTAAACTTTACAATTTTAAAATTAAAATAAATAAATTATTATTATTAATAATATATACAGTGGTGTGAAAAAGTGCTTGCCCCCTTCCTGATTTTAAATTTTTTTGCATGTTTGTCACACTTTAATGTTTCAGATCATCAAACAAATTTAAATACGAATCAAAGATAACACAAGTAAACACAACATGCAGTTTTTAAATGAAGGTTTTTATTATGAAGGGAAAACAAAATCCAAACCCACCTGCCCCTGTGTGAAAAAGTGCTTGCCCCCTAAACCTAATAACTGGTTGGGCCACCCTTAGCAGCAACAACTGCAATCAAGCGTTTGCGATAATTTGCCATGAATCTGTTACAGCGCTGTGGAGGAATTTTGGCCCACTCATCTTTGCAGAATTGTAATTCAGCCACATTGGAGTGTTTTCGAGCATGAACCGCCTTTTTAAGGTCATGGCGCAGCATCTCAATAGGATTGAGGTCAGGACTTTGACTAGGCCACTCCAAAGTCTTCATTTTGTTTTTCTTCAGCCATTCAGAGGTGGACTTGCTGGTGTGTTTTGGATCACTGTGGTTCGCTGGAGTCCCAAAGCTTTAGAAATGGCTTTATAACCTTTTCCAGACTGATAGATCTCAATTACTTTCTTTTTCATTTGTTCCTGAATTTCTTTGGATCTCAACATGATGTGTAGCATTTGAGGATCTTTTTGGTCTACTACACTTTGTCAGGCAGGTCCTATTTAAGTGATTTCTTGATTGCGAACAAGTGTGGCTAGAGAAACTGAACTCAGGTGTGATATACCACAGTTAAGTTATGTTTTAAAAAAGCACTTTTTCACACAGGGCCATGTGGGTTTGTATTTTGTTTTCCCTTCATAATAAAAACCTTCATTTAAAAACTGCATGTTGTGTTTACTTGTGTTATCTTTGATTCATATTTAAATTTGTTTGATGATTTGAAACATTAAAGTGTGACAAACATGCAAAAAAAAAAAAAAATCAGCAAGGGGGCAAGTACTTTTTCACACCACTGTACATTATTCTCAGAATGAGAAATGAGGGTGATTGTACTTTAAGGAAAATCAGTATTTTTTTGTGGGGAGGGGGGACTTTGGGGGGCATGTTTTTAATCGGAGACAGTGTTAAATAGCCAGGAAAAATTTAGATATTACTTTTTTTTGCAAGAAACTTGGTTTGGCTAGCATTTACAAATGGAGTTCCATTTTGCCATTTTGTCTGTAGCATTTTGAGAGCGAGACTCAAGATCTGGCAGGGCTGGAGTGGTCTCCTAATGGCTGTGTGCTTGCTGTGTGGGACAACTGTCTCGAGGTAAAGAAAATCAATGCTTATGGTCACAAAAGATTTTTTCACAAACAGATTATGGTCATTGATCTAAGATGTAGATCAAATACTCTGTGAATGATTGACGCTCATTTTGTCTGATGCAGACACAGGGTTTTGAATGCCTTTTATCATTGATCAGCAAAATTTGACTTTTTGTCATTGAAACAAGTTTAGTTTAATAAAATTTTGAAGTATTTAATAATCAGATTAACTCTGTTTCTCTCCGCAGTATAAAATTTTATTATATTCACTGGATGGCCGCCTGTTGGCTTCTTACAGTGCATATGAGTGGTCTCTAGGCATAAAGTCTGTCTCTTGGAGTCCCAGCAGCCAGTTCTTGGCTGTTGGCAGCTTTGATGAGAAGGTAGGAAATCTATTAAAGAAACGGATGGAAAATATCTGTTTAATATAATATAATCTGTATAAAAGAGAGTTTTGATGGGCTTTCCATCAGGTTCGGATCCTGAATCATATCACCTGGAAGAAGATCACAGAATTTGAGCATCCAGCCACCATCGTAAACACCAAAGCTGTAGGTGTTTTTCTCCTGAGTGAATGTCTGAGGGGAGTAGATCTGTTATTTAATGGGGGAAAACTCGCAACTTTACTTTAAAGTGACTTCTTTTCATGAGGTTCCTTGCGCAAAACTATGTTAAGACCTCAAAACACTTTTACCATAGTTCATGATTTGTAAATTTGATACATTTTAACATTTGCATCACATAACCAGCTCCATATGACTTTTCTGACATAGTAAACCTGCTTGCTACAACAACCAAAGTAATAAAATGTTGCCAGATTCAGGTTCATCTTTCTTTTTTTCTGACCGAATACTGTTGTTTTTTTTGTTTTGTTTTGTTTTTTCTAGGTGGTATTTAAGGAAGTGGAGAAAAGACCTGTTGTGGGCAGTGAAGATCTTTCTATTCATCAGCTGACTATGGATAATTCACTATTTAGCACACAGAGCAAGTGTAAGTTTCATTAATCTTGTGTTCAGTGCTTGTAGGTAAACTATGTTCCTAATGTGAGGAGGGTGTCTGTTGTGTGTGTTTGCACTAATATTACCTGCTATGCAGACAGCAATGTCTCGGTGGATGGCAGAGATTTAACTTGGTTGTAGGTCATTAAGAATGGGTAACTATTTTTATTGCTGGACTACTGACAGAGGTCCGAAGATACACTACATAAATCTCACCAACATCATAGTAAGATCTCGTGTTACAATCAGACCTAGCACCCAAACTCTTGACCCTTTTGAAATGATGAGTATGTTGTGCTGTGTAGACATGCTCTAACGTTCATGGTGCAAAGCTCTCTCCAGTCCATCTTGAACATTTGAAACATTTTTTCATGTATCATAAACTTGAGCACATTTATATATGACTGCACATCATGTAATAGGTTAGCCAATCACAACAGAGACAATTTACATATAGAAGTTTTAAAGGTACAGTACCAAAAATAGCCTTTTTTGGTGGGGTGAATTTCATGAAAACATGTTCTTTCTATATTTCACCCCAAAATTGTTGGTAGTTAACAGAATATATTTAATATATTTAATAGTAAATGGGGCAATGACGGTCATTTTTTTTTGTCCAAAGGCCTTAATAATAATAATAATAATAATAATAATAAAAAACAAAGATATGACATCCAAAGTATGTAAGGTAGTACAACTAGATCCAAAAGATTTTAATTATATTTTGCTACATATAAAGGTATTTTAAAGATTTTGAAGTGTCAAAAGTTCATTCAGTTTATCCGTCCAAAGGCCAATACAGCCATTTCATTTGTGATTAAAATATCTTAAAATGTAATAAATATATATATTTTTTTATTCTATATCAACATAGTGCAAAATGTTATTAAAATTCTGTGTAGAAGTCATTGCTTTTATGAGAAAGAATGAATTTCATTGATGTCATTCGGAGTAACCAATATAAAGGGACCATTTTGGATCAAGTCATGCGGTCAATATCATGTGACAGAATGTGACATCATTCAGATTCCTGCAAAGGACCACATGGTCATGAAGCAAAGTAATTAACTCTTATAGCTATTTGAAAAAATTTATGTTTTCACTTGCTCATCAGGTCATTCGGTACAACTACTATAAAATATGGAAAATGTTGTAATATTTTAAAAACTTGTACTAAGTATAAAATGTTTGATTGTCCGTTTGCTAGCTAGCAAGCTAACTAGCTAGCTAGCTAGATATCAGCCTGTTAGCATTGTTTGACAATATTGTCATTCGGTATAACCAAAAGTGTTATTCGGTAAAACCAAAATTTTGGATAAACCGAATGACTTTTTTGGTGACATTTTGTCCATCTTGATTTATAAAAACCACATAATCTCATTGTTAACACTTTAATAAATCTTCAAAAATGAATTATATCTCCATTATTTTTTTCTCTTTTAAAAACCTTATTCGTCAATGACCCAAATACAGTGATTATTTTAAAATGAACATAAAGGCAGTACAGCAAATAATACTAAAACTTTAGAATTAAAAAGAAATCAAATAAATGTTTCTATTATCATTAATATATACATTAATACCAGATTCTGGTATGTAATATTAATTATTTTAGTAGCCTAGATGTGCATTTACAATATGTTATATATGTGTAATTAGCATTTGGACTGATGTACTAATTACTTGTTAATGTATATAATTTTTTAGCCACAGAATTTTTGTTAAAGCAAGCAAATTAGATTGCAGCTTTTTGGAGCAATTTTGGATGGCTATTGCTGTTTCTGAGTGCAGTAGGCATAAATTAAATATATATAATGTTGTTATTATTATTAATGTATACATTAATAATTTTGGGGGAAATCGCTATTTCCTTGGATTTTGGAGTGCATGTTTTTGATCATAGAGAAGGTGGAAATTGGTAATAAAAAATCAAGATATGCAGTGTTGGGGGTAACACACATTACAAGTAACGCAAGTCTGAGTTACTTTTTCAAACAACTAATGCAAGTTACTTTGTTTTCCCATTTATTGACTGACACCTCCTATCCCCATGTTGAGAGAAACGAAGTACGCAATTAGTTACTTATTAACCACAAAATTGTAATGGATTACTTTTAAAAGTTACTTTCCCCAATACTGAAGATATGACATTGTGGTGCAAGAAACATTGGCTAGCATTTATAAGTAGATTGCAAGGAAAAAATGAATGCTATCAAAAAAGTGTAAAATATGGCTTTAGCATTAATGCCCACAATCTGTAAGCATTAGTGAAAGAGATGGTGAAATACAAATAAATTATGAAAGTTATTCTTTTACATTTTGATCAGACTTCAATACCTTGTTTCAGATGAGATCACACAACTGCCAACCCAGGTGCCAGTAATCAAGCCCGATCCAGACCGTGCCAACCCTAAAATCGGTGTCTCTGCTATGGCTTTCAGTGCTGATAATCGCTACCTTGCTACAAAGAATGGTGAGGCTGTGTGTGTTGTGTATTCATGAAACAATCATGAGTCCTGAATCCTTTCAACCTATACATTTTCTTGACTTGGATTGATAGGTGCAGATTTTCAAACGTTGATAGATCACAAAGAGCTATTTCGAGTTGATGAAATATTTTAGAGCTGTGCATAACTACAAACATATTCACTCAAGGCGAGACACTACAGTTAAACATGTAACTAATAGATATCTCTATACTTTTCCCAGTTGATTAATCACAGTACATTAATAAAGCCATGTTCAAAATTCCTTGTTTCATTTTGTTGACATTAGAGTTGGTTTTTACAGAGGGGATTTTGGAAATCTCTTTTAATCACTCCGTAAATCAGAACAAAAAAACTCTCAACAGCTATAAAAAAAAATAAAAATAATTACCTTGTTTTTAGGAATGAAGTGTTCAGCATAGTGTTAATTTTGTTAACAAAATCTATGACAAAATGTTTGTTGACATCCTTTTCCATGACAAAGACAACGGATTGACAAGACGACACTAACATTATTAATCGATAACTGATAACAGCTCTGTGAGACAATATAAAGTCTTTTTTTGCTGTTGTTTTAATAGAAGTCATTTATTTTGGAATTATTGGAATTAGGAATTTCGCTGTTGTATTTTTTGAAATAAGCTTTTTGATTTACCAGTTTTCATAATGTAGAGAAAATATATTTATATGATATATTTTCAACAAAATATCTGAGTTAATTTTTCAAACATGTAATGCAAGTTACTTTGTTTTCCCATTTATTGACACCTCCTGTCCCCATGCTGAGAGAAATAGCATTACTTTTTATAAAAAGAACTACTATTAGTTACTTTTTAGGGAGTAACACATATTGTAATGGATTACTTTTCAAAAGTTACTTTCCCCAACACTAAAGATATGATATTTTGATTCAAGAAACTGGCTAGCAAGTGGATTATAAATAGCCGATAATAAATCAAGAAACTAGATGAAGTAAGATAAACCGTGTATAAGATGTTCTCTTGATTTGTGCTTATAGGTGAAATAAAACTAGACTAAAATGCCCGGACTTTTATTCTATTAAAACTTGACTAAAGAAACAAGGTTGACCAAATGTGATAAACTAAAAAGTACATTTGACACAGGAATAAGACTAAATTTAAAAATAGCTGACAAAATTAACACCAGTTCAACATATATGAGGCAAATTTTATATGAACAAACTCTTCTGTAAAAACCTTCAAATAGATAGATAGGAATACAATTTGCAGTATGTAAGTGCTACTGAAGATTTCCAGGCCCTTAAATCACAATTTTAAAATTGTCCATTCCACCTAGCTGTGTAGTTCATCTCAATCTTCATGCCCCTTGTTCCATTTGGCAACAATAGCCATTACGAGAAGTATTACATTCTGCCAACGCCACCCTGGATCGGATTTTCAGAGCCATTTGGTGCCGTTGCTTCCTAGGAAATTCCCCTAACAGACCTTATTCTTCCTATTCAGATGTCCTAACAACTGTGCTTCCTAGGCTTGTGTTTGTGAGGGTGTTGTTATTGAGATGCTGATGGTTTCCAGTGACGCTGTGTCCAACTTCTGTCAGATAACATGCCTCAGAGCCTGTGGGTGTGGGACATGCAGAGACTCGGTCTGCTGGCTGTCCTGGAACAGACGGCTCCTGTGCGCTGCTTTGTCTGGGACCCACGCAGACCTCGACTGGCTCTCTGCACCGGAAACACCAAAGTTTATCTGTGGTCGCCAGCTGGCTGTGTGTCTGTGAATGTACCAGTTGAAGGTATGGATCCAGTTTCACCACAGTTCATGTTTCGACATAAATTTCAAACAAGCTTTTACACTATTGCTTAAACAACACTTACAGTTCTGTGTGCTGTTGGTAAATTTGCCTAATTTTTTTTTACTGGTCATAAAACTGTTTTGTATATATTTTATAAAGAATATATGTAATCTTTATATATAAGTGTTTGGTTCCAAAATGCTATAAATCCATTTTGATTAATTTGAGTAAAAATGTTCTTTACCAAGAAAGTGGCAAGATGAACACCACTATTTTCTGTTTTAAACTTTCACATAGCATCTTTTGGTTATAAAAACATTAAAATCTAGATTTTGATTTTCAAAAGTTTATTATAAAAATGTGTAATTTTCCCCCCAAAATGCAATAAATCCATGCCACGTTTGTTTTCAAAATGAAAATATTGAAAAATACAAAGTAAGTTGATTCATATATGATAGCCTCTGAACTTTGTCAATACTAATATTTTATAAAGGCATTTGACTAAAAATACATTCAGTCGTCGCTCCCAAAATGAATTCAACAAGTCATCTTGTTAATGTTATAAATTACTTATCTTCTTTTCTCAAGTAAATGATTACATTTCGATGACATACGTTTCTTCCCCACCGCAGAATCCACCACAGGTTCATCAATGCTGCCAAAATTAGTAATTTTTCTGTTTTTGTTGATCACAAAATACAAAGTAGATAAGGAAAACTAGGATGCCGGGTGTACTCAGAGTGCAGCATTACCGTTTATAGTGCGTGGAATGGTGCGCTGTGATTGGTTGAGCGGATATATCGCATTCTGCAGAGAAGCGAGACTGGCCTTTGTTGCATTTTGGAAAGAAAGGGAGAAAACATGACAGAATAACACGGTGGAAATTGCATTTTGCGCAAAATTAATAAATGACTTTTCAATACTGACCAAATACAATACTGATTTTGGAAACTCAATTTAAATTAAAAAAAAAAAAAAAAAAAAAGCTCATATATATATAATATTTTAGGGCTGTCAAACAATTAAAATTGTTCATCTAATTAAATTACATGATGTGGCAATTAATTTGGACAGCATTTCTCATGAAAAAGTGGATAAGTATAAATAACAGCGCAGATCATAATCAGCGAGCATGTTTTTAAATAAAGTTGGAGACTGTTGTGTAGACTAAGTATTTAAAATGTTTGATGTTTATTATGAATAAATAGCACTCATAAACGGCCGTCGATGGCATTCTCAAGTGAAACGAGTCGAGGCTTGGACCCGGAAACGGCGTTCCTTACGTCATGACTTAACAAGCGGATAGGGCGTCTAGTGCAAGCGGCAACCTCCCCCAGTTTCTCGTGAAGCCAATACGGAAGTAACTTAAACTGCGATTCATCGACTGGCCGCTAGGGACAGGCTGCAAAAGGGAGCAGAATCACATTGACCATCATGTTAAAAAAGCCAAGTTTACAGCAGAAAAAAACATGTTTACACTCTGGTTCAAATTGTGTTTTGGTCTATACTGCTAATTTTGCCCTTCATGACAACTCTGAGGGGGGTGAATTTTTTTTATAACTCATCTGTTTAAATTATATTAAGCCTTAAAGTTCTGCATAATTAAGGGTGTGGTCACTTGAGTGACAGGTGGATTGGCACTGCTGTCTGAGAGCCGTCATGTTACCTCAGCTAATTCCAGCCGCTGAATTTGGCATCTCAGCCGTATTTGTGCCTTTTTTCTGGATTATTTTATACAATATATGGCTTGCTGCATACTCGAGACAGATGTCAGTCTGTGTACATGTGCTCGCATGCGGAACACACGTTGTTGGATCGTCGTGGCATTGGCTAAAGGTTTTGTTCCTTAGATTTACTACAATGACAATACTAGGAGGATATACAACTCTGACAGCACTGCTTGGATATAACTAAAACTGATGCACTATTTTGAAAAATTGTACTTTGGACATGTGCTCATTAGTTTGAGAGAACATTTGAGAGTTATACAGATATCTGGTACCTATACGTATAGAGTTTTACATTATAAACGATGTTTTATGTTTTGAAATGGACATTTTACCTAAGTGCAACGGATTGGATTCATCTCGCGATCTCTATTTCATTAAAGGTATGAAGTCCCAGTTGATTTTTTTGTGTTATTTGCACACCCCACACAAATTAATTAGCCTACTGGTGTTAGAGCATCTACAGGGAGTGCAGAATTATTAGGCAAGTTGATTTTCTGATCATATTTTTTTCCCAAGCACATTTTACCAATTCCAATCCACATCAATCTTAATAACTACTATTAATATTGTTTTTAATCATTTATAAGTGATATATAATTGTTCATGAAGGCTGGAAATGAAAAATGCCTTATATTCAGGTGTGCAGAATTATTAGGCAAGTTTTCTTTTACAGGCAAAATGAGCCAAAAAAGAGATTTAACTCAGACTGAAAAGTCAAAAATTATTAAATACTCATGAGAAGGACGCAATACTAATGCAATACTAGAAATTGCAAAGTTAAAGCATGACCAATGGACAGCAAAATGCTCATTGGGTCAGCGGGGTCAGACAAAAACAGGTGGAAAAGAAAAGACACATGTTAACTGCAAAATAATTAAGAATTAAGGTGAAGAATTAAGTGTGAAACCATCAGGAACCCTTTAGTCTCCAGCGCCACCATTTTCCAGAGCTGCAACCTACCTGGAGTCTCCAGAAGTGCAAGGTGTTAGGATCTCAGAGACTTAGGTTAGCTAAAGAATCCTAAAAAATGACCTGCACTTGATAAGAATCACAAGCTGAAGTGTTATAAAATACATGAAGACTGGGTTTTAATAGGGCTTATAGACAGACAGCTTGAGAATGACTCCTGATGGACCAGCACCACATCCTCTTGTACCGCTGTTTGAAGAATTTATCCAGAATCTGGCAGTAAGGTGTTTGAGTTCACTTTTAGTCCATCTCTTATCCTGAAATGTCTGTCTTGCAGAGATGGACTAAAAATGATCTTCCAAAACTTACTGCCAGATTCTGGAAGATAAATTCTTCAAACAGTGGTACAAGAGGATGTGGTGCTGGTCCTTCAGGAGTCACTCTCAAGCTGTCGGTTTATAAGGCCTATAAAAACCCAGTCTTCATGTATTTTATAACACTTCAGCTTGTGATTCTTATCAAGTGCGGGTCATTTTTTAGGATTCTTTAGCTAACCTAAGTCTCTGAGATCCTGAGACCTTGCACTTCTGGAGACTCCAGGTAGGTTGCAGTTCTGGAAAATGGTGGCGCTGGAGACTAAAGGGTTCCTGATGGTTTCACACATAATTCTTAATTATTTTGCAGTTAACGTGTCTTTTCTTTTCCACCTGTTTTTGTCTGACCCCGCTGACCCAATGAGCATTTTGCTGTCCCTTGGTCATGCTTTAACTTTGCAATTTCTAGTATTGCATTAGTATTGCGTCCTTCTCATGAGTATTTAATAATTTTTGACTTTTCAGTCTGAGTTAAATCTCTTTTTTGGCTCATTTTGCCTGTAAAAGAAAACTTGCCTAATAATTCTGCACACCTGAATATAAGGCATTTTTCATTTCCAGCCTTCATGAACAATTATATATCACTTATAAATGATTAAAAACAATATTAATAGTAGTTATTAAGATTGATGTGGATTGGAATTGGTAAAATGTGCTTGGGAAAAAAATATGATCAGAAAATCAACTTGCCTAATAATTCTGCACTCCCTGTATAACGTTATGTTAAAAATCACAGTAACGTTAGATTGACAGTAAACCTTTAGTACTTTCTAATGGTATTGTTATCTTTATTAATATTTTAGATAGTGTCTAAGATAGATATGCTAGGCGGGCGTGGCTTCAGCAAAGTTGCATGGGCTCCAACTACATCCCGCCTCTTTGCCCATTTTCAGTTATCCTTGAGTGACGTGCGGTCACGTGCAGCTAAGATGGCCGCGGCCTCATTTTCGCGTCAAAACTACTGTTCAGAACTCTATGGGTGACGTCACGGACACTACGTCCATATTTTTTACAGTCTATGGTCTAGTGTTTATTATATGTCTATGGGCTTTCAACGAGGGAACCCGTGCGCCGCTAACTTCCGGGTTGGCCTACAAAAACGTGCAATATGGCGGAATAAGTCCCGCCTTCAAAATAAGAGCCAATCGCCGACTGGTAAAATCATCGCGTCACTGCAGCGGCCGTTAGAAGCACTGGTTTCTATAGAAACAGTCAGACGCGCGCCTCCGAAATAAGGCACAAGAGACGCGCATTTAGGTCTGCATATGCGCATTAGCTTGATCGAGCCTAAAAAATAAAAAAACTGTCATGATTCGAGCGTTTGGAAAAAAAAAATTATGAGACAGTTGTCAGAATTCATTGGTGATTTCAAATATGAAATTTAATCGAAAGCTTGGCAAACAGCTTTGGAGAATTTGATGTTTCCCCATTGAGCTCTTGCCCTTTGATCGTTGTCCTCCCCCGGAACGCGATTTCTTCCGAGGGAGACCAACAACCCCCAAATTAGCTCCATTATATCACAACATCATATACAAAATGAGTCACCCTGTGTCTCAATCAGCTCCCTAGTTCAGTAGTCAGGGCACTGACCAGGGAGTCAGCCATTTTAAGGGCTGTCTCAATCGCAGAATCCTTCCAGGGCACTGAAACGTTCGCTCCCTGAAAAGTCCCACAATGCACCGTGAAAACCAGGGAGCATCGATGCTCACTATGCTCCCTTAAAGGCAGGGTAGGCAAAAAAATGTATAAAAAACTTTTTTTCAAAATTTGTTTAAACTTTATTTATATATCAATACATAATTAAAATGTAAGTACTCTGAAAAAGAAAGTATAAAAATCGAGTGTCTGTAGACCTCTCACGACTGTTTTAAAGACAGCTCATTATTTCCATTCACTCCACCCCCTCCCTTCTGGGCTCCTTACAAAGCCACGCCCCCAAAACGCATGAACGTGCGACTCCGACCACTGAGCTGGAAGACGCATTATTTACCTGAGACGAGCGGAGAGGAAGGAGCACAGTGCATGTAGTGACATCATGTCAGAATCACATGTAATAAAAATAACTTTATAATTATGAAGATAAACAAACAAGATGTATTTTAGTACTCACTATCAAGCTAGCATATTGATATTGGTAAAGTTTAAAATATATATTTTTTTGATTTGCTAACGAGCTAGTTATCTATAAGGCAAAGCTAAAAACAGGTTGCATGATACACGTTTTTCCATTACCATCATTTACACTGTGATGAAGATGAATTTCGTGTAAGATTCATAACATATACGTTGTTCTACAGATCAACAGAGTAACATACACTCAAATATCAACTCACAACTGCATTGCAGACACAAAATAATAACACACACATACAACAAAGTGTGTACGACACACACAGATACAAGATAAAGACATCAGTAAACATAGGTAGAGAATATAAAAACAAAACAAAGGCGAAAAAAACGTGCAGGTAAACTTACAGGTGAACATGGTAAAAGAGTTAGACAGAGGGTAAAATTATGCACAATTCAACACTGTAGCTATCATTATTTATCGTCTCTACTACGGCTCGCTAAGTAATGTTATGTTAGCTATATTACGCAGTTACGTGTGCTAATGACACATGCTTCATGAAAAAATAAACAAAAAAATATGTATGATCAAAATACAAAAAGAAAGATTTACCTGTCCAGCAGAAATAAAGCCATCAAGGAGTCACTTTTCAGCCCCTTGAGTTCCCTCAGTTCTCGCCATCGCTGGAAAGCCACGCCGATATTAACTCGCGTTTTATTTCTTTGTTTATCCAAAGACTTTTTGATCATTGCCTTTTCTTGTACTGTTACTGTCTTCCTTTTTTGCCTGGTTTGCCTTCACTAACTGCATAGGCCGGTACTGTGAATTTAGCTTGCTGTTTCTCTGCCATTGTTTTGGTATTCCTAGGATCGCGTGCCTCTTGGATTCCCCAAATCAAACGTGCGCGCGCAAGTGGGCAGGTCATGTGTGGCAAAAGGGTGGTTGCCATGGTTGCGAGAGAGTGACAGCCGCCTAAGCCAATCCTATGTTTCGTCCCGGATGGAAATAATGAGCTGTGTTTAATACAGATTAAACGGTCTAGAGTCACTCGATTTTTATACTCTTTTTATCAGAGTTCCTACATTTTAATTATGCATGTATATATATAGAAAGTTTAAACAAATTTGGAACAAAATTTCTTACCTACCCTGCCTTTAACGGAAGTTCTGAAGCGCGAAACTTGAATCACGTGAGCCAACTCACTACACACAACGATACGATAGATGTTTTTAAAAATACAAACCGTTATTTTACTATATTTCAGCATAAACATACATCGCTAGACAGGTAATGAACATAATCTAGCTAACACTTATAATTTATTCACGGCTGAAATGTTGCACGTAAGCAAATAATTAATCATAATGTACTTTAAATAACATTACAAGTAATGTCAGAAAATATCAGCTCTGTTGTTGTTCATAAATACCAGTAGTGATGTTGTACAATGAGGACGTTGTCACGTCGCCGGAAATAGAGTCATAAGTGTCCCAATGTGTAGTGAACCAGCATCTTTTACTGTCCTTATCAGTGCCCGAATTCGTACACGATATACTGATTCACGAGCTCGGGAGCTAGGGAACTGATTGAGACACACCCTCAGTCTGTTTCTTGGTGAGATTGCACCAGTCACAAAATCCTTATTTTCAGTCAGAAAATCATGATTTTCTTTCTCATATTTTCATTTAAGTGGCTTTAATGTGACAAATATTTCACCCGTATCACCACATGAAGTTCTGGATGAACATAGGGTGGTAAATTTCTACTGATGTAAAAGATGTGCAGATTTCCCATAGGCAGATGTTTTTGCCCATCAACCATGGTAAAATCACTATAATGTACAACCTCTCATTGCTTAATGCTTTATAAAATGACAGCAAAGCTAGTGTGATGAAAATGGTCCATAATTTCATTTATTAATAATCACTGCAATTAATTCTAGGAATATACAACTATTAATAAAACAAATGTTGTTACCGTATCAATTATTGGCTTATATTAGAATGTTTTTATTATTATTATTTATTTAATTGGTATCAGTGAATATCAGTGATATTTAATCAGTGGTATTTAATTATACATGCTTATTAAATTTTTTGTTTTGATTTTTAGATTACCTTTGCTGTCATCTAATTCTCATTTAAAGGGGACCTATAATGCCCCTTTTACAAGATGTAATATAAGTCTCTGATGTCCCCAGAATGTGTCTGTGAAACTCAAAATACCCCACAGATCATTTATTATAGCTTGCCAAATTTGCCCCTATTTGGGTGTGAGCAAAAACATGCCGTTTTTGTGTCCCTTTAAATGCAAATGAGCTGCTGCTCCAGAAGAGGGCGGAGCTTTAACAGCTCAACAACAACAAAGCTGGAGAATCTCACGCAGACAAAATGAGGATTGTCAGTAACGGTGTTCAGCCTTACATTGTTCAAACCGGAGTCGACACCGATGGAGAGACTCAGAAAGAAGTTACAACTTTTAGAATGAAACTGGGCGTTTCTGAACGGTTAGTGGATAAATTTATGTAGCTGCTGTGGAGTTGATTAAACTCATTGACTAGCATGTGCCGTCATGTTAATCTTTTGTGCAAATCCAGCGTTGAATTGACCCTCGTTTGTGAAGCAGTCCGACGTAAAATGACGCCATCGTAACAACACTCTACTACAACAACTCTTCCTCTTCTCTAAAGCAGCCCAACATGGCCTCGCCCCCTTTGCTGCATGTTCTCGGGGGTGGGGTTTATGTAAATTTAAGGGTTAGATACCCAGGAAGAAGCTCATTGTAGTCCCTACCAGTCCTTTGTTGTAGTCCTTAAAAAGTGATTTTCTGTAAAACAAAATATCTCCCTTTGCATTGAACTTTGACTTTGTAGATGTTGTTTTGCTCAAACAACAACATTACACACTAACTAAAGTTAAAAAAAAAATAAATCAACCACCCCTTTAAGTGAATCTTCTATATCACATCTCTAAATAAATATCCATTTTTGTGATGCCTAAATTTACTCATAGGATTGATTTTAGTTTTATTTATGTAGACAAAATAGTTTTATTTTTTTACATTTTATATTTTTTTATTATCTGCCATAACTTATCAATTATGATATTATCAGTCATAACATGATAATAATTACAGCTTTTTATATTGGCCAGAACTGTAATATCAGTGCATCCCTGAGCAATTCATTCATTAGGCTGATCACTGTTGCCATTCATTCTATAAGGAAATTATTTCTTCAATTAATATCAAACATAACTGATGCGCAGACACAGGTTTGAGTATATCAGCCTTTTTACAACTTCTGATCATATATAGTTGTTTTAGGAAATATGTTACCTCCTAAGCAATACAGGAAGCTACTTGCATAAAAAGAAGTTGTGTGAAAACGTCTAACTTCTTCCTCTGTTTCTCCTCACAGGCAGTTTTCAGGTTCAGTCTCTATTTTGGCACTGCAGTGGCAGCTCACTCATCCTCCTCTCAAAAGAGCAGCTCTGTCTGTGTTACATGGAAGCAGAGGAGGAGAAATAAACCAAAGCACTCCATCACACTCCCAAGAGTCTCTCTGCTCGCATTTGAGTACGAGACTCGTGTAAGAGATCTGATCTCCAAAGAACTCAAGACAAAAACACTGTCTGCAGATATACCTCAGCACTTTTGTGGTTTTCAGGTAGGGTTTTTATAACATTTTCATCTTGACACAAAATGTTGATTGTCAATACAGCACATGCTATGAGTAAAATATTTATCAGATATGTGTGATTCTACCCCACCAGCCTGGTGCAAATGAACTGCTTTCACTCAGATCTGTTTCTTAAGGCCTTAGACAAGCGAAATAGCTGATACACGTGCTCTGTGAAGGACCAAGTATATCATACAATCGAAAATCTAATTTATGTCACTTTAGATCTGCTGTGATTTATAGATGAATGTGAGTTGCTGTGAATGTGAAGCTTTTTGCTTCATGACAATAATGTCTGTAGAATTTCATTGTTTTTCCTGACAATGTTTCAAAACTAGATTTATTTTTATAAAACTTAGATCTGTTTGTAATAAAGTTTTCTACATTGTTTCCCACAATTGTTTTTCTTTTACAGAGATTACAGGCGAGTCTCACAACACCTGACAAGAACATTTTACAAAAATGCTTATTACTTTAGATATTGTCTGGATGTTTTTCTTAGTGATGATTCTTATTACTGTAATAGACTGCTAAAGGATTACTGTAATAAATCTAAAAATTAAAATAAGAATTGAATTAAATCATCAATACACTAAATACAATTAAATACTAAAAAAAAAAAAAATAAATAATTGTGCTTAACTGTCATCAAAATCTCTCGATGTAAAAAGACTATAGTCTTGATGTTTCTGTTCTTGCCAGGTTTTGAGATTCACCCTTGCATAAATCATTTTGAAACAAATGAAAGAGTCCCAACAAATGAAATGCATTAAAATAACCATAATTTTACTTAAAGCATGATTATATTACATAAATTACAAAAACAAAAAACAAATATCAGGTAGTAGGTAAATCAATTTTTAAACAGAAACCTGGTGGAAGAGTTCAGAGCTAGGCTTTATTTGGGTAATAGAAACAGTATTGTAATGTAATACCATGGTTGAATGGATATTCAAACAATTTATCATTTAAAACAAAAACAAAAAAAGACATGCGTTTAAGCAGAGGAAAAGTGCTTACGTTTCGGTGAATTGAGGCTGTGATCTACAAATATCAAGTTGCAGGCATAATCTTCATGCACAACTTTACATTACATTAAAACAAAATATGTATGTAGAAAACAAACAAGAGATTTCATTTCAACAAGCCACTATTTCTTTATGCATAGCAAAAAAGCAAACAAAAACAAAAGTGCATAAGCATGAAAAATACTCTGAACCCGTAATCGCTCAACAGCGGGAAACCTTCCTGGTCAGAACGTTCCTCCGTGTCATGCATCCTTAAGCAAACGTTTTATTTAAAGCCAACCTGTTGACCAACATCACCTGAGAAATTAACAGCATATCTATTGGCCTTAGATAAATAAAAGCATAACTTCATTTTAGCTTTAAATAATGTTGTAGTATCCAGTATCATCAATATTTTCTGTAACTTATAAGAGTACAGACAATTTGTCTACATGAAGGTTGCAGAAATAAGGCATGAATAATCAATAAAGCACATAAACATGTGTAACAGTAGTACACTACTTTTCATGAGGTTAACATTAACCACAATAAGAAATTCACTTTGAAATGCACAGCCACTGGACTTGAACAGAGTGTGAAAATAAATGTCAGGCAGGTGCTTCCTGTGGACATGTTTGAGAACACACTATTCTCAATCTAACAATGATTTTTCTTTTTTTTGGCACGGGGTGGGGGGGGGGGGTTGGGGTAACTTATGGAAGCTTATTTCCGTCATGAAATAAAGTAATTGCGACAATTTATCTCACAATTCTGATGTTTTCCCTCGCATTTGTGAGTTTATATCTTAAAATTCTGACTTTAACTCGCAATTCTGAAGTTTAATTGAATTTAACTCACAATTGCAAGTTATAGTCATAATTAAGTCATAAAAAGTCAGAATTATGACTTCTGACTTTATAACTTGCAATTCTTAAGGAAGAATATAACTTGAATTGTGAGATATAAAGTTTTGTTTTATTTAGTGGCAGAAACAAGCTCCTTAGTAACTTAAACAGGCTTTTCTGAAGAGATCATACTGTTTGGAAAGCAGATGAAGTTGTATCCTCACAGAATTATTTTCATAACTTTTTGTTACACTAATGAGAATTAGATTTTTCACATTACATTACTGAGAATTGAGAATTTTGGAGTGAAATATGACCCAGTCATTTCTTTGTGAAAATAAATTGTGTAAAGACGATGGTACTGAATGTGAATTTAAAAGATTTAAATTTAAAAGAATTTAAAAGATATATGGGTCTAGACCTAAAAAAAAATTATTTCTTTTTAATTAATATCTTCAGAAAAGGTCCAAAGAGTTGCACACCTTATCAGAGCACTGCAGAACAGAACATACATACATTTTACAGAATGCAAGCCTTAGTTTTAATTTGATAGTAGTGCTGTTCAGAAGGCATGCAGTTTTTCTATGACAAGCTTTGAAACCTTTTTAGTCACACTGGACCCCATTCATCAAACAAACAGAACGAATTTCCATCCAAATCGTTCATAAAGCGATGTGCGATCAATTGCATACTTTGAATTAAATGTGACCTATTATACAAGTTTTAATATAAGTCTCGGGTGTCCTCAGAATGTGTCTGTGACGTTTCAGCTCAAAATACCCAATGGATTTTTTATTATACCATGTTTTAACTGCCTATTTTCGAGTGGGAGAAAAATGCACTGATTTGGTGTGTGTACCTTTAAATGCAAATGAGCTCGTACTCCCCGCCCCTAAGCTCTCAATTCCAATACACTGAGGCATAAATAGGAGAAGCTCACACAGCAAATATAACTCTCAAAATGGATCATTACAAACTGTTGGTGATGCAGCATATCAGATCACGTAGGAACGGCATTTATTTTGGGTTAATGTTTGCTAACATTAGATTCTGAAAGAGTTTGTTAGTGTGCTGCACGGCTAACGTGGCTAAAGCAACACACTGTTGGAGAGACTCAGAATTCTACAGACTGCAAGCGTTTTTGGGTTAAAAATGAAAATAACGACATGGCTCTGGTCTCCGTGAATACAGTAAGAAACAATGATAACTTTAGTCACATTTAACAGTACATTAGCAACGTGCTAACGAAACACATTCACAAAGACAATTTGCAAACATCACGAAATATATATGAAATTAAATCATGAACAGCTGGTATTGGTCCATCTCTTGAGAATCAACTTCTGTGCAAATCCTGTTTTACTGACCCTCATGTGCAAAGCAGTCTGGTGTAAAATGACTTGCATATACTGGTATATGAATTTATTTGGACACTTTCCCTTCATAATATATACATTTACTTAATTTATTAATTAAAAAAATAAAATTACACCACTGCATCTTTAGTGGCTCAGATGCCAGAAGTTTATGGAGACTCATACTTTACTATTAATTTAATAGTAATTTTACTATAAACCTTTAAAGCAGAACTAAGTAACTTTTTTTACCTTCATAAATAGTTTTCTAAGTCCTTACGATGGTTAACTGACTTGTAGTGGTGTGTTTGAGGCGAGCACTAACCCCCTCTGGCACGTCTACGCTAGAAAACAGCACTTGCAAGTTGAGCTGCGCCGACCCGACACAATCTCGCCTCATGTTCACGCGAGAGTGACAAAATGCTTTACGGTAATTCAAAAACAATGTATATATTGTGACTTTATAAGACAATTTCGAAAATTACCCACCTCCATCGAGATTTCTTGTACTGTATTTGCAAAACTACTGCGCCGGTGAGCGTTGTAGTCGTTTTAGTCCAGAGCTGCGCTTGGAGTATTTACGACAGTGTGATTCACTGAAGGAACCTGTAGGGGGAGCTTCGCAAATCTTACTGAGTTCCGCTTTAAATGCGTTAATTTACCAAAAAAAAAAAAAAAAAAAAAAAAATCACAAATTCTGTTTTGTCTTATGAATGAAGTACAACATTTTAAAATTGACGAATCTCCAAACTCCACTAGTATTTAAAGTTGGCATGAAATGAAAAAAAAATAATAATCACCCTATTTTCTAATATTATAAACCTTATTATAAACAATCCATCTGTGCATATTGCAATTTTGAAAATTGTTTTTGACCTCGTAATGTTTAATGAAAATACCATAACTGGACCTTCCGGTGAAAACGACAGACTTCTATCTGGTGACATAAGCCGATTCCTCCAATTATTTAAACTGCGTCCGAAATCGAATACTTCCCTACTATATCATACGCGGAAAACAGTACGCCAACAGAGTAGTTTGTCCAAGTGCACAGTATTCAAAAACAGTAGTCCCCTGATAACCTACTACTTCCGCCGAAATTCTGAAGTGCGCATTTGATGGACCCTATACTATCCCATAAGGCCACGGGAGAGGATTTGTGCATGGCTGTGAAGGGACACAACTGACACTAGAAGGTCACATGACAGTGAAAACATGGCAGATGTAGTACATCCAAATTTCATTCATACTACTGTGACGAGCAGGGCAGGCGAGAGCCGTGAGGGAATGGCGCGAGGCCGGTGACGCGAGTGTTAACGATCTTCAGCTGCGAGTCGCACCGGCCTCGAGTCTCTCACGGAGGAGCTACGGAAGCATAAAAGGAGGAGCGACGACAGTGAAGGACGAGAGGTCTGCCCTGCTCATCACAACTACATACATTCATACTATACAGAATGCATTTTTTAATGGTTGCTAAGTAAGTTTCATTCAAACCAGATGTAGTACTTACTATACATTATACGAGTTCGGACGTTAGTCTGCTTAAACCCACCCCCTGCAAACTCGCGTTCAGCTGCCTCTACTTTTAATTGCCACACCCACAACTCAACATCCAATCAACAACCTATTCATACAACCCAAGTCCCATCCTTACATTTTTTTGGTTTTTTGATAATCCAATACACTCAACGTACATCACAACATTGGAAGAAAAATCTGTTACTACTCCCATTTCATCGCTTCAACTGGAAAACCTACATTTAAAAGTAAACGCAACAAGTCTTAGCCCTAACCCTGAGGTCAGAAAGTTTTTATAATTTATATTTTTGGCTGCAATGCTTTAATTAGCAAACTGTGCTTTAACTGTTTTGACTGTTCACTTGGTAAAACACTTTTGAAATGTTTTTTTTTTTTTCTTTTTCAATCTGCACTATAGTCATACACATGCAGATATATGTCTTCGGTCATTGCATTGCATTATGTATTTTTGTTTGTTTGTTTGTTTTTTGTTTTTCTGAGCATCCTTCTATTAGTATTGGCTTTTTTAGCTTTTCAACTTTTTTTAAAAACGCATCTCGAAACCCCAGGGTTTTGTTCCAGTGCACACAGTCAAGCTGTTTTCAAAGGCAAGAACATGTCATTATCTAAATGCCCCCTTTAGAAAGTCAGCAGAGTGGGGTCAGGTGAACCCTAAACATATCTAAACTGAAAAAGACTTCCTTAAGTCATTCAAATCAACCTACAAACTAGTCGACTGCCACAATATTTGTTAAAAATATTCAATGGTCATCAAAGCATGCCATAAAACAGACACAAACTGCCTCTCTAAATCATTCGACCAAATTAGAAAGGCTTTTTTACTACATGTGAATAGAGGAAGAGGGCATGTAGATTGGCATCGGGTTAATCCAGGCACATCCTGCTGCAGTGACCATGTCTTACTGCCTGGCACATTTCACACGCTATATACATCCAAACAAACAACAAAACAAGTAGTATGTACTCAACTCACATACTCGAGTGTAGCAGTATCACTCAAAAACAGCACTTGACTGGAGGATGACGGAGATGGAGGGAGAATTCAGTAGTTAAAAGCCGATTTTTCCCCTTGTCATGGCGTAGCCCAGTTTGGCTTCATTGTTGATAAAGGACATGATGCCCAGGTAAGTCTCGATAAGGAGGGGCCGCTCCAGTATCAGCACGCCATTGGCTCGTCCTGGGATAGGGAATTCTTTATGGGCTTTTTTCACAGCCTGGATGAGCTGGGTCTTGAAATTCTCAAGCTGAAATGGAGGAGAATGAAATCTTTTTTCGGTCTTCCTATGCATATAGCAAAGTATGAAGAGCACGCTGAATGATTTTAGCATCTGAGATTAAGGGTACGTTTACATGACAATGATGTAATAAAAACTGATTTTTTTTGTGTGTGTGTGTTTTTCATGTACAGACAACAATGTTGTCAAAACGATCCCAGTTCACACGGATCTGCAAAAACAATTAAAAATGCTGTATTATGCTGCCAGGCCAGTAGTTGGCGATGTCAATTTGTAAAGAAAAACTACATGCTTATAGAACCGAACACGTAATACAGATACACGTGACGTCACAGTTTTTACAAATTTGCATTTTTGTTGTTTACACAGTACGGAAGAGGATTAGGGCCAAGCAATAATAAAAAATTAAAACCATCTCGAGATTAAAGTTTTTAAATTTCGAGAAAAAAGTCGAAATAAAAATGTTGAGAATAAACTTGTTAAATTTCGAGAAAAAAGTTGAGAATAAAGTCGTTAAATTACGAGAACAAATTCGTTAAATTATGAGAGAAAAACTCATTAAATTTCGAGAAAAAAGTCGAGATAAAATGTTGAGAATAAACTCATTAAATTATGACTTTATTCTCAACATTTTCTCGACTTTTTTCTCGTAATTTAACGAATTTGTTCTCGTAATTTAACAACTTTTTTCTCGTAATTTAATGACTTTATTCTCAAACTTCTCTTTCGACTTTATTCTCAAACTTCTCTTTCGACTTTTCTCGAAATTTAACGTTTTTTTCTCATAATTTAATGAGTTTATTCTCAACATTTTATCTCGACTTTTTTCTAGTAATTTAATGAGTTTATTCTCAACATTTTATTTCGACTTTTTTAATTGAAATTTAACGAGTTTTTTTTTTCGAAATTTAACAACTTTAATCTCGAGATGTTTTTTTTATTATTATTATTGCTTGGCCCTAATCCTCTTCCGTAACACAGAGACACCAAAGGTAATTTTTTTTCAAAAACTTGCACTTTGAAACCCGTTTTCAAAAGTTTCCATTTTCAGGCCCCCAAGATGCAGTTTTTGTGTAAATGACATGCCAAAACACATAAAAGGTTTTCTGTTTTTAGTTAAAAACTGTGTAAGCTTTTGCATCCCTGAGATTGCAAAAGATTTCTTGAAGTTGGGCAAAGCCTGCAGTCTTTGATTGCTAAGTTGACTGCTGAAGGATTTTGAGGGGCGAACACCACTCACATTTTCCTTTTGTGAATTGTGAAATTCTAGTTATGGATACCATCATGATTTTTTTCAAATTTCCTTAAAGGGTTATAATTCAGTTCTGTCATTAATTACTCAGCCTCATGTCGTTCTAAACCTGTAAGACTTTCGTTCATCTTCGGAATACAAATGAAGATCTTTTTGATAAAATCTGAGATTTCTGTCCCTCCATTGACTGCCTTTGCAACTACTACTTTGACACTTCAAAAAGAGATCAGAAAACTAATCCATATGAATCAAGCGGTTTAGTCCAAATTTTCTGAAAGGACTCAAGTCACTTTTTATAATAAAGCATGCAGCACGTTTGAGCTTCTGGAAGAGGTTCACTTTTGTGCATCATTCAGGTTCGGTTGAGTTTCTGTTTATGTTCGCTGATCAATGTTTATATGTGAATAAAAGCCTAATTTCAATCTGTTCATCATATAAAGCAATCAAGACTCTTCAGAAAATTTGGACTAAACCGCTCGATTCATTTGGATTAGTTTTCCAATCTCTTTATGAACTTTTTGAAAAGTCAAAGTGGTGGTTGCAAAAGCAGTCAATGGAGGGCAGGGTTGCCAGGTTTTCTCAACAAAACTCGCCCAATTGCTACTCAAAACTAGTCCAAAACTAGCCCAATGGCGTTTCAGGGGGGTCCCCTGGTAAAAATCAAGTTCCAGGGGGTAAAAGCCTCGTTTTTGGCGGGGCTCCCCTGGTAAAATTCGCTATTCAGGGGCTAAATTTCATGTTATTCAAGTTTGTTTCAACCCGCAGACATGAAAAACAACCCACGGCAACAGTGTAAAAGTAGCCCAATTCCGCAGGAAAACCGCAGACTTGGCAACACTGATGGAGGGACAGAAAGCTCTCAGATTTCATCAAAAAGATTTGTGTTCCGAAGATGAACGAAAGTCTCACAGGTTTAGAACATCATGAGGGTGAGTTATTATTGACAAAATTTTAATTTTGGGGTGAACGAACCCTTTAAAGGGTTTTAAAATTGGCCTTTGTAAGAAGTAGTGTTGTCACAATACTAAACTTTTTCATTTTGAGGAAAAATTGCCACATTCAGAACATTGTTCAAAATTTGATCCGTATCCAAGTTAATTTACTTCTGATGATAGACAAAGTATCTTATCAACAGAAACTGTCTGAGATTCTTTTGACCCGATAGCTCTGAGTAGGATTATATAATAATAATAATAATAACCACAATTACATAACTATTATAATTATTCCAAGATAGAAACATTACTATTGTAATACAACTGCACTGTAAAATAAAAAAATGAATATTTCATAAGTATATTAAATATTTTATTTTCTAGTTTCTAGGACAGCAGGTTTACAGACACTTCTGCAATCATTATGCACATGTGAAAAAGTGTAACTTTACGTGCTGCGTTCTCAAATGCATGTTAAACTCACAGCACAGGCAGCACAGGCACAGATGATCACTGCATTACCTCTAAAATGTTGAAAACATCGAATCATGAACCTCTCATGTCCATTCGTTCACTCTTTATTAATTTAATCAAGGTTGATGTAAAAAATAAAAAGAGATCAATACATAAATACAAAATTAATATACTAAAATCCCTATAAATGTTCACAATTTTGATTCAACAACCAAATTTTAAAATTTCTAGAGAACACAGTGCCACACTCCATGCATTGCACTGCATGGTCTATAAACTTATAACTTATATTAAAATACACTGCAGTGTGTGTCAGCTTGATATTGGAGAGCAAGAACACAGCTGGTACCAGTGTATCAATAATGTGGAAAATGAGTATTGAAACAGTTTCAAACAATTCAGTATCGATATGTATAGAGAAGGAAAAAAACAATATTTTTGACAACACTACATTGAAGGCACATTTACCTGGCAGAGGGAAGCCACCTTTTCATCTGCGTGTGCCATGGGGTGTTCAGTGAAGGTGGCGAAGGGGATGTCAGTGGACCAGGGGTTCCAGCGATTTATGAACGAAGGTCTTGGTCGCTTATCCCACTGGACACGGATTCCGGTTCCCTCTCTCCTTCACACACACACACCTGATCATACTACTATCCTGCAGTATAATACTACCTAAATCTCATTTTGTTTTGTTTTTAAATGTTTGTTATATAATGTGTCAATTAATATGTTTGGGTAATTAACAAAATGTTGAGAAAACCCTCAGATATTTGTCTAGATGTTGAGCAGCTATAGTGGGCCAAAAATGTACAAAGTCACATCAACAGAACTGTGTGCTTGAGAATGAAAGCGTCTTACTTGTTGAGGGATTTTGGAGGAAACTCAAACTCGCCGACAGAGATTGTGTCAACAGCGTTCAAGGAAATTCTGATGACCTGGTGACACTGGAGGTTTATGAAGTCATATTTGCACACCAACAAAGACCTACAACATAACAGAAGCAGCTCATTCAGGACTGACTTCCTGCTGCTAATGTCATTTTCAATAATTAATTACTTTCGTACCTCTCAGTTATAAGTACCAGTCTCTCTTTTTCATTGTTCCAGTGATCAATTCTGTGGTAAAATAAAAAGAGGACATGGATCTGGTTTACATCTGTCAGTTTTTATCAAGAGGTAATTCTTGATGTTATTAGATGGTAATATCACAGTATTTTGATGCATGTTATGGTACTGGCGGATCACTTTTCAGTAAATTCACACTGTACTTAAAGGGTTAGTTCACCCAAAAATGAAAATTCTGTCATTTATTACTCACCCTCATGTCGTTCCACACCCGTAAGACCTTCGTTAATCTTCGGAACACAAATTAAGATATTTTTGTTGAAATCCGATGGCTCAGTGAGGCCTGCATAGCCAGCAATGACGTTTCATCTCTCAAGATCCATTAATGTACTAAAAACATATTTATGAAGCGTTATGAATCTTTTGTGTTGAATCAGTGGTTCGGAGCACCAAAGTCACATGATTTCAGCAGTTTGGAGGTTTGACACGAGATCTGAATCATGATTCGACACACTGATTCATTATGCTCTAAAGCTTCCTGAAGCAGTGTTTTGAAATCGGCCATCACTATATAAGATGTTACTTTGTTTTTTTTGGCACACCAAAAATATTCTCGTCGCTTTATAATATTAATATTGAGCCACTGTACTCACATGAACTGATTTAAATATGTTTTTAGTACATTAATGGATCTTGAGAGAGGAAATGTCATTACTGGCTATGCAGGCCTCACTGAGCGATCGGATTTCAACAAAAATATCTTAATTTGTGTTCCGAAGATTAACGAAGGTTTTACGGGTGTGGAACGGCATGAGGGTGAGTAATAAATGACATTATTTTCATTTTTGGGTGAACTAACCCTTTAAAATCGCATGCAATGGTAGTAAAAATGAAATTATGCTTCAATCTGTGGATGTCCAAAGAAAGGACAGCAATAGACTCACTCTGCTAGCAGCCACACACTAAGAACCTCTCCGTCTTCTGAAGGCAAGGCAACCGTGCGGATATCATTGACTGCCTGCTCTATGGTTCCTGGCTGGGACGAGAACAAACAGAACAACTATTTTAGATGTTTGAAAATATCTAAATTAGCATGAATGTAAAAATATATTTTTACAGAGATATATATATATAAAAGGTACTAAAGACATTGTTAAAAAAAAAACAAAAATAACTACTTTATTCAAAGTCAACGCATGCGTGTGATGCTGACGCAGGAGCCGGCCAATAATGAGCCGGATTTCTGACGTAGAACCTGGAAGCGCTGAACGTAAACAGTGTATGAGAATGACACAGAAGAGAAGATATTGTTGAATAAAGTTATTTTTGTTTTGTTTTTGCACACAAAAAGTATTCTCAACACTTAATAAAATAAAGATTGAACCACTGCACTTTTAACGATATCTTTAGTACCTTTCTGGACCTTAAAAGCGGTAATTATATTGCTGTCTATGGACGAGTCTATGAAGGTGAGTAATTAATGACAGAAATTTCATTTTTGTGTGAACTAACCCTTTAAGTTCAGGGTCCAGTTCTCACCATTAATTAGTTGCTTATTAGCATGCATATTACTAGGATATTGGCTGTTTATTAGTACTTAAAAAGCACATATTAATGCCTTATTCTGCATGATCATATTCTACATCCCTTAATCCTACCCATACCTAAACTTAACAACTACCTTACTAATTATTAATAAGCACTAATTAGGACTTTATTGAGGCAAAAGTCATAGTTAATAATGAACAGAAAATGTGTTTTTTGGTCACACTTAATAATAATAATGATGCATAAATTAATTTTCATTAAAGTTTATACTATATGTATGTTTAAATTTTGAACCAGCTGAAACCACACACAAAACTCATATGCTCCTTTTAGATTTATTCATTTAGCAGACATTTTTATACAAAGCAATTTAGAAACGAAACAAAATGAAAACAAAAGTATTTTGTAATAGAACATGAACACCATTTAATTTTTAACATAATTTTTAAAACTCCCAGCAAAAGCATCAAGTGGAAACCACATTTATTTTGACTCTTTGTCTACAAAAAAAAATAAAAAAAATTCATATGCACCATAAATGCTAAAGAATTTGAATCTTTTTGAAGTGTTTATGACTGATGTTAATTTATAGCCTAAGATACTGTCTTTACCCCTTCTTTTTTTTTTTTTTTTTTTGTAAAAATAATCAACTTTATCTGAATACTATCACAGTTAGCAAGTTTTGTAATGTTAGGTGGGCTTCATAATTATAGTTTCATATTAATGTTACAAGGTCACTGTATGTACTGCTATCTGACATCATTTAGCTAAAAAGAGGCTGCTGTTTAAGGTCACAAATCAATGGAGGTGTCACAAAACCTGCTGTGCTCCCTACGTAGACAGCATTTTCGAGCAAAGAAGGTGCATTATGGCCTATTTTTCTTGCGTTTTTACAGCGCGTGTCAAATTAAACACAATTAAGCGTTTAAACTCTGTGGGTTTTGTTCCTTGTCACTGCGCTCCTTCGATAAACGCGATCAACGTGCCTATGACGCTCATCTATGCTGTCTACGTAGGAAGCTTCCTGTGTTTTGACATACATCCTTGTCTAGTCAACAAAACACTAAGAAACAAAACATTCACAGATTACAACCTTGACTGCCGTGTCCGGACGTTTTGTAGCAAATACCCAATTACTCACCCTAAAGACGAAGTAGTCTTTGACTTTAGCTCGCATGGTTGGGTTGTGAACATGGAAAGGCGTGAGGGTCTGTAGCGGGGTGCAGCAGGCCACTGAAGCTCCAGCTCGGGCCGCCACCTCCAGTCCATCATCACAGTCCCCCGCGTGTAAGATAGCCGCGCCCGGGCTCTCAGGATCTACACTGTCATTCAGCTGCAGCATTTCACTAAAGCGTCGAGCACAAGCTGAAAGTGTCTGAGAAGAAGAGATTCCGCTCAGTTCCAGCAGCGCTGTGTTGCGCAGAGGAACGCCCACCTGCTCCACTCTACAGGGGATTTAAAGGGACCCGTTCCGTTTATGAGTTAGCGGCTTCATTCGGATGTTTAAATAAACAGTTCAGGCGTCGTTCTATAATTTAGGGTACATTTAATGTCCATTGATGATAATTATAATTTTTTTTTCCCTAACGACTGTCTTCATTAATATCACATTAATAGAAGGCATTTAATCTCACAACAATATGCACCCTGTTTTTCATTTAGTTTGAAATTAACTTTATGATCCCAAATTACAGTTTTGGCAAGATCTGCTTTTTGAAGTGAGTGGCTATTGGGTTCAAAATAATGAATAAAAACTTTAAAGTCAAGAATATCCATATTAAATTTATTTCTACTATCTAAAATACCTTAGAAAAATAGACTTGATTTAAATTTTTTTCAATTGAGAAAATATTTCATTTTAATAATGTCTGTAAAAAATTACTGTCTACTACACTATATTGCCAACAGTATTGGGACACCCCTCCAAATCATTGAATTCAAGTGTTCCAATCACTTCCATGGCCACAGGTGTATAAAATCAAGCACCTAGTCATGCAGACTGCTTCTACAAACATTTGTGAAAGAACAGGTCACTCTCAGGAGCTCAGTGAATTCAAGCGTGGTACCGTGATAGGTTGCCACCTGTGCAATTTCCTCACTACTAAATATTCCACAGTCAACTGTTAGTGGTATCATAACAAAGTGGAAGCAATTGGGAACAACAGCAACTCAGCCATTAAGTGGTAGGCCACGTAAAATCACAGAGCGGGGTCAGTGCATGCTGAGGCACACAGTGCGCAGAAGTCGCCAACTTTCTGCAGAGTCAATAGCTACAGACCTCCAAACTTCATGTGGCCTTCAGATTAGCTCAAGAACAGTGCATTGAGAGCTTCATGGAATGGGTTTCCATGGCCGAGCAGCTGCATCCAAGCCTTACATCACCAAGTGCAATGCAAGTGGTGTAAAGCACACCGCCACTGGACTCTAGAGCATTGGAGACGTGTTCTCTGGAGTGACGAATCACGCTTCTCTGTCTGACAATCCAATGGACGAGTCTGGCTTTGGTGGTTGCCAGGAGAACGGTACTTGCCTGACTGCATTGTGCCAAGTGTAAAGTTTGGTGGAGGGGGTTTATGGTGTGGGGTTGTTTTTCAGGGGTTGGGCTTGGCCCCTTAGTTCCAGTGAAAGGAACTCTTAAAGCTTCAGCATACCAAGACATTTTGGACAATTTCATGCTCCCAACTTTGTGGGAACAGTTTGGGGATGACCCCTTCCTGCTCCAACATGACTGCGCACCAGTGCACAAAACAAGGTCCATAAAGACATGGATGAGCGAGTTTGGTGTGGAGGTGTGACCTGCACAGAGACCTGACCTCAACCCGACAGAACACCTTTGGGATGAATTAGAACGGAGACTGTGAGCCAGGCCTTCTCACCAACATCACTGCCTGACCTCACAAATGCACTTCTAGAAGAATGATCAAAAAATCCCAGTCCCATAAACCTTGTAGAAAGCCTTCCCAGAAGAGTTGAAGCTGTTATAGCTGCAAAAGATGGGCCAACTCCATATTAAACCCTACGGATTAAGAATGGGATGTCATTAAAGTTCATGAGCACGTAAAGATAGGTGTCCCAAAACTTTTGGCAATATAGTGTATGTTACTAACCAAACACACCCCTGAAAACAAAAAATGGTTTATCCTAAAACCATGCGACCAGCATATGCAATGTAATTGAGTTAGCAGATTAACATAGGTGGACTTGAACTTAAAAAAAGGTAGGTACTGACATCTTTCCGCGATTAAAACAACATTCCTTAATTTACTTATGATGTTCATTCATGTTTATTTGATGCTATAAATGAACGAGTAGGAAGAGATGACCGGTTCCACGATGTATTTTTCACTGCGTGAAAACATGACGTGTGGCAAGAGATCGGCATGGCTTGTCGGACATAGCAACAGTAACTAAAGGGGGCGGGTCTTTGCGAACAGTCAGTTAGGCTTGTTTGACTTCATGCGGCATCACAAAAATCGTCTGCCATCTGACAAAAGCAATGCATTCTGGTTAGAAAATTTGTCTGACTTTGATCCAAGTACAGGTTTCTGCAGAACAGTAATAGGAGTTACCAGATCAGTGCTGAGGCCATAAACAGAGGGACATTTTTGAGAGCGTTACCTGATTTGCCCACATCAGAGTGTGGGTAGGGTTTAGGGTTGGGGTCGAGTGAAGGGGATCATTTTCATTGCATGATTTATAAACACCCACCAGTATGAAAACACTCACAAATACAGATACGCCCACTTTTGTTATGTTGAGATCCGCGTGTTTTCCGGAAGTCTTTTAAACAAATGAGATTTATATAAGAAGGAGGAAGCAATGGAGTTTGAAACTCAATGGAGAGGGAGTAAAATCTTTGTGTGGCAGGGGCAGCTGCCACTGAGACCTGTCACTCGACCTGTCACCGCTAGTGGCAGCTGCCACTCGACCTGTCACCGCTATATGCGCCTGTCACTCGACCTGCCACCGCTGCCACTCGACCTGTCACCGCTATGCGCCTGTCACTCGACCTGCCACCGCTGCCACTCGACCTGCCACGGCTATACGCGCCTGCCCCGCGACCTGCCACAGATATACGCGCCTGTCACTCGACCTGCCACGGATAAACGCGCCTGTCACTCGACCTGCCACAGATATATGCGCCTGTCACTCGACCTGCCACGGCTATACGCGCCTGTCATTCGACCTGCCACGGCTATACGCGCCTGCCCCGCGACCTGCCACGGACATACGCGCCTGTCATTCGACCTGCCACGCCCGCGACCTGTATGCGGTCACGCCATCTATGCTTAAAATGTATTGCGTGTCTACATGAGGTTGCGTGGTAGGTGTTTAATATCGGTAAAAAATATTTTTAAAATTCATTTAAAAAAAAAAAAAAAGTTTACTGCAAATTTCACCTGATTCTTGTTATACATGTCCCCAAGTACCACTGTGGTGACTACTGTTTTACTCTTTTATTCTTTTTAGAATTATATGTCAAAGCCATAGACTATTTACCGCCTACAAACATATTTTAAAAATTCATAAAAATATATGACATCAAATTGTTTTCTGCAAACTCCACTTGTTCTAGATCTCCCCAAGTAACACTGTGGTGATTTTCATGTTGTTTTACTGTTTTATTTTTTAATAATTATATGCCAAATTTTACGTTCCTATACAGACATATTTTAATAATTCATAAAAATATGAAATCATTTTTTTTCTGCAAACTCCACCTGATTCTTGTTCTACATCTCCCCAAGTGCCACTGTGGTGATTTTCATGTTCTATTCTTTTTACTATTTTACTTTTTACTATTTCTTTTTCTATTCTATTTACTGTTTTATTCTTTAATAATTATATGCCAAAGTTATGACAAATATGGTTTACGTTGCTATACAGACATATTTTAAAAACTCATAAAAATGTGTATAAGACGGGAGAGTGTAGATGTGGGTGCGTACTGCTGAGTGTGTCGATCTTGTGCTGTTTCCATCAGAACTCCAGTCGCCAAGCGGTCACTGCCACTGTCTTTAGCTCAATGAGCGTGGCGCAAACTTGAGGGGAAGCTCTTGCGGTCGTCACCGGGTGTGTTCAAATGAGCTCCGTGTGCGTCCTGATGTCAGTTGTGTATTGTGTTTTATTTTCCTTGTATTTCTTTTCATGTCTTGTTGATCTGTGTGCTTCTTTGTTTACTTTTTAATTGTATTTGTGTCAGTGAGTTGATTATTCTGTGCTTCACCAGTTGCCTTCGACACGTGAGTGCAGTGGTATTAATAAACATTTAAATTGCCTTTTTGACTCGCGTGTCCTTTCTATGTTACTTGCCCCCTTAACGAGCTTTGAAAGTGGGGTTCGTAACAAAATCAAATTGTTTTCTGCAAACTCCACCTGATTCTGGGGGGATTTCCCCCCTTCTGGTCTATGTATCCCTGCCTCTGCTGAATTATTTTTAAAAAATATCCCCCCGGGTGATGCTACTCCACAAACCACCAACAGAGCACATAAAATACCAAAAATAAAAATATTTTTTAAAAACATCGCCAAGTAAAACGCTGCGTTTATATAAAACTGTCTCTTTACCACCACAACAAACGGGACACCTCCCAGACGCGCATTCCGACTTCGCCTCAACGCCAGGAGCAAGTCTAACGAGCGCGGAAAAGGTAGACTACAGGTGACGAGGGAGCTTCAGTTGAACAACAGTGAACTGCGGTCAGATGAGATGTTGTCAGGCTTTGTCGGTAAAACTCAGAGAAATTAACATGACTGTTCAATCAGCCGTTATACTGTGCTCGTGGCACGCACTCAAGAATTGCATGCGCAAATGCGCCGGCGCGCTGCATAATTACTTTATTATAGCTTAAACAAAGCGCAAAATAAACTACGAACAATGACCGTTATTGTTATGTTGTAAATTAAGTCATGAAATTACCAAACATGCAATTAAAGCTGCCTCAAAACTGTGCATGGATGTATTTGTTGGCATGGATTTAAAGCTATTGTTATCCACTTTGTTGGCCTTAAAACGTCTTAAAAATGCACATATGTACACCAGGGAAATCTAAATTTTCTCGGGGGAGCATTCCCCCATACCCCCCTAACAAACTACTTTTTTTGACCTCAGTAATTATGAAACTCTGCGTACGGCCCGGCTTATATTCTATCGAATGAAATCTGAGGTAAACGTGTATTTCTGCAAATGTGCGCACTTTTGGACTAAAAGTTTGTATGTGTATGCACTGTGATCACAAATAAATGGGACCAAACTCGATTGAATATAAATGTTTGTGTCTCGTTATTCTATTAATAACTACCGATTGATTTTGCATTTCTATCAGAAATTAAGAATTATTAGTGTCATTGTAGATAGTGGTGCAAATATTTAAGCTTTCTAATACTTCAAATCTCAAGGTTAAATCAGATGATTTTTTGTAAAAATGTTGTAACAGATGCCAAAAATAGTATAGCTCCACTGTGGTTTTTATCAAAAAAAAAAAAAAAAAAAAAAAAATTCAAAACATCCCCCCTCTGTTTTTTTCACAAATCGCACCCTAGCTGGTCTTATGTATTATATGTGCTTGACAATTTAATGTATTAAACTGTTGATCTTGTTACCGATCTATTAATTAGTGTTTTCACAATAGTTGGATAGGCCTATTCATATCCGCTACAAGAGCTCATTACGGTCCGAGCGAATGAACGCTAAACAAGGTCTGCAAATAGATCGGTGGAATAGAAAGGTAAATCGTATTGGTCATGACTTTGGCATGTAATTATTAAAGAATAAAACAGTAAAAGAACATGAAAATCACCACAGTGGTACTTGGGGATATGTAGAACAAGAATCAGGTGGAGTTTGCAGAAAACAAATTGATTTCATATTTTTTATGAATTTTTAAAATATGTCTGTATAGCGAGGTAGTCTGACTTTGACATAATTGTAAAAAGAATAAAACAGTAAAACAACATGATAGTCACCACAGTGGTAGGCCTACTTAATTGGGAACATGTATAACAAGAATCGGGTGAAATTTACAGTAAACAGTTTCCTTTTATTTATTTTTTATGAATTTAAAAATATTTTTTTACCGATATTAAACACCTACCACGCAACCTCATGTAGACGCGCAATATATTTTAAGCATAGATGGCGTGACCGCATACAAGTCGCGGGGCAGGCGCGTATAGCCGTGGCAGGTCGAGTGACGCGCGTAAATCTGTGGCAGGTCGCGGGGCAGGCGCGTTTATCCGTGACAGGTCGACTGTCAGGCGCGTATAGCCGTGGCAGGTCGACTGTCAGGCGCGTATAGCCGTGGCAGGTCGAGTGGCAGCGGTGGCAGGTCGAGTGGCAGCGGTGGCAGGTCGAGTGGCAGCGGTGGCAGGTCGAGTGACAGGCGCATATAGCGGTGACAGGTCGAGTGGCAGCTGCCACTAGCGGTGACAGGTCGAGTGACAGGTCTCAGTGGCAGCTGCCCCTGCCACGCAAAGATTTTACCCCTACTGACTCAATGTATGTCTTTTCCATGTACTGAACTCTTGTTATTTAACTATGCCGAGGCAAATTCAAATTTTGATTCTAGGGCACCTTTAACTCAAATATTGTTTAAAAATGACTGTATTGCTTGATTAAAATGAACCCAAAATATTTTGGAAATTACACTGGTTAATAATGTACCTACTATGGAAAGTAGGCCTGATTTGTGTGAAAGTCTAACAAATTTGTGGCATGATGTCCTCACTTCTTTAACTATGCTCAGTATGCTTGACATTGCCCGGATCACTCACAGGGCAATCGGCAATCATTACATAAATATAATTTTGTTATTGTTTTGTGCAATATTATACACATTTACCACTTTGTTCATCTGATTGCAATTTGCAATGTTTTGTTTATTGAGCAGGGAGACCTCAAGATGGCGGCATGAGCGGTTGTGTTTTTTTAAAACTGAGACAAATAAAGGGTTCACTCAATCTAACAAGCTATAAATCAAATGGTTGCTTAGTATTGCTTTGACGTGTTTTTTTAAATAAACTTTTAACTTTGTTTTATATTCTAACAATACAGCCACTTTCAACTTAGAATTGACAGACAACGTAAAAGATGGAGGATTCTATGGAAATACAGACAGAACCTGCGAAAGAAAAAACTGTAGGCCTGTTGAAGATCTCCACTCTTGCACAGTGGCTGAAGGAGGTGCCTGTGACACGACATCGAATCGCAAGTTTATGAATCGAATCGTGAAATTTGTGTTAATTGATTTATTATCAACACAAGTTGGTTACAGATAAAATATATGAAGAAAAAGCAGCAGATACGTTTATTAGATCAAGATAAATGGTTAGAACATGTGAAGAACAAATACTAAGTTATTTTTTCATCAATAATACACAATGAACATCTGCGTAATAATTTAAACTTCAATCCAATTAATGAGTTAGTTTGCCCATATAATCTTTAGGGTATTATTAGCTAATTTGGCTTGCTGTCCACTGAGGAGGGGCTCGATGAAGCAGCTTCAACTCAATCTCTGATATATATACTCTGGCTGTTGATTGGAAGATTAGATGGGCTCGCTCCTCCCTAAATTACGTTTAGGAACTTCACTTATTAATAAAATTAGACGTTTAATAGAAAGGGATTTGTCAATTCAGGGTAAGGTTTTGCCAAAATCTAAAGTAATTCTGTTCTTATCATTGGATATTCCCACCAAAGTCACCAAAAAATAGGATAAAATGCTTTTTGATTTTGTTTGGAAAAACAAGCCGCACACTCTAAAAAATGCTGGGTTATTTTTTCAACCCAAATGCTGGGATGAGACTGCTGGGTAAGGACGCTGGGTTAATTCAACCCAATTTTGGGTTGAAGATCCTTCTTAAAGGGTCAGTTCACCCAAAAATGAAAATTCTGTAATTTATTACTCACCCTCATGTCGTTCCACACCCTTCGTTAATCTTCGGAACACAAATTGAGATATTTTTGTTGAAATCCGATGGCTCAGTGAGGCCTCCATAGCCAGCAATGACGTTTCCTCTCTCAAGATCCATTAATGTACTAAAAACATATTTAAATCAGTTCATGTGAGTAGAGTGATTCAATATTAATATTATAAAGCGACGAGAATATTTTTGGAGCGCCAGAAAAACAAAATAACGACTTATTTAGTGATGGCCGATTTCAAAACACTGCTTCAAGAAGCTTCAGAGCATAATGAATCAGTGTGTCGAATCAGCTGTTAATAGTTAATTTTATTGGGAAAGTTTCATACTCATAAAATGAAATTGTCTAACTCCAAACCAAATTGTTCTCACTTTAAAAATTGTTTCAAGCTTTATTGTGTTTTTTGCAATTGCACAGCTAAAAAAGGCATTCAGAAGCCACTATCATATTATTGCATAAAGTGGTACCCTCTTATTTATTTATTTTATGTTTTTATTACTGTCGTATTATACTTTGGCACTGGTTTATTTATTTTTTTCTTTTGAATAAGTCTTATTGTATTGTTCCTGTTTTATTGCATTAATGATAATAATAAAGCTTACAAGGGGAAACTTCATCAGCAGACTGAAGTGATAAATCACTTTTTCAGTGGTCAGTTTCTCAGGCTTCTGCATAAATATAACAAGTATTCACATCACATCTAAAACGATTTTTTAATTATATAGACCTGTTTTTACTGTAAAGATCATGTATTGTTAGCGCTAAAAAAAGCTTATGAAATTTTAGCAAAAATTATGAATTATATTTTAGTGAAAATCTACATTCAATGAGACAGTATAATATTGTTTTGTCTTTGTATCCTAGCCTATGCAGCTAAAAAAATGTCAAATTCTAAACATTTACGTTGAAAACAGTAATAAAAAAAGACCTTTAGAAGTCCCTGCATGCCGCATTTGATTCTTCAGTTTTGTAATCATTTTAGGTTAATTGTTATAGCATTATTTTAGCATCACGTATAGGCTATATGATGTTTACTGTTTAGTCAGCATATGTTCATTCATTCATGCTCATTTTGATTTTTGCTGTGGCAGATGAAGACATTTACTTCCACAGAGGGACCTCAAAGTAATAATTTTTACACAGAAATACCAAAATATCGATGTTTAATTATGGGAACACTGACGTAGCCTACTTTTATAAAAAAAAAAAAAAAAAAAAAAAAAAAAAAAATATATATATATATATATATATATATATATATATATATATATATATATATATATATATATATATATATATATATAAATATATATATATATATATAACAGCTTTTAATGATTTTTTTTTTAACTGAAGATTGTGGATTTTGAATTACAGAAAGGATTAAAAGCATTAAAGTTACTAACAAATTGAGGGCCCATGAATTTGCCAGCATTATAAATGAAGTACAATATTCCTTTTCTCATGGCACCGAGTGTCTAGTTTAGTTCAGCACCTTTTGTTCGGACAGCTCCCGTGACGATGCGCTTCAGATCTTCAAACCATCAAATAACGTTATCCAGAACTCCGACATCAGTTTATTACAAAATAAATAAATAAAAATCATTAAAAAATAAATTCTTTAAAAAAAAAAAGAGGATGCATTTCTGCATGTAAGAGGAAATATTGTTCTCACACGAGTCATATTTGGATTTCAGGATATACATTTAAAAACAAACAAAATAAATCTCACAAATGTTCAAATGTAATGTCAAGATTTTGATTAATAAGAGCATAACCATTCAATAAATGTGTTGAAATGAGATTAATCACGCTATGCAAGACGAGCTCGGTGTTTGACGTCAGAAGTTGTAATCATGACATGAAGGTTTTGAAAAAAGAAATGGTTACAAGTTTACATTTTAAACAATAACATGTATTCATTTATCTGCGCTCTATATTCTAATGACCAAAACATTCGAAAATTCCCATGGCAACTGGCCGACGGGGCAGCACCTGTGACGTCACAGTCAGAGGCGCATATATTGTGGAACAAGTTGCAGTATAGCTCACTTGGTTTCTGGTATATCAATCGATCTGACTAGTATTGTACATCTGTGGTGAAAAATCGCTCAAATTGTGTTGTTATATCACTTGATTTGTAGTTTTTCACTCGATCTGTGCTATACAAGTTCAGTCGACTTGTGATAAGTTTGTGACAGAACATCAGAGAGACATCTGGAGCAATGGGGCAGTGTAAATCTCGCAGCTACATTGTAGAGCAAGATGCTCCTGCGTGTACGTCACCAACACCAGTACCAGAGAGAGTAGAAAAGAAGAAAGGGAAGTTATTTAGATGGCCTTTTTCTCGAAAGTCCAAGAAAACATCCAACGAGGCCCAACAGAGTCAGTGCGGAAATGACAGCAGGCAACCGCCTCAGAGATGCTTTGATGGTGAAGTTGAACAGAAGGGCAACAACACCCAGAGCATTTCAAAGATCAGGCGTGTGTTTATTGTCACTGCTGTGGCGGATGTTAATGAAGACATTAACACTGACAGCAACAACAACATTGTTCCGTCACTGGACAAAGCTGAAGTGAACAACGATTCGGTGCACAGCCGTGTGTGTTCCCTCACCGCTTTGGAGAATGTTAACGAAGACATTCCCAAAGCTGAAGAGAACAGCAGCACTAATAACACTTCAGTGTACAGCTGGCACAGCTGTGTGTCTTCCCTCACCACTGGGCACGACGCTGATGTTCCCAGGCAAGGGGGCATCAGCACGAACAGCAGTACTTCTACATCTGAGTCCTCTGAGGAGAACAACAGCACTCCTTTGCCATCGGACGCCATTCCATGGAAAAATGAGGATGAAATTATCTATTTAAGTTTAAAGGGAAAGACAGGTCAGTTTACTACCACATACTGCAACATTAATGTCATCTTGTGGACATTGTCTTTCTTATCCCAATGAAAATGTGGACTGAGTATGGATTTTGGTTGTGTGTAACACCACAAAAATGTGTCCATTTTTTAAGTGATATTTAATCAGCTTTTTTTATGGTTTATACTGTAAATTTACTATATACCTCTTTTTTTAACAGGTAATATCGAACAGCACTATGAAATTGGTAGAATGCTGGGTGAAGGATCATTTGGAAATGTCTTCGAAGGAACCCGTTTGTCCGATTCACGAAAGGTTTGTTTCTTTGTTTCAAAAGGATTTGGTACTCTCTTCTAATATAAATTCGTTAAAAGTTACATCGAGGTTCATTACTGGAATCATGTGACCTCAGCACAGATAATTAATTGTAACCCATTCTCACAAAAAAAAAAAATCTCTCTTTTTTCCCCTTGGAGAACAGGTGGCATTCAAATATGTGGCGAAGACAGAACACATGGAAAATATTCGTCTTGTAAGTAGACTCCCTTCATTTTCTTACTCTCAAGAGTATACAATAACATTTTAACAAAGGTCCATTGTCAATGGCCTATGAACTTCAGTTACTATTTACTTGTGACATAATTCTGTTGTAGTAATTCAGATAGGTTACACCACTTATCTCACTTTCGTATAACTTTTCTCTCACCTGTAGGGTGGAAAATCTCTTCCAAAAGAGGTCGCTCTGATGATTCGTCTGAACAAAGGCCCCAGAGTTCCTCAAATAATAAATCTGCTGGACTGGTATGAGAAACCAGAAGGATACATACTGGTCTTAGAGCGGCCCACGCCATGTACAGATTTGCAGAATTTTTTAATGCGGCACGGTGGCAAAATCAACGAGTCAAAAGCACGAGTTGTGATGCGACAGGTCGTCACTGCTGCAAGGATATGCGGTGAAAGGGGTGTCTTCCACAGCGACATCAAGTTGGAAAACCTGCTCATCAACCAAAACACCATGCAGGTGAAATTAATAGACTTTGGTTGTAGTAGACCCCTGAAGAAGTCTGCATATTCAAGTTTCAGTGGTACGTATTATTCCACAAATCTATGGTGACAAGTTATAATGAGCCTTCCAGACAGAGCCAATAACAGCAGCAGATCACTTATTGCATTCTAATGAAAAAAACTGATAAAAAGCTTTGGAAATACAGATTCATTGCAATGGACAAAATCTTGTTTTTTCTTCCAGGCACAAGAGTTTACGCTCCCCCTGAGGCTTTCCAAAGAAGGTACCACGCCAAGCCTGCAACAGTGTATTCTCTAGGCGTACTGTTGTTCAAGATGCTGAGTGGGAGGTACCCTGAAAAGCTGAAACCTCAGACCTTTACCTGGACCTTAAACAGAGCAAACATTTCCAAAGGTGTGAGCATGTGAATGGATTATACAAGAACATTTATTACAGCTTAAAGTAATGTGATTAGTTTCATAAAGTATAAAACTTACAATAATAATCAGACATCTCTTCCCTCTTCCTTCACAGAATGCAGAGAACTGATCAGTTCATGCCTAGAAAGAGATCCAGCCAAGCGAATTCATTTGGAAAAGATCATCCTCCATGACTGGTTCCAAGCATTAATCCTGAATTCGGAGACGGAGAAAGAGAAAGAGAAAAAGAAGAAAACCGAGTAGTAAGAAGAGGTAGAAAAAGGAGAAAAATCACGTGTGGATGTCATGAGAAAAAAAAATCCACACGTGCGAGGAAAAAAGGATATGTACATAGATGCAAATACAGGTCCAATCACAGCTTACATGTACTTTGCAAAAGAAGAAGAAAAAATATCTATTTAAAAGTGCTCATTAGCACTCAAGCCACCGGCCTCGCTTTGTTCCCATGGCTCTCGGCCCCACCCTGCTTGCCACATACTCCCATAACCTCTCGCAGGCCGTGGGGTACCCTCTGGGGGGAGTGTCATGGTGGCCGCAGCACCTGGGAGTAAGGACAGATGAGGCGAGAGAAAAGGAGACGGAAGGATGAGGAGAGACAGAGACGAGAGAGGGAAGAGAAGAAAAAAACCTTCTTAGTCCGGTTCCCAAAACGCACTGCCATCTGGTCCTCCACCAGCTGGGTGAACTCCTCCATGATGCCTGATGGTGGCGCTGGATACTAGGGCTGCCCTCGACTAAAGATTTTTCTAGTCGACCAGTAGTCGTTCATTTAAGCCATTAGTCGACTAATCGCGCATTTATATTAATAAGCCATAAATCATTATAGCATAATCAGCGCTCAAACGCACACATAAAGCTTGCCTCAGTGCATGATGCTGACTCGTCATCTCCACATTAGTGGACGCACATATATGCAAGCTTCATATGGATTACGTAATCTGAGAATAATTATTTTCCATTTGAATTGGCTCGTTTAAAAGTAGACATTCCAAGCTTTATATTAGATATATTTCTCATGTTTGTGAGGCAAGTATACGATACGAGTTTCGGTTCATGTTTGTTACGTGCTCAAGTTCACTGAGACCGAGAGCAGAAAATGCATCCTGATTGCTTTCATTGTTTTACAAAAGCACAATGTTTTGCTGTTATTGTGAGTTAACAGAAATAATAGTAGACCCTTAACATTTTGCATTACTCTTATCTATGACCAAAAATTAGTTGAATGCAATGATTGCATCGGCGCCTCCTTGTCATGCAGTAAGCGCGCTCTCAACACAAGCACATGGATATGCGGCAAATAATAGCGCACATATCTAAGACTAGGCTAACATTACAGCGAGTGGACAAGTTGCTACTACTTGTTTTACGTGATAAGCCATATTTGAGGTTGATGCATGATGAATGATAGGCGAATGTTTGGATTTCCTGCCGTTAACGATCTGTCCCTCACGGACTGCGTGACCTCACAACTTCCTGTGGAGGTTTTTTTTTCTGCGACTAACCGATTAAGAAAATCTTGGTCAACCAAGCCTCTTCAAGTCGACTAACGGTTAGTCGACTATTAGGGGGCAGCCCTACTGCATACCCTTCGGTGGGCGGCACCCTGTAGCAAAATTAAAGGCTCAGGGAAGGAGGAGGAGGGAACCGATGAAACAAAACAAAAATAAAGCAGCAGTCGTCCTCATGAATTAAAACAAAACAACAACATAAAATCCAGGCATGGTCCTCTCACGTCTTGCACAGTTGTCTCTCCTCTTATCCTTCCGGAGCTCCTCCATGGGACTCGAGAATGGAGACGCTTATAAGCATTTGCTCCACCGGCCTCGCTCCGTTCTCATGGCTCTCACCTCCGTTGGTAGCACTGTCGCCTCACAGCAAGAGGGTCCCGGCTGAGCCAGGAGGCCTTTCTGTGGTGAGTTTGCATGCGCCCCCAGTGTCTGTGGATTTCCCACAAAATCTAAAGACATGCAGGATAGGTGAATTGGAGAGACAGAATTATTTATTAATTAATTATATTATTTATAATTATTTATATTAAATAATTATTTATTATTTAAACACTTATTTTTAATAATAATAATAAAAAAAGAAAGAATTAAGGAAAAAAAAAGAAAAATATATATGGTGACATTGTTTCAGGTATTACGGGATGGCATATTAATGCCAGAATATTTAGGGCCTGAGCACCGGTGATGGTGTGAGGACCCTATTGTAATTGCTCAGTCAATTCTTCTTCTTCTCTGAAATTAATCACATTAATGAAGGCCTAAACATGCTTAAGCTCATGAAACTTTGCACACACGTCAGAAGTGGTGAAAATTTACGTCCGATATGGGTTTCAGAATTAGGTGTGGCAAAATGGCTCGATAGTGCCACCTACAAAATTTCAATTAAGCGCCCTTCGCGTTATGTTTCAAGTACAGGTATGAAATTCGGTACACAGATGTAACAGCCCAATACCTAAAAAAACGTCCCTGGGTGCAAAATCTGAAAACCCAACAGAAAGTGAGATTTTGAATTTTCTCTGCAAACTTTTTGCAGTTTTCCAGACATTGTACTTTTAACAAACTCCTCCTAGAGCTTTAATCAGATCAACATCATATTTGGTCTGTCTAATGTAAAGGCCTTTGCAACGTTAAATTGTGAAGATCTGGCAGCCTGACAAAGTTTGATGTTTCGCCCTGAAACAGGAAGTTGTTGTAACTTGGGCATACAATGTCCGATCTAAGTTATAGTCATAGTGCCACCTGTGTGCAACAGGAGATGTCATGTTTTACGCTGTGATTACCTCCTCATTCAGATTTAACCAGAACAACATCATATTTGGTCAGTCTAATCTTAAGGGCATACAATGTCCGATCTGCCCCAAACTTCACCTGTTTGATAAGAGTCCTGGCCTGAAGACATCTACACACAAATATTCAGTTATTCATAGCACCACCTGATAAAAAAATACAGTGACATTGTTTCAGGTTACGGGATAGCATATTGGTGCCAGTATATTTTACAACTTATAACTGTATATTTCATCAAGTGATGTTAAATCATATATATATATATATATATATATATATATATATATATATATATATATATATATATATATATATATATATATATATATTTAATTAGGGAAGTTGCAATATACCGGTATTGACCATAATCGTGATATTCAAAGCATGAAATATCAACATCGTTTTAGTACTGCACCTTAATGCTGACGCCTGTCAAACAAGAAGAAGATGCAGCGTGCGCAGCTATTCTGAGAAGAACCATGTCGTCCAAGCGGGAGAGCGAGAGGCTCTGTCCACACCCAAAAAAAGTAAGCTCGACAGTATGGGAGTTTTTCGGCTTCAACGAAAACAGCACCTTAGACAGCCCAATCTGCAGAATTTGCAATTTACAGTCAGTGCGAAAGGTGACCTTTTTACCCACCTCCGTGTTTATCACCCTGCAGATTACGCATATATATATATATATATATATATATAGGAACTTCTTGAGCTTGAGTAAATGATTAATTTTCATTTTTGGGTGAACTATCCCTTTAATATCAACTTGTTTATTGGACTTTTGTACAAGATCAGTATCACATTTGCAATCATGCCAATATTCTGAGAAACAGAAGTCTGCTCGTGTGATATTGCTTAACTTAGACTACTATATATCAGGCTTGCTGCAATAGTCAGATGATAGGTGATGTTCAGCTGCAACACCGGTTACCAGTCGCAGCAGGTATCAGATTTCACCTAGTCTGAGCCTCAGACGTCACGCCCACGGACCGTTGGCTGAACGTCTGATGCATATGGCACACTTAACTCGAAGTCATCATCTGGTTGGTTGAATTATACAGGATGTTGTCACATTCTTTAATGGTCTGCCTGGAAACAAATGCCGTGCCACTAAACCCCCTCGTGGAAGAAGGTCGTGTTTACAAGCGCTTACCAGGATCAACTAAACACTGGATTTGTATGGAAGTATGTGAAGTCCGTGGCTCCATTGTTGCAGTAAACTTGCACAACACTCTAGAATTTATAATTTATAGATGCAAGCCGGTCTGTTATTGCAGGGACATCGACTTTACATTTTCATGCCCCTAAACATGATGCGGAACAAAACGAACTGTGATTGGTTGCGTTACATGTCAGTCAAACGTCCTCTTGGGCAGTCCTTGGCCAGTGAAAGCTGCGACAGAATCCAGACCTTCTGCTGTAAGTCTGAAGGTCTGCCTATGCAAGAGTAGATTTCACCTCACTTCGCCTCACTCTTGACTGACAAGCAGGGTTGGGAAGGTTACTTTTAAAATGTATTTCACTACAGATTACAAAATACATGCTTTAAAAAGTAATTTGTAACGTATTTCGTTACATTACTCAAGTTTAGTAACTTTAACTACTTTGGAATACTTTTTAAATACTTAACAAAAAGGACCATATTAACTTGATGTCCTGTTTTAAGTTTACAACCAGTAAATAAAAATGACCTCTACCCATCATAGGATTTGGTTTTCCACTACATTTTATTTTTAACATCAGTTTTCAACATAAAATTAAATATTGTTAATAATATAGGTTGTTTTATAGGTTGTTAGAGTTGAATCGACACAGTGGTTTAAATTATGTTACATAAACAAAGTTTGTTTGTAACATTTAGAACATTGAGAAAGAAAATGTTCAAATGATCTACCCAATCATCTTGTTAGAAGGCCTATATATTCATAGCTGACTCACCTACGATTTCTCAACAGTTTTTTGCATCCCTCCACCACCATCATTCTCTTTTTGTGTTTCACAAGAAAGTAATCCAGGTTTGGAAAAAAAATATGTCAAATGTCATTTATTGTGAACTATCCCTAGGATAAGTATGTTTCTATTGCAGCAAGTATCCTGTCAGTAAGTGTGGTCTTTACAATAAATGAAAGGAAGAAAAAAAAATTAAGCTTTTTTCCTATTATATATATTACAGTGAATGGGATTCAGAGTTAAGCTTCAAAACGAATCCAAACGCGCCAATGTAATAATAAAAGAAATAATAAAAGTAGCTAAGACAACTTGTTCTCCAAGTAATACAACAGATTTGCTGAGTGATTCTTTCACTTATTATCCTCTCTATGGAGAGACTAGTGCCACAACAGAATCGCCGAGTGAAACTTAATAGTCAGGATGCGTTTTGTAAATCAAATATGGTCGCAATAAAGTTCAATAGAATTTACGACTATAGCGATGCTTTTGGGAAACACACCCTTGATCTATCAAATTCGTGAATAATTCATTCACAAAAACAAATGATTAATTAAAAAGATCAAAAGAACAATTTGTTCACAAATCGGATCATGAACTTGCATAAACGTGCCATATACCTGAACATTTGAAATGAATTATTAAGATTTAAAGTTTGTCTGTAAAGTACACAAAGCTATTGGCTTTATAAAACAGTATTTAATGCATGATTAATTGGATGTTAATTCATGAGGATTTCATGTTATTTTTCAAAGACCTTGAGTTAGCTACTTAAAATTCTAATAAATATTAAACGTAGGCTAATGATAAACCATACAAAGCTCAACTTATAAGTAAATAGGAAAATACGGAATAAATAAGGAAAATAACATTTTCAAAGACCAAGAACAACTTAGGCCTACTTTAAGATGATTTTTCAGATTAGATGTTGAATCCTTTGAAGCCAATTGAAGTTTTGTTGCAGGTAGACAAAGCTTGCATTGCATTATGATGTTACGTCCTTTTTCATGTTTATAAGTAAAATTGTCTTTTCCACGAGAGAAATGCATTACGCACTGTTTTCCCTTCCATTTTTGCATGGGATTGCATGTCTGCACTCTGCAGGTTGCTAACTGAACAGGCTGCGTGCAAGAGTCACAGATTCATCAACAATTGCCTCGTTGGTTAAAAATCCTCAAACCGCTTAAGTTAATATTAAATGAAATAAATGACATTAAAATTCAAAGTAATCACTTTGGTAATCTAAAATACTTTTTGAATGTAACTGAAATGTGATTACAATCTATTTAAAATGTAACTGTAACGAAATACAGTTACTCAAAAAATTTTGTACTTTAAATACGTAATGTCATTACATGTATTTCATTACTCCCTAACCCTGCTGACAAGTATATGGATGAAGATTCGGTTTCAAAGCGAAATGTAAAAGCACCTATTTAAGCGAGTTTGCTTTTGTACCGTTTTGTTGTTTTTAATTAAGAATAATAATTATATCCCAATATTGGGATATTGGGACCAAAGCATATATAGCAGCAAGCACCAGTGACCCATTAACTGAAATGTATCTTATGATATGGCTTTTACAGCAAAGTCCACCTTGAATCTTCACTGAAAGTTACAGTTTGATCATAATATGTGGTGTATGTGTGGACTCATTCAACATTTAAATTTTGATGAAACGCATGTGACAGGATGTCACAGGACAATTTCAAATAAATATGAAGATATCATTTACAGCTATCTGAAGTATTTATCTTTTAGACCCTTTTTATTTTTTATTATTTATTTATATAATATGTGTAGCCTTTTAAAGGTGCCGTAGAACGTTTTTTTAAAAGATGTAATATAAGTCTAAGGTGTCCTCTGAACGTGTCTGAAGTTTCAGCTCAAAATACTCCATAGATTTTTTTTAATTCATTTTTTTAACTGCCTATTTTGGGGCATCATTAAACATGCACCAATTCAGGCTGTGCGGCCCCTTTAAATTTCAGCCCTTTTAAAGTTCACAAGGCTAATATAACCCTCAAAATGGATCTTTACAAAGTGTTCGTCATGCAGCATGTCTAATCAGGTAAGTACAGTATTTATTTGGATGTTTACATTTGATTCTGAATGAGTTTGATGGTGCTCCGTGGCTAAAGCTAACATTACACACTGTTGGAGAGATTTATAAAGAATAAAGTTGTGTTTATGCATTATACAGACTGCAAGTGTTTAAAAATTAAAATAGCGACAGCTCTTGTCTCCGTGAATACAGTAAGAAACGATGGTAACTTTAACCTCATTTAACAGTACATTAGCAACATGCTAACGAAACATTTAGAAAGACAATTTACAAATATCACTAAAAATATCATGTTATCATGGATCATGTCAGTTATTATTGCTCCATCTGCCATTTTTCACTATTGTCCTTGCTTGCTTACCTAGTCTGATGATTCAGCTGTGCACATCCAGACGTCCTGCCCTTGTCTAATGCTTTGAACATGAGCTGGCACATGCAAATATTGGGGCGTACACGTACGGTTACGTAACAGTCGGTGTTATGTTGAGATTCGCCTGTTCATTGGAGGTTTTTAAACAAATGAGATTTATATAAGAAGGAGGAAACAATGGAGTTTGAGACTCACTGTATGTCATTTCCATGTACTGAACTCTTGTTATTCAACTATGCCAAGATAAATTCAATTTTTAATTCTAGGGCACCTTTAATCCGTAAGGTTTAATATGGAGTTGGCCCATTCCTTTGCAGCTATAACAGCTTCAACTTTTCCAGGAAGGCTTTCCACAAGGTTTAGGAGTGTGTTTAAGGGATTTTTTGATCATTCTTCTAGAAGCGCATTTGTGAGGTAGTTGTGGCAAATGTAGATGGCTGCCACTGGGGTGTAGGCTTGGGCTCAGAACTGACAAAAAGTGAAATCTGGAATATGTATGATAAGACTGCACAATTTTACTAAACATTATACAACTTTATACTCTGTTTTGCAAAAGGTTATGGATTAGATCTATTTCTCATGTTGACAAAGCGTACGCGTTGAATCAGAAGTCACATGAACTACACGTTTACTGAAATCACATGACTTTGGCGCTCCGGACCACTGATTCGAAACAAAAGATTCGTAAAGCTTCAAAGCAGTGTTTTGAAATCGGCCATCGCTAGATATTGTTGAAAAGTCGCTATTTTGTTTTTTTGGCACACAACGTATTCTCATCACTTTATAATATTAAGGTAGAACCACTGTACTCACATGAACTGTTTTAAATATGTTTTTTGTAACTTTATGGGCACTGAAACTATTAATAATCTTGCTGGCAATAGAGGCCTCACTGGGCCATCAGATTTCATCAAAAATATCTTAATTTGTGTTCCGAAGATGAACGAAGGTCTTACGGGTTCGGAACGGCATGAGGATGAGTAATAAATTACATAATTTTCATTTTTGGATGAACTAACTAGGGCTGGGCGGTTTTTCCGATTTTTCCGATTAATTCAAATTTTTGTTTTGCCTCGATTTTATTATTGTTGGAATCGAGAAATCGTGATTTTGAATAAAAATGTTAGCAAGTGTTCAATTAGATATGTTGACAATACAGCAATGATAACCGCATTAGGAGAAGAAAATGATCCGACCTCAGGATGGCACCGGCGCGCCTGATTAACCGCTCTCATGTGACGCTCTATTCTTAAGCGGCTGTTCATTCAGAAATGCGTTATCGCGTTATAAAAATGAGACGCAGGCAGTGGAAAAAGGCAAAGTTATTAAACGCAAGTTGAGCTTTCAGGCATATTTCTGCAAAGATATTTAACAAATTGTTTTACATTTACATCATTTTAATCACTTCATGTCCCAGGTTAAAAAAAGTACATTTCTATAATATACTTAAAGTGCTCTATTTTCGTGCACTAATTTTGTACTTAATATACTAAGAATTCTAATTTAGTACTTCTTAAGATAATCTTAAGAACATCTAAGTGTACTCAACTGTGCTATTTTGAGACATTGATTGCTATTTTGAAATATGAACTAAAATATACTAATAATATACCATCTCTGTATTTAAAAAAATGTATTTAGATACCACTTATAGTAAATTTGAACTCATAGTGTGCTACAAGTGGTAGCTAAATATATTTTTTAAATACAGATATAGTATATTAAAATCACATTTTAGTTCATATGTCATATGTTCATGATGTTCTTAAGAAGTATTAAAGATGAATTTTTAGTATATTAAGTACAAAATTAGTGCACGAAAGTAGGGCACTTTAAGTATATTATAGAAATATATATTTTTTTTCACCTGGGTGGTGCACTTGGAACAACTTTTTTTAACCAGATTGTTAATAAAGAGCATGTTACTTAAATCATATTGTAGTTAAGTTTTTAAAGTGACTGGTTAAACCGAAAAAAGAAAAAAAATCGAAATCGTGAATCGGTCAATCGTTCTGAAAAATCAAGATTTTATTTTTTTGCCATATCGCCCAGCCCTAGAACAAAAAGTTAAATCGATAAATACTTTTTGCAAAAACATTTAATGTGAAAGAATTACTTACATACCCATTCTAATTCTAATATTCTAATATTTTTCCTCCAAATAAGGAAATAAAGTGACGATTTTTTTTTAAGTGCATTATTGGTCCACATTATGTGGAGTTGTTCTTCTGTTTTTTTCTTCTTGCTTGTAAACGAGAGTAAAAGATAGTTTGAGGATGAAGACAAGACTTTTTTCATAATTTTTTCCTTAGTTTTAAACTCAGACCCTATTCAAAATAAATTAATTACCTTAAAATTCTTACCCATGTACTTCAATCAAACAGCAACAAGTATATTAAAGTGTGAAAATTTACTCACATTGACTTCCATAGTATTTTTTCCCATTCTTTCATGATAATTTTCTAACTACCATCATGTCCCTGACAATAAAACTTGTCAATAAGTGGTATGCACCATAGACTGTAAAAAAAGATGGACGACGCAACGCCGCTTCCATTGTAATGAACTGAACGTAAAACGTACGACGATGGACATTGACATGTTACGCAAAAACGTCAGTTTGAGTGGAGCCTGGGCATGCGCAGAGGGAATCGTCAGTGGAGCCCGGAGGCGGCGTTGCGGTATCAAACTTCCGCATAGTTTGACACCTATTTGTTTTATTATCTATTGTTTATTATATTTTTCTTTTTTCTTACTTTTTTCATTTGGCTTAAACGAGGCTTAATTACATCTGGCAAAGAGGAATTTACATTTATTTGAATATTTATTAAAGTACACTGTTCATTTTCAAATAAATTACTAGTGATAACTAGGTCAAAACAACCTATCTTAACTGATGTATTTTAAATATATTAACACAATATAAAATTCTACCTGTAAAATAACATTCTGTTTCTAGAGCAATCATATTTTTGAAACAGCAAATTCAGTAGATAAACTCAATAGACCCTTTTCACACTTCCGGGTTTTTGGCTTCCGGAATGAAAACAAAAACGCACATTTTACCCCCCGGAAAGCGATTTTTTTGCCATGGTTTTGTTGAGAAAACCTGGCAACCCTGCCGCAGCTTCACTTTACAGGACGTATGAGGCATACCCGGTATGCACAAGAGGTCATAGTTGTGCTTTATTGTAAATAAAACACAGATATTGACTAATAATCTTCCAAGACAACCAATACACATTTTTCATATACATACCTTTTTTTCTGCTTGTTTATCAGAAGAGTCATCTGTCAGCCTTGGTTTCCTTCTAGGGGGACTGTCTTAAATCAAAAGTTGATGCAGGAGATGAACATGATGCATCTGAAGACATCAGACAGGTCTAAATTTCTGTACAAAACAAATGGTCAAATTTTTCAAAAAAGTTCAAGAAACAATCCTGCCTAAACATCACAAATATTGTCATAAAACAATATAACATTATAAAATACATACTGTAAATGACAAGCTTAAACCCGTTTGGTGTTTTCTCTGTTAAAAGCAAACTGTGTGTCTGCACAGCATCATGAGTCAAAGATGTAACTTATGTTAGTGAGGCCTAGAGAAAGGTACAGGCGCGCACATCACATAATATCTTTATAAAACAACATCATACCATGAGATACATGTTGTACATTAGGCTAAACACACTTACTTTCTGTGTTTTCCCTGTTACAAGCAAACCTCCTCGTAGTAAGCTAAAGCTCCGTATCGCGAGTCAAATAAGATGTCGCCTGTGAGAAACGTTTCGGCTCGTTTAAGCGTGCAGAGCATTTAAATATTGCTATGAATCAATATGTTATATAAAATACATATTGTAAATGAGATAAAACACTTACTTTCGGCGTTTCCCTGCTGAAAAGAAACCTCCTGGTCTGCTCCGCATGGCGCGTCAACGAAAATGCCTCTCTGAGAGCGGTTTCGTGCACAGCACATGAATTATAAAACAATATTATGCTATAAAATGCATATATAAAGGCGATAAAACACTTAATATCGGCGTTTTCCCTCTGCATCGCGAGTCAAAGAAAATGGCGTCTGTGAGAAAATTTTAAATTGGTTTCGTTGCGCACAACGCATAAATGTCCCGGATGTAACTAACGTTAATTACACTCTCTCAGGGTGTCTCTCAATCAGTTCCCTAGCTCCCGAGCTCGTGAATCAGTATATCGTGTACGAATTCGGGCACTGATAAGGACAGTAAAAGATGCTGGTTCACTACACATTGGGACACTTATGACTCTATTTCCGGCGACGTGACAACGTCCTCATTGTACAACATCACTAACGTTACTGGTATTTATGAACAACAACAGAGCTGATATTTTCTGACATTACTTGTAATGTTATTTAAAGTACATTGTGATTAATTATTTGCTTGTTACATATAAGTGCAACATTTCAGCCGTGAATAAATTATAAATGTTAGCTAGATTATGTTCATTACCTGTCTAGCGATGTATGTTTATGCTGAAATATAGTAAAATAACGGTTTGTATTTTTAAAAACATCTATTGCGTATCCTTATGTGTAGTGAGTTGGCTCACGTGATTCAAGTTTCGCGCTTCAGAACTTCCGTTAAGGGAGCATAGTGAGCATCGACGCTCCCTGGTTTTCACGGTGCATTGTGGGACTTTTCAGGGAGCGAACGTTTCAGTGCCCTGGAAGGATTCTGCGATTGAGACAGCCCTTAAAATCCTTAACAGTTTATTTTACACACTTTGTGTTTAAGTCTTGCACTTTTTTCACAAAACCTTTGAATATTAAATCATAGGCATGTAACGTTTCCCTGTTGATGTAAAACACTTCCATTGTGCAGCTCTTCTATCAGTTGAGTCAAAATTGAGCTTGTGCGTATATAATGTGCGCGGCCAGTGTGCAATACCTGTGAGATGTCAGAGACGCGAACGCGCATCGCAGAACAGAGCAAGGCGAGCATTTGTGCTTATAAAACTTAAACTTTTTAAAAAAAAAATTAAATGACAGATCGTTTCACTAGATAAGACCCTTATTCATCGTCTGGTATCGTTTAAAGCCCTTTGAAGCTGCACTGAAACTGTCATTTGGACTTTGAACCATTTGGTGCCCATTGAAATCCATTATATGGAGAAAAATCCTGGAATGTTTTCATTAAAAACCTTCATTTCTTTTTGACTGAAGAAAGAAAGACATGGACATCTTGGATGACATGGGGGTGAGTAAATTATCAGCAAAATTTATTTAAAAGTGAACTAATCCTTTAACTCTACATATTTTCACCAGCCAGAGGCAGCTGTTTACACTAGTGTTAATCTCTTGAAATCCAACACCAGAAAATTTCAACACTGGAGATGTTGCTGTGTACAGCAGCAGAAGTTGTAGAGAGAGCTGCTCACCCAATCCAAAATAAATAAATAAATTTACAAAAAAACCCCATACCTTTTTCTCAAAAGTCACTACTGTTATATCCTGCCCACTTTAATGAGAAAACAGAATACAAAAGCTATCAGCCTAAATGGCGGACCCTGGAGAGAAGATCGAGGAATGCCCGGAATGTCTTGAAGCAAAATATGAATTTTGCATAAAGCCAGAAGCAGTAGAATTCAAAGACATGGGGACTTGATCAGTTTTATTAATTTGACTGTGACTTTTGTCCTTTATTTCAAACATGAAAGTCAAGTAGGTTATCAAATGGGCACCAAGGAACTGGTAGTTCATATACTAATTCCTTAACAAATCCTCCAGTTCGGTCACAGTTTCAGGCAAGCCAGATGAGAAAAAACAGTCAGTCTTCACATAAAATGTGGATATAGGATTTAGGATATAGTTGTAAACCTTTAAAGGCACAATATGTTAGATTCTTGTATTAAAATATCCAAAATCCACTAGAACAGTGTTATGTATTTTGTTGACTTGTGTACTTACATGATCCCAGATGTTTCCAAGAATGTTTAAATCCAGAGAAATAAGCCATTTTAACCAGGCCATGGACCGTGTCTGTGCGTTGCATATATCGATGACATCATACCTGCGTTACACTTGATTTTATTTTGTAGAAACCATCGAAACACCAAAGACACTTTAATATATTGTATGTTTTATTAGACAAGGGAATAAATGTTTGGATACATTTATAGACAGAAAACTATTCATTGTTATATAGCTAGTCTTATTGTTTGAATCTCGTTTTCTTGATTTACCGCAAGTAATTTTACCATGACTAATATCGATCTATCTTACTGTAGTGTGCACACAGCAGCTGCCGAGCGAACGCACAGAGTAACGTTATAACATCATTTTCAACACACTCAAATGTATCTAACGTGATAAAACAGTGCTGCGTAAGTCCATATACGCTTGACCTGAAGATGTGGATGTGGCGACTGTGGCATAAAAGTTTCGCTGCTCTCAAGCCGTGGAGAGTATATTGTGCCATATTGTGCCTTTAAACGATTGGTTTACAGACCTAAATTTGACTGGAAGGGTTAAAATGGCAGTTATTTTTGTCAGCTGCAACTCATTATTCTGCATTCTGCCCCCAGGGTGTCACTCTTAAAAATAAAAATTTGCTAATTTACTCACCCTCAGGCCAGTTTTCTTCAGCAGAACAGAGGATTTTTCACTGAAACTGTGGTCCTTGGTGATTCATATTATGCAAGTCAATGGCTGAGAGTCAAAAAAACTTAAACAGGTAAACAAAATAAATACCCTTGACCACTGATGATACATTGAGGTCTTGTAAATCTAAACTAAAGAAACTGAACATTATTCACAACATTACAACATTATTATACCTGTAACAGCCTGGGCAAACCATGGGGAAAATGATCCTGAGCGCGTTCATGGCAGTCTGGAGCACAAATTTCCTCTTGCATAATGAAGTACGAGTGGAAGCAAACTCAAACATGAGCTGACGCTGTGTTTGTTTTTAACAGAGAGTCTGGCAGGCTCATACATAGACATATAAAATACATTGTATTGTCCATGGAATAACTGGCTGTAGCATTGTTTATCGAAGAAACAAATATATGAACTTGTATATATATATATGGTATTTCAAGCTTTAGTACAGTCAAAAAATTACCATATTTCTAAGCACAATTAACTTCGCTAAGTAATTAATTGACATTAAACTGACTTTAAGAAACAAATATAACTTATAAAAAAAGTTGAAAATTGCTTAAAGTCCCCTTTTAGTCAATTTTATCCCTTAAAGGGGTGATGAACTGAGAAATCAAATTTTCCTTGAGCTTTTGATATAAGAGGTCATCATACTATAAGAATATCCTGTAAGTTTCAGAACTGAAAACTTCCTTGTTAATCCAATAAAAGCTTTAATTGACACCAGACCCAGCAAACGACAGGATCTATGACGTCAAAGGGCACCAAACACCGCCTCCACAGAAGAAGATCAACGCCTACTTAGTCACTGCCTGTTTAGCCCCGCCCACTGATTTGTGCATGACATGCAATAGAATAGGTAGCCTAAGTAACATAGGCCTACGTGGTGCTAAACCAGATCGAGCTCCCAAGCAATAAACATGCCATTGAGGATTACAAAATATTGTGCAGTGCCTGGACTTGACAGTAATGCAACAACATGTCAGTAACTGTGTTAATTCTAATGCCTGATCTGATATATAATGATTCATGTACAGTCTGATGATCTTTGTCTGTGTGTCAGTGAATCAAACCCATGACTAAACGTCAATTTGCGTTGTTTCTCTTAGTAGGATGAAAATAATCTGTTATTTAACTGTGATTAAATTATATAAAGAAAGCGATCAAAGAAAGCTCCCTTTGCAATCGTTGGAGCAGCGCGCGCTGAAGCTGTCAATCAAACAGTGCGAGTTTATCAGTGACTGACGCGCAAAACTCCCGTTTTATTCAACAAATCTCTTAGTTAAATCGTGTTTGCACTGTTAGTGAAGATGAAAGCATTTGTTAGTGTGCAGAAAGAGTTGCAATGACGAGATCTCTGCTTTCATTCGCTCAACATGTCTGTGATCGGCTACACAGTGCTCACCTCTGCAACCTTTGATGCCACGATCTCAATATAATGCTATAGATCTAAATGTAATGCAACACTTTTCACGATTAGTTAACCTTGAGAGCTGTAATAGTAAAAACGCGCTAAAAGAGAGAGTAATACTTGGCTATTTCAAATGGAAAGATGTTAGCCAATCACTGCAGTGGGCGTTTACACTGAAGTCTCACAGCAGACACGCCCCTTAAAACAGAGTGTTCAAAGCAGAGGGCTAAAATCAGGGTAGGAAAAATGCCTTTTATTTATAAATTATGACAATTTTGGATGTAAAAAACATACTAACATTATAAGTGCACCCCAGGTAACATTATAAAACAATAAAACAACGCAGTTCATGACCCCTTTAAAACTCATCTTTGATCACTAAAGTGACATATTTAAACATTTTGACTGTGAAAAAATGTCTTAATGCCATAAAATAGCTTGAAAAACTTTACACCCTTGCTTCATTTAGTATACACGGATCTATGAATATGCTAATTAGCCCCGCCCCCACTCACTCGCACAAACGAGATCCACTCGCTCAAACGCTGCTGTACACATGACGATAATTAACATGATTATCCTTTTGCTTGACTACATTATCAAACAGCTGCTAATAATGTGTTGGTAATGTTACAAACCATGTTCCCGTTCGCCATCTGAGTCAGACAGCTGCCTTCTAGCAATCAGTCTCCTTAGAAATGCTTTGAACAAGTCAGAACGTCAGTGAAGAAAGGTATATAGTTCATCATAACATCGTAATATACGTCATATACCCGCTATATTGCTAAATATACCCGATTTTTCATATCAACAGGATATCTTGAGATTCCCCTGCTTCAGAGGGGTCATTGTTAATGCTAAATCCCACCGGCACGTTGACGTGATTGGTTACAAGGTAGTTTGTGACGTCACAGACACCAGTGATTTCAAAGCGCAGGGTTGAGACTGTCTTTGGTTTACTGCAGTTTTAAGGAGAAAATACTCAGCAATGGCGTTGACTTATGAATTTGCTCTTGGTTTGTCTTAAATCATATTAAAAACACCACATAGACATATAAACAACATTAAAAATTTGATAAATTGGATGAGTTAAAGTAATGTAAAAACATATGTTGTCATAATGTATTGATTAGTGTTGACTTGCAGCATCATAGCATAGATGGAATACACAATATTAATAAAGCTTATATTAAATATTTTACTATAAAATGTATGTTTATTTGCAATAATTATTATTCTGATTAGAATTTGCCCTGGCATAAAATATTAAAGTGTATGCTACTACATATAATTATACAATATACTATAAATACACTGTTTATAATGGATCCTCATTTTTTCAGTGCAGTTACAACACTGATGCAGCAAATATTATTCACTTAGTACCAACACAAGGATTAAGTAAAAGTAATGAGGGAGTGTACACAATAAAAATGCAAAAGAATTGTTGCATTAGCTTATTTTAATAAACTGAAGAGCAGTAAAAATCATGTTGAGTGAATGTCATTTGTTTGAGGTCTGAATCAGGATGAACAGTTTATTACAACTTGATCATATTACTTTTTTGGTAAATGTGTTTAATTTTGCATAATTTACACCATATAACTGTTCTTGTCTCAAACATAAATATATTAAGTTGCTTTTAAGTGTATTGTTTCAATTTTCAATAGAGCATCTTCCCCCTTTTTTTCAGAGACATCAAAGTAGCACAAGTATACAAATGCAATTGTTCATACCTGCAGTTAGAACAAAAAAACAAAAACAAAAAAAGAGCCTATCAGAGCAGACAAACCTGTGTGATACATTTGCTATTATCTGCCAAATGAAGATGCAGCCTATTGTCTAGGTTTCTTGCAATTAAACTCAATGCAGCCTGCGACTGGGTGGGGAAGCCCATGGTTTATTTTTTTCATATTGTTAGCAGAAAGACTGTGAATTCAGACATCACCAATTAACAAGCACCATTGTGTCTCTGAGTAGAGACTGTCTAAAAAAGCGTTACTAAAAGTTACTTAAGATAAAAGCATCAGCTGAATGACAAACTAAGTCAGAGAAATTCCACATTTATTTTCTTTTAAACATTATAGGACATTATTCAGTAGACTTAAGCCATGTTGACTGCACACAACAAACAGGACACAGAGACATACTAATATCATCTGCATGTAATTTGAGCACAACGGTGATGGCCTGATATTATTAAGAAAAGAAAAGAGACTTTAGTCTCTGTCAGTGATGCTCAGAGATCTTTCAAATAAATACAAGCAATATTCCATCTTCCCAGTATTTTTACTATAACCAGGTGTCAGATTAATTTCCTAATAAGATCTTACTGTGAATGATTCGACTTCTCCAATCATTTTGTCCCCTTAAATCTCACCCAAACACAATCGACTGCAAGCTCGCATTCATTTTTAAAAGGTTAGTTCACCCAAAAAAGAAAATTGTCATTATTTACTAACCCTCAGATTATTCCAAACCTTTACGAGTTTCTTTCTTCGACTGAACACAAAAGAAGATATTTTGAAGAATATGGGTAACCAAAAAGTTGATGGGCCCCAATGACTTCTATAGGGCCCATCAACTTGCCAACTTTCTTCAAAGTATCTTCTTTTGTGTTCAGCAGAAGAAAGAAATTCATACAGCTTTGGAACAACTTGAGGGCGAGTAAATGATTTTCATTTTTGGGTGAACGATCACTTTAAGTGCAACGTCCACATCTCAAAATCCAATCAACAGCCAATGAGTAGAACCACCAAGTACCACCCATTTTATTTTTCGATAACCCATTTAACTTGGATGTACGTTAGGGATGAACGTACTGTTGCTACTTCCATTTCATCATGATTAAAAAATAGGCAAAATATTTTAGTTGAATTCACATAAAATCAATGGAGGTTTGAACATGTTTAGGAGTTGCATATTTGATTTTTTCCCCATTAAAATTGTATTACTGTGCTTGTTTATAAGCTAAAAGAATGAATTAATACAAAGCTTGTTTGGATCCTTCATAATTGATGATAGTTTATCATTATTTTACACACGACTTAGCACTTCTAAATAGTCGTCATATTTTAACCATCATTACATAATCCTCAACAAAAATCAGCTTATGTTCATTATTAAATTCACACAGCAAAACGGAAAAACATGTCTTATATACATTGCTACATCCTGAGAGGACATCCAGAGATAGAGCCATATTTAATGTTTCTGCACACTGGATTAGGCTTCAGACAGTAACATCATCCTGTTGAAATAACAAATAAAGTGTAAATATGCATGTTTAAGGTGGAAAATACATTTGATGTGATTTCTTAGTGCAAAATTTGTTAATATTTAAGTTAATCTCTACCAAGGGATGTGAACGGGAAAGTTTTATCTTAAGTTTAGGTTTTATTATTATTATTTTTCATTTTTTTTCATGGCATTTAACACTCATATTTTACACCTGTTATATTTTCTCCATTCAGTGGTTCTACTACCTCATTTGCTAAGCTAATTATTAAATGCGGACCAATACACAGAATGCAGGCATTAGTATTGACAGCGTCAGTTAAATAAAAAAGAATGTTGTTTAAAATATTTTGATTCATCTGAGTTGACTTTTCAAATCCAAAACAAGCAATTTAGTTTTTTTTCCCCCATATACTGTCAGGAACACATATTGAAAGTACACTGTATGATAAGCATGTTTCATACCGAGACACATTTTTAAGGGTTAGTTCACCCAAAAATGAAAATTCTGTCATGAATTACTCTCCCTCATGTCGTTCCACACCCCCAAGACCTTCATCTTCGGAACACAAATTAAGATATTTTGATGAAATCCGAGAGGTATCCGACTCCTCCATAGACAGCAATTCAACCACCACTTTTAAGCTCCAGAAAGGTAAGACATCGTTAAAAAAAGACGACCTGACTGCAGTGGTTCAACTATAATTTTAGGAAGCAACAAGAATACTTTTTGTGTGCAAAAACAAAAATAACTTTAACAATCTCTGCTGTTCTATGTCATTCTCATACGCTGTTTACGCTCAGCACTTCCAGGTTAAGTCAGAACTTATACGTTTCTTGTATGCTGTGCAGAGTCAGCGCAAGAATGACAGGCAAACAGCAACAAACAAGTGGCACTGGACCAGAAGAAAGGCAGTCTTAGAAAGGGCTATAATGAAAAAAGGCTGGATCATTAAAGAGCTAAAACCCCAATTAATATCGTTATTGTGCATATAGCCCTTAGCACGAAAAATAGTTTTGTGTTGTTCCTTTGCTTGATATTCTGACAATGTTTACATTGTATTTTTGCTGAAATACTATCACCTTTCTGGTTATAGAGAGAGTGATGTGGTTTATTTTGTGCTCAATGCTGCTAGTTTTTCATCCGCTGTCACGGTAAAAATGTCCAGCATATCCATTTGCTGCATCTAATCTAGTTTTTAAAAAGTTGTTTATTTTCCTTATTGTAGTACTGTTTCTCACTGTACTGTAATGTTTTCTCACCGGTGAATGACACATAATGTAATCCAATAATGTGGTCTCTGGCCATCTCGCTTCTGGTCTGTGCAAGTTCATGTTTTGTGGGCGTGGCTTTGGACGGCAATTTGCAGGGAGGGTGTGACGTACACTCTCAATGCTAGCAGGCTAAAGTTAGCATTTTCCCAGAACACCTACTGCACCATTAAGTTTGAACCACTGCAGTCACATCAACTGTTGTCTTTAGTACCTTTCTGGACCTTGAAAGTGGTGGTTAAAATGCTGTCTATGGACAAGTCATATACCTCTCGGATTTCATCAAAAATATCTGATGAACGAAGGTCTTACGGGTGTAGAACGACACGAGGGTGAGTAATTAATGACAAAATTTCCATTTTTGGGTGAACTAACCCTGTAAGACAACTCAGATGAAGCACTCACCTTAGTGATGAGTAACTACTGCTAAAATTTCACTGTAGGGCCCCAGATTATGTAAACCTTTAAAAATAAATGTGAATGAATGTCACAATGAAAGAGGGTTGTCTAACTCTTGATTGTTAATTTAATCAAAAAACAACAGAATTCAAACAAATCAATCACTGCAAAAAAGAAAAAAAGATCACTTTTGTTCACTCTAACGTGGGAAAAAAGCTTTGAGACCCACACGTTAACCCAGAACATTAACACCCAGAACATTAACAATAAGAAGCAAATAATAAATGGACAAAAAAAGAAGAGATTTTTCTGTGAGCTACTGTTACTTAGGTATTCATAACTGTTGGCAGAGTTTTAACGGAGTATGTGGCTCAGAGTGTATAATATCAGTGCATATTCAGCAGTGATATGAATTATACCATGTGAAACTGTATTTGCCTACTACTTAAACATTTACAAGAGTAATACATGTTTAATAATAAGCAAGTAGTGCTTTTTAAATCGTCCCATCTCACTCTAGTTTTAAATTCAGGTGATTAAATGTCAGTCACAGTCACACACACTTACTTTATGTACTTTTATAGATTGCTCCAATTAATTTTCATATATCACAAAAAGAAGCCTGTTTTTTGTAATTTCCATTACTGTCAGTTGATTCTTTTTAGATTCTCCAAAAAACAAACAAACAAACAAACAAAACAACACTTAAGAGTGCAACAGTCGAGTTCTGGAAGTAAAAACTCCATATGAAAAAAAAAAAGATTTGTAACAATAACTGATAAACCTTTAAAGACAGACCTACCGTGAGTTCTGAGGATGTTAATTGATGGTATATGCTTTTGTTGAAGACATTCATGCACATTATTTCAATTGGTTTTAAAATAATTGTTTTTAAAGTGATAGTTCACACAAAAATTAAAACTCTTAAAAATTAAATATCCTTATTCCTCCAAGGTGGTGAATGGTAGCCCAAATTTTGAAGATGAAAAAAAAAAAAAAAGCACCCATCCATTAAAAAAAAAAATCCATATGACTCCACACTCTTAGAAGAAAAGGTTCTATATAGAACCCTAAACGGTTCTGTCAGGTGCTTCATATTTGGAACCCCTAAAAGGATCTATATAGAACTCCAATTAACCTTTTTTCTAAGAATGTAGAGCGTGGGATGGCCAGTACACACATACTGTACATACAGTACACATATAGACTAAATAATTTAACAGACATGACAATGCAATATTTTTCTGAAATTGGAAAAAAACTAACTGTGCTTCATACATGGACTGATTTTGGACACATACTCTTAAAAGAGAAGGTATAAATCCTTAAAGGGTTCTGTCAGGTGCTTCATATAGAGAACCTTTTAGGGGTTTCCATCACGGGATCATTATATGGATTTTTTTTTAAAACACAAAGCTTGTAAACATGTTATCACTAGAAAAAATATAAATAACCAGTTAAACATGAAAGTATTAAGAAATGTCTCATTATATAGAACTTTTTTGGAATAAACGGAGTTGAGAACCCTATAGGGTTCTGTATACAACTCCAATGAACCCTTTTTTCTAAGAGTGCAGGGGGTTAATAAAGGCCTTCTGAATCGATGCGTTCGTGTAAGACAAATATCCTTATCTAAAACTTTATAAAGTAAAGTAACGAGTTTCCGACATGACAGCCATACGCATTCAACATACTTCCAAAAAGTGTTAACTTCTGTGACGTAGTACACAATGACATGACGTACTACATGTTATAGCGTAGCATGTCCATGTAGTGTAGAAGGTCAATGCATTGTGTACTACACTTTTTGGACGTACATGCTGGAAGCTCGTTATTTTACTTTATAAAGTTTTAAATAAGGATATTTGTTTTACATGAATGCACTGATTCACTTCAGAAGGCCTTTATTAAGCCCTGCCTGTAGCCGTATGGATTATGGATGGATGCATTTTTTTGCAATGCGGGCCCCCATTCACTACTACCATTCTAAAACTTGGAGGAATAAGGATATTTTTAAATATATCTCCGATTGTGCTTGTCGGAAAGAAGATTGAGGGTGAGTAAATCATGGAATCATTTTCATTTTTGGGTTAACTATCCCTTTAACAGCTGAATTTGTGGTTAAAAAAAAAAAAAACACAGAAAATTTCACCAGAGAGTCACTTTGAGCAAATCGCACATAAAAAAAGCTGGCAGGGAACACACCCTCCCATGAATGACTGAAAATGACGTAATCAAGATGGTCTCGCTATGCTGTCAAAATACTTAAATATTTGTGTATATACATACATGTTTCTATAAATATAATATATCACTAACATTAAATGAATAGTTTTCCATTTCTCCATAGTTTTTAATTTATGTCATTCACAATGCTTCATGGGATTGTCTTGTTCATGGCTTTTTTAAAAAAAAATCCCTATGCATGGAAAAAATGAATGGAAAAATTTCTTCCAGAACCAACATGACTGAAAAAATGGAAAGTTTCATTTTATACACATTTCTTTTTTCTTTTTTTTTACTGTGGGGTGAAATGACCTGGTCTTGTTCTTGATGGGTTTTTTGAGATTAGCCAGCTTTATGTTGGCAGTTTATGTCTATCAACAATTTCACCAAAATGGCCATCAGTATTGAGATTTTCTGGGATGGTAGATGTATGTGATAAATGAAAAAAGCTGATGCATTTGGTCATGTTTCCCAAAGAAGTAACAGCTTCACTTCACCAAACCAACAAGATACTTAAAGTTAAAAATGCACTTTCATTTAGACAAAATCATGAGACCCCTACGTAAAAAAAAAACAAAAAAAAAAACATGGTCAACACATGGTAAAAAAACAAAAGACTTTGCAGAAAGCAGATTTTAAAGAAACAAAACCCCTTAAACCAACTTGGAAGAAGAAAGACTTGAAGGCACCAGTGAAAAGTTTACTCACAAATTTAAGACTAAATAAAATCCTCACCTGCTGTCCAGTCAAAAAAAAAAAAAAATTAAATACTCAAAACCGATTTTTTTTTTTTTTTTTTTTTTTTTTTTTGAGCTGTAAAACTACATATAAAAGATGGGAAAGTCTGCTGAAAATCATGAGATAAATTACATTCAAAAATTGTTCTTCAAATGGTTCGAATGGTTATTCTGCAAAGCGGAATAGCATTCCATGTATAGATATAAAAAAAATAAATATCTTTTTCTTTGACACAAATCAGTTCCAACTGTGTCAGACTGAATGAGGGGAAAAAACAAAGCTCACCAAATAGTGTCTTTAGAGCACTGGTGCTTTCAGCTCATCAAAAAGTTCAGAGAGAGAGAACACCCAAACTGAAGATTGCAGACAACTATTTCCAGCACACCCGACCCTCCAATTACAGCAGATTGAAAGTTTGATGGGTTACCCAAACCAATTATTGTCACTTAGTTTCCAGAGGTAAAAATATCTTGCAAGGCAGAATTTGAGAATTGCACAAAATGAGAGCAAGAGGAAAAAGGAGAGGAGATTCACATACACCACCATTACTACCCCCAAAAATGGCTTGTCTTCACGTCGCCGTCTATACCTTACTCCTGAAGAGCGGCTTGGCTCCAGGCCCACAGTACTCATTGTAGATGAGTTTGAAGAGGAAGAGGTGGAAAAGCGTGATGAGGGATGCCACACTGAACCAGAAGAGGAAGGGCAGGCCTGGGTACTGTTTGGCCATGTGGTCCTCGTGAGCCAAGATGGCCTTGACGTGCATCGTGTGTCTCAGGTCTTGCAGGTGAGTAAGATCAGTGGAGATGTAAAGCAGAGGCGTGATGGGCTGGGTGACCATCACAGGAAACATGTGACCTCGCAGCTCTGAGGTCAGTTCCACGGGCTCGTTCATGCAGCCTGCCTCGCAAGCGTACAGCTTCACGGGTTTCTCCTGAGGCTTGACGGACACATGCAGGAAAGGTTTGCCTTCAGCGTCCTGCAATACGGCCAGGTTGATGAGGTCTTTATTGTAATGGATACCCCTCAAAGAGTAGCTGTTGTGAAGAACATCTGGGTCTGCCTGGAACTGAAGGTGGTTTTCTGTGAACTGCAGACCTCCAAAACTAAGGACCATGCCTTGCATCATACCATGAGTGCCTGCTGCAACAAGTACTTTGCATCCTCTTTTCTGGAAAGTCAAGTTCCAGAGATTCACAAGCTGCAGGATCTGAGCTACGTTTGTCAGACGCTCTGGCCACAGGTTCTCAGCATGCATGGTGGCGTGGCCGCTGAAGCAGTGGTCGGCGTAATTCAGACTGGACTCCAGGCGTTCGTGCTCTTCTGCTGTGAGACTCTGATCTAGTATGGGTGCTGTGGAGGTCGACAGAATGTAGTATAGGGTGTTGTTGACTGTACGACTGGATGGAGTATGGGCGTCTGTGATCTTTCTGATTTCCACACCTGTAAAGCAGCAAAAGACTATGAAACATTTCCTTTTAGCTTCTTAAAGCAAGTGAACCCGTGAATAGAAACCCTAAATGGGTCATATCATACTTATTTTACTTTTTCCCAGAGGTCCACCAATGTATTTTTTATATTTAGGCAAATTCACCAATCCATCAAAATTTTTCCCACACCATTTTTTAAATTAAACTGTATAATTCAAGCTTCATGCATGACAAGTGCTTACACCAGGACAACAGGACAAAAAGGCACTTAAAGGCCTGCTGAAGTGTTTGGAACACGCAGCAGTTTTTCAATGTGTTGACGTAATTTCTACTGAAACAGGAACAGCCCTGCCCCTTTTTTAAAATGGCCAATAGCGTTTCGTTTATATCACAGCTCGGCCAGAGCCGTTAAACTCTGTAAAACCTCTGTTTCCTTTTAATATCTAACCGTTTATCCTCATAATCCTCTATATCACTTTAAAATACAGCATTCTGTGCAGAATTCAAATGGGTCCTATACCGTTTTGTGGTCTGTGCCGACTCCTATATGATCCTCTCTGTGCTCTCGTGTCCCTGGGCCAGAGCCGACTGTGCTGCTTGCGCTGAGGCAGTTCACGTTATACTAACGCGAAAACGGACTTCATTTGCGTTAATGGAAAGCTTATTTACACTGTCTGAATCGTTCCCTATTCTCTATATAGTGCACTACGTGCCATTCACCATGTAGAAACTAGTAAATGTGTGAACAAATGACCGATTTCAGCCGCAGCTTCAGTGTCTGTTGATAGTGTAGGAGGGGGCGGGACTTTAGATTCTAGAGAGCATTTGATTGGACAGAAGATTAAAAGCTAAAAAACTTAAATTTTGATTTCAGGGGGACTTTAAAGGCTGGAACCCCCTAGCGATTGGGGGACGTGGCCCGATTCAAGGATTGAGAATCGTGATAACCAATGAGAGCGAGCAAGCTTCAACAACCGGATGTTGCATGCTTTTATAGCTGAAACTCAGCAGCCGCAAACATGCCACAAAAGTGGAGTATTGAGACAGAAGACCACCCATATACTTTTTTTTCCTTTGTTTAACAAAACTCACACCAGGAGAACCAGCTGACAACATTAGTCGTCCTCCATTTGTTTTTCTTCTAGTCACGTTTGATCTCACGTGTCTCCATGAGATCTCATCTCACTGTGAAAATGTTACTACAGTCTACAGGTGTGTGGTCTCACGGTCTGGACGAATCCTAATAGTATGTGTATTCGGAGGGTAGAGGTCGACCGATATTGGATTTTACAGATACCGATAACTAGGTAGGACCATATTTGCAGATAACCGATTAATAAGCCGATAGTTTTTAAAATGGATACTGGATAAAAAAATAATAATAATAATAAAAAAAATAATAAATAAAATAAAATAACACTAAGTAAAACAGTGCTGAACTTTTTTTTAAATAAGCACTGAACCATGAAAATGTGCTATGAAATAAATCTAATATGAATACATTAATTATATGAATAAATATTGAAGTAAACAAAAGACATTTAAACTGAAACAAAAAGTAACACTAAAAATGTATTAGTAAATGTTAAAATTAAACTATAAATGAATAATACTTCTACAGCATTTATTAACACTGTATTGCCATTTCAACAGTCATGCTTAAAGATGGTCATCTTTAAATATCTAGAGAACTGAAATATTATAAATGTATATTATATGTAGCCTATAGTCTCTTACTTTCTTGGCCTTTATTGTAGAACACTTGATGATCATCTATACATCTATACACGTTCTGATGACGGAAGTGATCTCTCGTGCTTTGCCTCACTAACCGGATGTGCAGGGCAGTTGGACATAGTGGTGTTTTAGAGGTAAAAAAAATGATATAAATACTGTTCGGTTTCTCGCACAAACCGATCGTTTCATGTCTTAGGACATCAATGTGTCGTCCAAGCCGCAGGGTTTAATTTGGATTTGTCTGTGCATGTTTTTTTTTTTTGACTCTTATTGATCCAAGTTCCCATTCACTCCCATTATTTGACTGACAGACCGCAACGGTTGGAGTTAAAAATCATCATTTGTGTTCTACTGAAGAAACAAAGTCACCTACATCTTGGATGCGCTGGGGGTAAGCAGATAAACATCAAATTTTCATTTTTGGGTGAACTGTCCCTTTAAATTACACTCAATGATGTTTTTATTATAAATAAAGTTTAGAATTACATAATCATATTTCTACTGCAATTCGTTTTTTTGAAATATAAACATTTAAATCGCGGCTGTCATAACTGATTTATTCAAACATGCATTAAATATTGAAGAACATTAACATTAAAAATTATAATGAATATGTAACAGTGCATAGCTATATTTATCAGAATGTTGCTTTCTAGAGTACACTTTTCTAGCTGACTAATGAGTTTATGGTCACTGAATATGTTTTTCTGAGGTAAATGTTACGTTACGTGACATTGTTTACAAGATGTTTTATTGACGTCTTTCCGAGGTTGAAACACTGATTGAGCGATTACACGAGACATGATACGGATTTTGGTAAGTTGTACTGTATATTTTAACATACCTTCAGATGTTTAGTCGTGTTTATTTCACGCTGTAACTGGTATTAAAGTGGAGGAGAGGATGTTCAGATGTGCTCGTGCTGCTGCTTCTCTTTAACTGAGGTGCTACAGTGATCTGTCACGTCACATTAAACAGCGCCAAAACGGTATTATTTTTTGAATCTCATAATAAGATGGACGTCATTTGAAATCTGAGACTTTGCTTCATATCAAAAGTAACAAATCACAAAGATTATTGCGATTTATTGGCGCTACATATTCTGCTCATTCATCAACTGAAAACAGACTAGACTAATCGATTCTTGGGATTTAAGAATCAATATTTGTTTGTAAAAATGAGAATCGATTAAAATCGAGAAATCAATATTTTTTACCCAGCCCTTTTAGTTACTGTTGCTATGTCCAACAAGCCATGCTGCTCTCACGCCACACATCATGTTCTCACAGTGAAAAATACATCGCGGAGCAAAGAGGACACTGACAACGTATTGACAGACAAGACAGAGCAGGTTACTTATGATATGAAACAAATTCTTAAATTTCAAATTTTGTAATTTTTAAAAGAAATTTAAACAATAAATACCGTTTTATGGCTCTCATCTCTTCTTACTAGTTAATTTATATCATCAAATAAACATGAATGAACCATATTTTAAACACAGAAAGATGCAAGTACACATAATTTTTCAAGTTCAAGTCCACTAACGTTAATCTACTAACTCCCCTGACTGCTTTGTCGGACAAAATAGCATTATGATTGGTTAGACCGCCTGTCAATCAAACTCCCGGCGAAGGGTCAATTGCTGCGGTCTCATGTGAGTGACCGGAGGGACTGAGTTATTGTACCGCCCTTGCGCACATCATTTGAGAAGAGATGACGTTGCAAGGGGAGGAGAAGTTATTTTGATTAAAGATTATGACGAGTGCACATGAATTAAAAAAAATTATCATTTATACTAAATGATCCATAAAATATTCCATAAAAAATAAGAATTGTCAATTTTGATTTCATGGTGACTTTAAGCTCAACAGATCAGACATGCATCTCAGATCTCATCAGCTTTTCCTTCACTTGTTCCTCAAAATATAATCAAATGTGTTGTTGTTTCTAAACAGCAGAACTTACTGTCAAAGGACAATCTAAAGAAAAACAAGTTTGCTCAACAAAGTGGCTGGTAGATAAGGCCAATTTAATTGACACTCGATAATAGGATTTGGCTAGTGGTTTCCAATTTTCTAAATGAGCTTGATAAGTTTCACATTTTTTTTTTTTATTATTTAGAAGGTTGAGTTAAAACTAAAATGTTCTGTTTGTTTTCATAGCATGTTAAACACTTTCAAAAAGATCAAGTAAAATTTGATTTATCATGATATGACCTCTTTAGGATTTATTCATTCAGAATTCTACAAAGTATCCAATGAACCTGAAATGTATGTACTGATATTATTTACAACGAATAATAATGATGTCAGCAGACAGTGCTCAGTCAACTTGCCAGATATGAAGAGATCCACCCATGCTTGCTGGTGCTCTTGCATGAATTCTTCCACATTAGCTCGCATGAGATCCGTCATCTCTCTTTTGACTCCTTCTCTGAGCTTGCCGAGAGTCTCGTCCAGTTTCCCAACTTCGGTGGGCTCCGAAGTGTGAATCACACTCACCAGGCTTTCTGAGTATTCAGATTTGGGAGGAACCTGGATCTTGGTGCCCAGTTTCTTTGTGGCCACCACCACTAACACAGTGTCCTTCTTTTCCGTGAGCACCTTACCTGTGGAGAGCACAAATTCTTTGTCCTCCATTATCTCCACGGTGCTCCTAAATGAAAGTGACTCCATGGCCACGTCAATCGAGACCACATGGTCTGTAGGGTTTGATATGTGAATCCTCTGAATATAAACATTGGGTCGGCTGCGATGCGCAACAAATTCCTCGCGTATGACTATACAGTCATGAGAAGTAGCTGTCAAGAAGCACCGGGAGGACAGCACAGAGCCTTTTCTGTACCACAGCATCATTCCCCGAGCTTCCGAGCGCGTTCCTGGCACCTGCAACCGCACAATCGGGCTGTAGTCTGTTTGGTGAACCGGCGCAGACCCAGGCTGTGAAGATGAAGCTATCCAGAGTTTGTTAGAGTCCACATCCACCAAAAAATGTCCATTACCGACCACAAACGGAACTGATTCTTTGGTTTGGGGGGTAAGAACCACCCCCTCCCCTCTGTCAACCAGCGGCTCCCACCTGTGAAGATCAGTCTGCAAACACACCCCCGCAGCTCCCCCGGTCTCCCTGGATAAGCTTAGAAACTTCAGGAGCCCATCTGAGCTCAAGTACCAGTAGAAAATGAGGAAGAGCAGTAATCCAACCAAAACACGGCGGGCCCAGCTGCTTGAAAGTAAACCAGGCAGCCCCTTTAATCTCTGCTGAAGCCACATGATCTGTCTTTTGCTCCAAATGCTCTTGGACGGTTTAAACATAAACTACGTCTGTTTTCTTCAGTTTAGGGTGATCACTATGTAGGGCATCAGTGACTTCCTGACAGCAGTAAAAGCTGGGAGTGGCTAACAGCTTTGACAGGCATAGTGGTTATAAAGCTAATCTTGAAGAGCAAAACGCGCGAAAAAAAGTGTTAGTAATTTCTTCGGACAGACACAGTGCTGGAAAACTCTATTTCCTCATTCAGAAAGCAAACGTGTTTTTCGAATACTTGGTCTTGAACTTATTTTCCGTTAAAATAAATGCAAAAACAACTCCAGACATTTGTTAAACGAGCCACTTCTATCTGCAAAAAGTTTGCATTAATTCCAGTTGCTGTTATCAGGCTAGTCAGCTGACTAGACAACACATTTCTGCTCACCCATTTCGCGTTCACTCTTCAAGATTTACTTTGTCGCGTCGAAGCAATGTTTGCGTCGCGTAATCACGTGTGTCTGCTAAAGTTTATTTCGTCGTTGTTTGTTTGCTGTATTATGTAGCAATGTGTACATGTCATCTCTCAACCAGCTGACATCTCTGTTGGTGGAAGGAAACCAGGCTGCCGTAAAATTACCGGAAGTGTCGGAGTCCAAGACCTGTCGTAGTTTAAACTGGACTAGCGCCTCAAATCGCTGTTCTATCATCAGCCGTTGGCGGCCTGTCTTACGTCATTTCAACGTAGCAGTGGAAGACGAAACTGATCCTGGACCAGTATATAATACTGACCTAGAAACGTCTAAACGGCTTTACGGCACTTGTGATGACTGCTGCCTTTTTTTTTTTTTGGAGTTAATGGATGTGAATTGTTTTAAAACATGGCATTTTCCAATATAAAGAAATATATACACTGTACATGTATTAATTATATCGAGTAGCCAATTGTTTAAAACAAAACAAAAATGAACAAAAGCTAAAAAACATGCTGCAAGATTTTAGATACCTATAATTCAGGTTAATTGGGACACTTTTTCTCAGTCATCTCAATGTCAAAAAGTGTCCCAATAAACCTGAATTCACCCCTACTTTTGCCACTTTTTAATATATATATATATATATATATATATATATATATATATATATATTCAGGTTAATTGAGACACTTTTTCTGGTCATCTTAATGTCAAAAAGTGTCCCAATAAACCTGAATTCACCCCTACTTTTGCCACTTTTTAATATATATATTCTCTTAATATATTCAAATTATTTCTGAATATGAATAATAGGGTTCTTATAATACGATCTTTCCTGAGCCAATAAGGGTTAATGGATTTATTGCTGTAATGTATTCTATCTTTCTGACTTCATTAATATTTTTAATTACTCTACATTTTAGTGACAGATTAATATCTAAGCTTACTATAGACAAGAGTTTACTATATAATGAAAGGAAATTTTACCTGGAAGGTTATAAGTGAATGTCAGGTCAGGGCAAGTTGTCACGTGTTTGAAATGAAATGTATACTACTGTATATATATAATGAAATGTATCTATTAATTAAAATATGTGTTGGTCAAAACAATGGTTTAATATTTTTACATGTGGCCTTTACATTTTTGCTGTTTCATGAATTGTATTGTGTTTCATAATTGTTTTACTTTTGCTTAAAAGCACATTGCGGTTTAATTTCAGGTTCCGTTGTGACAACTTACCCCATACAGGGTGATAACATGTGTTCAATTAACTGAATGTTTTTTTTCCAAGGGTAATAACGGTGGAAAAGAAAGTTATTCTCTTTTCTTTCTTTTACTTTAACCTACCCTGAGAAATATGTGAATGTATATGTGAAGTCCCTCACCCACTTTGTGTGTAAAATGTTCTGATAGATAGATAGATAGATAGATAGATAGATAGATAGATAGATAGATAGATATTCTGTGTTGAATTGTGTGTGGTCAGGGATCGAGGGGTGGGGAAAGGCACTGAGGCAGAAGTGGGCAGGCTGTGTTTGTACGGGAATATAACTAACTTTCCCTCGAGGAAAGGCCTTATTTCATCAGTCGCCGTTAGGCTACTGTCGCGGTCTGAAGATTAACGGAACCGAACATGAGAGAAGTTTTGATCTTTCTCGTGTTTTTGTTTGCGACCTTTTCTCCGCTTCACTGCAATCAGCAGCAGGGCTTGATCCCCGAGGGTAAGGCTATGATTTCAGCTTATCACAGCTTAGATAAACCACACACCGCTTCTGTACATGATAATGTAACTCACTACTACAATTTTACCATGATTCAGTGTAAGGGTTCGTTGCAAACCTGACTTGCTAGGTAAAGTTAGCCAGGCGTTACGGACTGACGCCGCTGACGTGGACCCCTTCATGCAGAGATCAGCGATGATAATTTACAACAAAATCACAGTGCAAACAGTTACGTAATGTCTCAAACTGTAGTTGTGCGCAATAAGAGTAACAAAATGCGCAAAAACATTTGTTACTTACATTGTACCTACGCGTACCTAGTTTTCTCGTAACCAGATATTGTCTTGGTAACCAGGAATTCTTGTAAATTGCATTGCAAAAGAAAACAAAAATCACAGTAGCCTACATGTGATAGAACACGTATTCGTACATAGCCTAATATCTGGCTTTCTTGCGCCAGGTTTAAACATGGTATGTTAATATTCCAGCTGTGCATGGAGTTCCTGTCTGATCCTCACAAGAGATGTGGGATACCCATTAGGATGTGCTCTTCCAGCACGTAGGCAGAAGAACTGAGCAGAAGTTTGACGAAATCCACTCTGATTTGTGTTTTCTGTGTCTCAGGAGATCTTCTAGTGCTGACTGTAGCCACGCAGGAGACTGATGGCTTCAGACGTTTTATGAGATCCGCAAAACTCTTCAATTACACCATCAAGGTGAGACACTTTTTCCAGCAGTTTCCCTTTGAGAAAGTAATGAATATAATGTTCAGTTAAACACTGAGCATGTTAATAAAGTTTAAAGTTCTATTTAAAGGGATAGTTCACCCAAAAATGGGTCATTTACTCACCCTCAACTTGTTCCAAACCTGTATGAATGTCTTTCTTCTGCTGAACACAAAAGAAGATACTTTGAAGAATGTTTTTGGGTGAACTATCCCCTAATCCAGGTTATAATCCAAGGTATATAAATTGCATTATGACATTATTTTCATGATAGTTAAACACATTTTCTTTCAAAGTGCTAATTACCATAATGCCATAATCCAAAGGAAATGCGTGATGAAAATCAATTTGCTATAATACACAAAAACATAATGATATACTGTTAGTATAAATCCTTACTAACTTCAATTTATGCTGATTTAAATAATTCTATTAATTAAATCTATTAAATTCTATTAATCTAGTATCATCCTGTCACATTTATTTTGTTAAATTCAATTAAAATAAATTAAAATAAATTCAGTACAGCAGATACTACCATCATGCATGCTTGTAGTCAAAAGATTAAGCTTAGTTTTCTTAATGTAAAATGTTATTTCGGTAACACCTTATTTTAGGGTATTTTAACTAGTTGCTTATTAGCATGCATATTACTAGGATATTGACTGTTTATTAGTACTTATTAAACACATATTAATGCTTTATTCTGCATGAACATATTCTACATCCCATAATCCTACCCAATACCTAAACTTAAAGGGTTAGTTCACCCAAAAATGAAAATAATGTCATTTATTACTCACCCTCATGCCGTTCCACACCCGTAAGACCTTCGTTCATCTTCAGAACACAAATTAAGATATTTTAGTTGAAATCCGATGGCTCAGTGAGGCCTGCATAGCCAAGCAATGACATTTCCTCTCTCAAGATCCATTAATGTACTAAAAACATATTTAAATCAGTACATGTGAGTACAGTGGTTCAATATTAATATTAGAAAGCAACGAGAATATTTTTGGTGCGCCAAAAAAAACAAAATAACGACTTATATAGTGATGGCCGATTTCAAAACACTGCTTCAGGAAGCATCAGAGCATTATGAATCTTTTATGAATCACTAAATAAGTCGTTATTTTGTTTTTTTGGCGGACCAAAAATATTCTTGTCACTTTCGCCACTGTACTCACATGAACTGATATAAATATGTTTTTAGTACATTAATGGATCTCGAAAGAGGAAATGTCATTGCTCCCTATGTAGGCCTCACGGAGCCAATCTTGATTTGTATTCCGAAGATGAACAAAGGTCTTATGGGTGTGGAACGACATGAGGGTAAGTAATGACATTATTTTCATTTTTGGGTGAACTAACCCTTTAACAACTACCTTACTAACTATTAATAAGCAGTGATTAGGAGTTTACTGAGGAAAAGTCATAGTTAATAGTTAGTAAACAGTGAGAATTGGACCCTAATCTAAAGTGTGGTGTTAATTCTTATGATTTCAGGGTGAAATATGACCCTGACATTTTTGTTGGATGGACCCTGTATAACAGTGTAAGTAAGGTCTATAATCTGCAGACCGATGCCTGACATTCCTTTGCGTTTTTTTAGGTTCTCGGAAGGGGGGAAACATGGAAAGGTGGAGATTACATGTCGCCTCCAGGTGGAGGGCAGAAAGTGCGCCTGCTGAAGTCTGCTCTGGAGGACATACATGAGGAGAACAAAGTCATTCTTTTTGTGGAGAGGTAGTTATGTCCGTTATAATTAAATACATTATATCTGGAGTGTGTTGATAATATGTCTGTACTCTTACGAGCATCAGTGTTGATCATTGACAGCAACAATTATTTATGCTCTGGCTTTCCACAGCTATGATGTAATCTTTTCTTCTGGTCCAAAAGAGCTGCTGAAGAAGTTTCAGCAGGCCAAACACAAAGTTGTGTTTTCTGCCGAGACGCTCATCTGGCCAGACCGTCACCTGGAAGACAAACATCCTCATGTCAGGGAAGGGAAGAGGTTCCTTGGAGCAGGAGGTATTGCTCTCTTTTCTATTATCATTGAAGAGCTTGAGATATACTGTATGCTCTGTTTGCTTAATTTTGTATAGTTTTGGATGTTATTGGGAAGTTTGTATTAAAGGTGCTAAAGAGGATGTTTGTTTTATACATTTTTGCAATATTACTTGAAACTGTCTTTACTAACTGATAAAAGACTATTTATTAGGTGCACTGAAAGGAATAATATTAATATACATCATCTGTGCACGAGGTAGGGCCTTAAAAACATCAGCCAATCGCGTAAACGATTGGCCCTCTGGCTTGTCAATCACTGCCATGACGTTCCTTGTGAGAGACGTGCGTGGCTGCGTGCTCCAGTAACTTTCCACACTCCACAGGCGCCGCATGCAATGTTTTTGTCAGGAGACAGGAGTAACAACTGCAGATTATGAGTTACCTGCGGCGAGTCCGACATAATGAATCCACTAACACGACACAGCGAATGCCGGTGGTAAACACTCGTGTTCCAATACTCGTGCACGAGTTTTGGGAGGCGTTCCCTCAAAATGAGCTGTGAAGGAGGGGGGTTGTTCTTACGCATGCGCTCATTTCAGAAACCCACTAACAGTCTTTGGTTTCTCAGTCGACGAAAAAATCCTCTTTAGCACCTTTAAGTGTTCAAATCACTTTAGTTGGAATAAGATGTCAAAGTCTTTTTCTATAAAACAGCAATATTTTTTACTCTACTAATAAAGAATGCACATTAGGTGTGTTTTTGCTTTTTTAATGTTTTATGAAGTCACTGTAACCTTAATCATTATAGATTGTGTTGTAATTGTACAGTACTATAAAATTTTGTTCATGAAACTTAGCTAGTTTTTATTTTACAACAACTTCTCCTTGGTCTTTAAATATGACTGACATTAATTTAATGATTAAATTCACACTCTTATGGATATGATATGATACTATTTTGTAATTATCATTTAAATCTGATTATTTTTCAAATAGTTTGTTATAAATCAACATCTCAGAAAAAAATATTATTGGCATTCTAATCAAAATATGACTTTCTTTTACTAAAGAGGGCATTGATTTCATACATGTCCACTGTAGAGGACACCAGGATTTAAATCATGTTTATCAGGCATTTTGGGAGACACAACAAGTGAATAGCGAAATAAATTATTTAGCAATATTCCTATTATTATAAGATATTATTATGAAAATGTTGCCAATTATTACTCCCATTATTACACTTCTTTTTCATCACATGTTGCTCCAAGAATACATTAATGACTAAGATGCATTGTATTGAATGGGAAAACCCATGTATGACTATTTTACCCACATATGGCATAAAGTAAAATGGTATATCTTCCATAACATGGTTGAGAATCATCTTTAAACAAAGTTTGGTTAAAAAAAAATCCTGAAGCCTTAAAATTTTAAAAAATTCATGTCATTTTATTTTTTAACCAACTCAGTCCCACTACAGAGGACATAGCACAACATATGAATAAAATATAATTTTTCAAAAAAAACAAACATTTTTTTTTCATTTGTTTCTTATGCTCTAAGCAATGTAATGACATGAAAAAATACTAAATTCAAAAACCTTTTTTTTTTTCTTCTGGGTATATGTATATGTATATATATATATATATACAGTATATATATATATAATATTTTAAACACATTTGCAATCACTTCACAGTTCAGACACTACATTTATAGCACCATATATTTCACCAAAAAATTAGTAATTAGTAATGTAAATTAAGAAATTATATTTCATTTAAATACAACTTTTTTTTTAGGATCTTTATAATTGCATTTTTGTGACATTATTTTTATGACAATTAACCACCGTTCATTCTCATGAATGTAAAACCGCAATAAAAACCATTGTTTTGGCAAGATAAAATTGCTATATTAAATAACAACTATGACAGATATACAGTTGTACTTCACGGTTCCAATTACAGTAAGAAGGATGACTTTTTTCAGAATAAAGTATGTGCTTTAATTGGGGTTTGTTTATTTCAAAACTCTGGAATCAGCAATTATCATATTTTTGGTTTTACAGTTGATGGATGCTAATAATGTGCTAATAATGTTTAATAATTCATCATGCATTAGCTGATACCAAACATACCACCAACCAAAATCAATTTTAATCTTAGAATTTACTGGTTGAATATAATTGTGATTAGATCACATTCTCATGTTTAAAGAGAGTTACATTTACTAAGAATTGCTTACCAAGAAGTTTGAGGCTTCTTCTCTTTTTAAATTTCCTTTTTCACAATCTCTGAGAATGTTCTAGAATCATTCATATTTATAGGGTGATGTCAGAGATTAACAGCTGTGAAATAATCAGCACATACTTTTTACGGTCTGTATTGTCATCTGTGGCCTCTCTGAAAATTCACTCTCTTTAAATCATCCAGTTTCACATCTAAACCAGATAATAACACGTTTTGCGTCTATTTATAGGCATTTCCCATTGTAATGCTGGGTGTTTTCTTTTTTCTAGGCTTCATTGGTTATGCACCCAACCTTAAAGAGATGCTTTCTGACTGGTCAGGAGCAGATAGTGACAGCGACCAACTCTTTTTCACCAAGATATATATCAACCCAGAGAAAAGAGTGAGTGTTGTTTTTGGTATAGATTCTATTTTAAGTGGTGGCAACCATGGTGTGGTTTCCTCAAACTTTACTGCTCTGTTTTAGGAGATGTTGCCTTGTTTACAGAATGCACATTCAAGTTCACAGTTTTCAGTAATGACACATATTAAATTTGCGTATGCTGCGTTTTCTTCTTCCCTGTCATTTCCTCTTTAGAAGTCCATAAATATAACTCTGGACAACAAGTGCAGATTGTTCCAGAATCTTCATGGAGCTCTGGGTAAGTGTATCATTTTGTGTTCTCACCGCCTGATTTAGAAACATAGCCGTTATAAGATTTTAATTGGAGAGGAGTTCCAACATAAACTCAGTGGAGACTTTAAAGAGGCTTCTGCAAAATTCTCACTAGCATCAGCTCTCTAAAGGAGAACATCCTGTTTTATGCTTTCCAAAGTGCAGCGTCAGTATAGTTCTTGCTCTCTGATACCTGCTGGGAAGTTTCCTTTTCCTGTAACCTGTAAGTTTAATGAGGAACCGCTAATGAAATGCTTTGCTGAGGGTCTCAAATGCTGATTGGTTTCATGTGGACTAAAGCTCTTCTGTTTTCTACTCGACTGGCAGCTGTAGTTTTGACTCTCTGCCAGATTGTGGGAGGAGAGTGAGCTTCCCAGTTGCCTGTAATGGCATTTGTGGCTGGAATGCTAGAGCTGTAAGATGTGCCTGTGCACACGTACACCATCTCAGCAGGATGTTACTTACAACCCAGGTGTGCGACACTGCAGCTATGTATAGTTTTGCTTAAAGAATACACTGTACATTTTGTCCGGGAATAGGCTGTTAGAGCACCATAAATATTTAGGTGTGCTGTCATTTGTATGAGATTAAAAGTGCAATATGTAAGATTTTATGCAGTAAATTATCAAAAAACCACTAGGCCAGTGTTATATATTTTGTTCACTTGAGTACTTACAATATCCCAAGTGTTTGCATCTATTTGTAAATCGTGAGAAATTTGCAATTTTAACCAAGGCTCCGGGACGTGTGAGGAGTCGCCTGTCAATGGCGTCATACCCGCGTTACCCTCGGTTTCCGGTTTTATTTTGTAGAAACTATGGAAACACCAAAGATGCTTTAAAGTTTACATGTTTTAATAGACAAGGGAACAATTGTTTTGATATATTTATAGACAGAAAACTAATTATTGTTATATAGCTGAACATGTTTAGTCTTACTGTTTAAATCTAATTTTCTTTATGTTTTGTGAGTACCATGCTTTACCGTGCCTCAGAGAAAAACACTATTTTGTCAAGTAGCTAACATAGCATAATCAGATGAAGCTTTATTTTTAGTAACAGTAATACAGAATTTTCTCCATGATACAATATGTTTTAAAACTAATTGCATGCTATTTATCAACACAAGCCATCCAATATTTAATATGATATTCTAAAATCAATCTATCTTACTGCAGTGTGTAACAAATGTCTCACAGCAGCCGCTGTAACGTTATAACATCATTTTCAACACACTCAAATGTATCTAATATGATAAACAGCGCTGCGTTACCTCATACTCATGACCAGAAAAGTGGAATCGGCACCTGCTGCTCTAAAGGCGTATGTTGAGCAATCGCTCCAGCTCCTCGTTCAGCTCCCACAACACTCGCTCCTGCTCTGCTTCATACTACAGTAACGTTAATAATCACATCCATGAACATGATTTCATGAGTCCTATCCTGATTATTTCCACCAGCTGTGAGGTGAAGACCACATGTCCCAAGATTCTGCGCTCAAACTTGGCGTCATCAAGCTACGCCTTTGTTTTGAATAGGCCTCTAGCGACCTCTAGCGGACAGAAATATTACATATTGCACTTTTAATAACAATAAAAAAAACGAGTGTGTAAACTATGAGTTCATATAAATACTCTTTGTATGGTTCAGTATTTCTGTTTAAAATGTCTTTCTAAATTAACCAACCTATTGACATGAGAAATTATACCCCCCACATTTTAACCTTGAGATTCATTTTGAAATTCATGACAAATTCATACATGTTTGATTCAGGTATAACTGAGCTCTTTAGAAAATTTCTGGGAATTTTTTTTTTCTGGTCCTAAAAGTGTATTCTGATAGAATTGCGCATCATATGGTTAAGTACTGAGTAATATATTCATTAACAAGACATAATTATAGGCTTAGGGTTAGGGTCAGAAATGAACTTTTCATTAAGGGACTATATTTGCCACCTGGAATTGAAGTCAGCTGCATCGGACGTGGCATTTATGTTTATTTACACAGACTGATCAATTCATTTACAATGCTGATCAAAGGTGACATACATGCATTTACACAAGAAATGCATAATGTAAATGTAACGTATGGGACGGGAAAACAGAGTTGGAGATCCACGTTCAGGCTTTATTAAAAGGATGACCAAGTTGATGAACACAGACCCAGGGCACGTGTAACAGTAGATAGCCTACATAAAATATATATATATATATATATATATATATATATATATATATATATATATATATAAAAAAATTAAAAAATAGGAACTCATTACAGGGTGAGGCTGCATTTTACAACAAAAGTCATTATTGTTAATTATTGTAATATGTAATAATGATTATTAATATTGATTAATAGAATACATAAATAAACATTTTTGTCTTTGGGTTGTTGATTTTTATATATTAGAACATCAAGAGTTCAAATTGGTTATTCCAGTAGCATGATATGGTTTTTCAAACTGGGAAAAAATGATAGGTAACACTTTATTTTACAGTGTCCTTGTTAGACATGTTACATGTATTTACTATAGCAATGACTATAAATTGTGCATAATTACATGCAACTAACCCTAAACCACACCGTAATCCTAATCTAACCCTATATTAAGTACATGTAATAGTTCATTAATATTACTCGGTATAATTGCACTGTAACACGGACAGCTTAAAATAAAGCGTAAGGAAATTATTTTCAGAAAGCGAGCAAAGAATGTTCCATATCACTGAAGTGGTCTGCTTCGGTTTAGCGTAAGACCTGATGTAATGCTGCAATCAACATTTTTCATTCATTTTCACATTTCACCTAAATCACAACAGCCCTAATAGAATTAGTTTAATTGTGCAGGGACTTTTTTTTGCCCCATTTTTGTCCATTTTTGTTTATTTTGGTGACATTTTTCCATCCCTGGTTAGGTTTAAGATTATGGTTTGGTGTAGGGTTAGTTTCCTGTAATTATACATAATTCACTGTTATCAGTACAGTAGGTACATTTAACGTGTAACATATTACCAAGGGGCAGCATGTTGAAAGTAGTATAGGGCCTAAAACAGACCCTTGTGGCACTCCTTAATTTACTGACGATAACTTAGATAATTCCCTGTTTAAATAAACAAAATGGGAATGGTCTGATAGGTAAGATCTAAACCACCTTAATGCCTGTCCCCGAATAGCAGTGTAATTTTGTAATCGACCTGAGTATGTCATGATCTATAGTGTTGAACGCAGCAAGTAAGTAAGTAAGTAGCTTGCGTATTGACGCTGCTTGTCGGTTATTGGCTGGGGCACTGTTTATTATGTTTCGTGGTCCAGGCTGCACCAGTTTGTTTTTGTTGCCGTTTTTGGAGCTTGTGGCGACTACAGATGCTGTGTTTTTTTTACAGTGTGTTCAGGGGACAGGCAGCTAGCGGATAGTGAGATGTTTGCTGTATGTGACAAAAAATGTTTTGGCCTAAAAACGCATGACATCGCTTAGAGCACCTTTAAGATCAAGTAAAACTAGTATTAAGATCCAGCCTTGGTCAGGTTTTTTTTTTTTTGTAAGAAAGAGTACAATTGAGCAGACACAACTTTTTCTAGAATTTATATAAATATTGATTATATTATAAATATTAACTTTTAGTAATACAACTTTGATAATAAAAAAAGAACATTAATGGATTAGTCCACTTTTAAATAAAATTTTCCTGATAATTTACTCACCTCCATGTAATCCAAGATTTTCATGTCTTTCTTTCTTCAGTCGAAAAGAAATTAAGATTTTTGATGAAAACATTGCAGGATTATTCTCCTTATAATGGACTTCAATGGAGCCCAAATGGTTGAAGGTCAAAATTACAGTTTCAGTGCAGCTTCAAAGGGCTTTAAATGATACCAGACGAAGAATAAGGGTCTTATCTAGCGAAACGATCGCTAAACGATCGTTGTGGTTTTTTTTTGGGAAAAAAATCCCCACAACTGTATATGCTTTATAAACACAAATGATCGCCTTGCATGTGCTTCCGCTTCTCCAAAATGCTTACGCTGTATGTCCTACGCTTTCCCTATTCTACTTACGGAACGAATGTGGTGCCATTTTTGTTTTTTTTCCGTAAGTAGAATAGGGTCATTTTAAAAACTGTAATTTTGACCTTCAACCATCTGGACGCCATTGAAGTCCACTATAAGGAGAAAAATCCTGGAATATTTTCATCAAAAACCTTTTCTTTTCAACTGAAGAAAGAAAGACATGAACATCTTGGATGACATGGGGGTGAGTAAATTATCAGGAAATTTTTATTTAAAAGTGGACTAATCCTTTAAGAAACAATAAAGAAAAGAAACATCAAACTGTGAATGTTGCTATGAATCCCTCATTCATCCTAATGGTAATATCAGATCCATTGGCATTCATGTGAACAGTGAAAAGTTCACTGTTTAAGCTTCAAAAGGTTGTTTCAAAAGCTTTTTTATGCTTTCAAGATCAGAGGTATCCATTACAGATACCCAAGAGAGATTCATCCAAACATTTGTGGAGGAAATCCTTTATAAATGGGTCTGTGGATATTTATGGCTATTTAACTAACTACACAATGATTCAAACAGAATTCATGATTTAATAGATAACTGTAGAACAAAATTATTATATAGAATATTAATCTGAATATTACATTTTTTTAACAATTATTTTTTTATTGCATGACCAGATGAAGTCGTGCTGAAGTTTGAAGATGGACGTGTGCGAGCCAGAAATGTCCTTTATGACACTCTACCCGTTATTATACATGGCAACGGACCCACCAAAGTAAATTGATTTTCTGTCATGATCCAAATAATTAAGCTGTCTGTCTTTTTCACTTTAATCATTTTTATTACATGCCATTTCTTTCAGCTTCAGATAAACTACCTAGGGAACTATATCCCAAATCTGTGGACATTTGAGACTGGCTGCAAAATTTCTAATGAGGATCTGCGTCCGCTTTCTGGACTCCAGGTGGGCCTCACATTTACTACTCTTACCACAGTTTCCCAGCAGTGTTTTTTTATTGTTAAAATAATTCAGAACTATATTCTTATGGCTAAATATAGTGGTGCAGGTATGATGTCAGAACCCGGAAGACTAATTCGCTGCTGATTCCTTCGAGATTTTCCTGTGGGGATTTATGTGTAAAATAAAGCTTGTGGTTAACATAACTTGACTATACTTTAACGTTTTATTCTATAAATTACACACACTCAAACCGAAAACACAAATTTTGAAGCAGTTATGTTCATTTTTGAAAATGTATGTTTTTAAAGGTGCCCTAGATTGTTTTTTTACAAGATGTAATATAAGTCCAAGGTGTCCCCTGAATGTGTCTGTGAAGTTTCAGCTCAAAATACCCCATAGATTTTTTTAAATACATTTTTTTAACTGCCTATTTTGGGGCATCATTAACTATGCACTGATTTTTTCATCCGCCCCTTTAAGAGATGCGCTTCCTCTGCCCCACGAGCTCTCGACTATATATACATCGCATAATCAAAGTTCACACAGCTAATATAACCCTCAAATGGATCTTTACAAGATGTTCGTCATGCATGCTGTATGCATGCTTTGAATTATGTGAGTAAAGTATTTATTTAGATGGTTACGTTTGATTCTGTGTGAGTTTGAGGCTGTGCTCTGTGGCTAAAGCTAACATTACACACTGTTGGAGAGATTTATAAAGAATGAAGTTGTGTTTATGCATTATACAGACTGCACGTGTTTAAAAATGAAAATAGCGACAGTCTCGTCTCCGTGAATACAGTAAGAAACGATGGTAACTTTAACCACATTTAACAGTACATTAGCAACATGCTAACGAAACATTTAGAAAGACAATTTACAAATATCACTAAAAATATCATGATATCATGGATCATGTCAGTTATTATTGCTCCATCTGCCGTTTTTCGCTGTTGTTCTTGCTTGCTTACCTTGTCTGTGCACAGATCCAGCCGTTAATACTGCCTTTCCTTGTCTAATGCGTCGAATGGGCTGGCATTATGCAAATATTGGGGTCGTACATATTAATGATCCCGACTGTTACGTAACAGTCGGTGTTATGTTGAGATCCGAGTGTTTTCCAGAAGTCTTTTAAACAAATGAGATTTACATAAGAAGGAGGAAACAATGGGGTTTGAAACTCAATGTATGTCTTTTCCATGTACTGAACTCTTGTTATTTAACTATGCCGAGGTAAATTCAAATTCTGATTCTAGGGCACCTTTAATGCATAACTAGACAGGTTGGGGTGTGAGTGTGTGCAGTGAACAAAACGTCAAAGTATCGTCAAGTTATGTTTACCACAGGCTTTATTTTACACACAAATCGAAAAACCCCATTATAAAACCCCATAGGAAAATCTCAAATGAACCAGCGGCGAATTAGTCTTCCAGTTTCTGACGTCATCTCTGCACTACTATATTCTGAAGACATTTGAAGAGTTCAGATGCAAAAGCCTCTAAGTGCCATCTGAAATTTTCTTCTAAAATGAGCATTTTTATCAAGCTCATATGTTCAGGTTCAGTAATTTCACTTTAATGTCAATTAATAGGTCATTTTCATTGCCATTAAAGTGAAATAACTAAATATAAACATACGAGCTTGATAAAAATGCTCATTTTAGAAGAAAATTTCAGACGGCACTTAGAGGCTTTTGCATCTGAACTCTTCATTTATAAAGGTATTATTATTATTTTTTTTTTATTAAATAATTCTAAGTCCACTTTTATAGAGCCCCACATGACATGAAGGGGAAAAAAGATATCGTTATTATTAAGGAATGGGAATGAATTCTTATTTGGTGGCCACAGTATATTTTTTTCTTCTGCGTGTCATGTGCGGGGCTCCATACATCTTTTTAAATAATCATGATAATAATGTAAAGATCGATACTGTGTAGTTGTTACTTTAAAGAGCAGTTTATACCTGATCTGACCCTTAAAAAGAACTGGTGTTCACATTAAATATTATTGTTGATACTGCATATTGTATAAATAAAAATAAAAATCTAAAATTGAAATAAAAAGTTAAATTAATAAGAAATATTACAATGATTAATATAATTATTAAAATGTTAAAATAATATACACTCAAACTTACTACATTAATTTACACCAATAAAAGTCATTTTTAAAAACTTTACACTATAAGCATTCATAGAAACTTCTATAGAGAGTTAAAACATATTTATTTCAATTTAGCTGAATAATTGTTTGCCTGTTTTTTTGTTTTCTTGTTTTTCTGCAGGAGAGTGAATATCCTGTTGTGGTCATTGGGGTCTTCATCCAGCAGGCCACCCCCTTCGTCACTGTGTTCTTTGAGCGCTTACTTAACCTCAAATACCCCAAAAACCGGCTCAGATTATTCATTTATAATCAGGTAAAATATTATGTGCATTTTTATAACTCCTGTAGGCACTTTTTAACAGTTAAGCAGTAACAGTTTACTCTAAGGGTTCATTTGTTAACATTAGTCAACTACATTAGTTAACATGAACTAACAATGAACTAATAACTAACAACTTTTACTAATATCTATTTTTAAAATCAAAAGTTGTATTTGTTAACATTAGTTAATGCACTGTGAACTACTATGAACAGTGAACTAACATTAATAAATGCTTTAAAAGTATATTACTCATATTGCTCATTGTAAGTTTATGTTAGCTAATGCATTTACTGATGTTTACAAATGTTGCCAGGTAAGCTCTTAAAATTTGACATTCTTTATTGGAATCTATCTTACAAGACATAATTTGCTAATTCTATATAAAATGAACAATTTAAATACAAGTTCTGTCATGAAACTCTAGATGGCACAGGCTGAAATGTCCTTAACTCAACCTGCTCGTAATCACAAAGGTTATCTATCGGGCACAGCTGATTGGTTCCTGCTGTATCAGTAACCAATGAGCTTGCTGCTCAACCTTCAAATCCTGGTCAGCATTTCAGAAACCCTCCACCTTCCCCAGCTCCACCTGTATAGATCTGCTATGGGTAATTCATGTATGCTATATTTTACAGCAGCAGCAATAATAACAACAGCTTAGCAGATCTGTTCCACCAAGACCAAACATATCAATGTTGTCATATCCATTACCATGCCACACACTCCTAGAGTTGTCATGACAGAACTAGGTGTTATGTGAAACAGACCATGTGAATAAGATCAGTATCAGGAAACTTATACACCTGTCCTGTCCTGTTTAATACAGTGTGCCTGTTGAGTATCATCTTGTTTTCATAAGTTCATTGTTAAAGGCAGATCAGATCTGGGGTGCGTTTCCCAAAGCGAACTATGGTCGCAAGTTCCGTCGTTACCAACAGAGTTCAATGGGACTTACGATCATAGTTGGCTAGCGATGCTTTCGGGAAACGCACCCCTGATTGAATGTTTGTTGAACAGCAGTTTTTTTCTTTTATTTGTTAAAGGATTAGTCCACTTTCAAATAAAAATTTCCCGATAATTTACTCACCCCCATGTCATCCAAGATTTCCATGTCCTTCTTTCTTCAGTTGAAAAGAAATTAAGATTTTTGATGAAAACATTCCAGGATTATTCTCCTTATAGTGGACTTCAATGGACTCCAAACGGTTGAAGGTAAAAATTACAGTTTCAGTGCAGCTTCAAAGGGCTTTAAATGATACCAGACGAGGAATAAGGGTCTTATCTAATGAAATGATCAGTCATTTTCAAAAAAAATGTAAATGTATATGCTTTATATAAACAAATGATCGCCTTCCAAGTGGTTCCGCCAAAACCGCACTTTCATATTCTTCAAAAAGCTTACGCTGTATGTCCTACGCCTTCCCTATTCAACTTACGGAACGAACACAGCGCCAGTTCCATTTTTTCCATAAGATAATATTTTTTTCCGCTAGATAAGACCCTTATTCCTCGTCTGGTATCGTTTAAAGCCCTTTGAAGCTGCACTGAAACTGTAATTTTGACCTTCAACTGTTTGGAGTCCATTGAAGTCCACTATAAGAGAATAATCCTGGAATGTTTTCATCAAAAACCTTAATTTCTTTTCGACTGAAGAAAGAAGGACATGAACATCTTGGATGACATGGGGATGAGTAAATTATCAGGAAAATTGAAAGTGAACTAATTCTTTAATGAATCGAATTGCCTACATTGACGTTCATTATTGTTATTGCTCTTTTTTATATTCATTACATAATAATGAAGGACAATATTTCTGAATTATTTCTTTTGCAGGAATCACACCACGAACAACAAGTGCTTACATTTCTAAAGCATCATGAGTCTGAATATCAGGGTGTGAAGCTGATTGGACCAGAGGAGGATATAGATCCTGTGACCTCACGTAATATTGGCTTGTAAGTGTGCTTTTTAAATTCAGAATTAATTTTTTTCAAAAATCAAACAAAGTCCCTACATTTTAATATGGTGCACCTAAACACCATATGGAAACTGGCAAACAGTTTGTCGTTGTACAAATGGCTCCTCGATGCTTTGAATATTCCATTAATTTCTTTCTTTTTCTTTTTTGTTGCAGCGATATGTGTCGAGACGACATTGACTGTGAGTACTTCTTCAGCATAGACGTGGATGTGGTTTTAAAGAATGAAGACACACTTAAAATCCTAATTGAGCTCAATAAGTAAGTGAAAAGAATTGAATGTACTTGACAAATGAAGGCAAATTGTGGCAGTTTTCTTTAATGAGCTCATGTCCTCACAATTTTTTGTTTTTGAAAGTCTCAAGTTTGTATGGTAGTGTATAGTAATGTATTTGGTGGCTTTAAAAGAATAAAAAAAATCTCTACAAATTTCTATTTTGGCAAACGTAAAGGTCCTTTCACACCAATAGTGAAATGAAAAAGCCTTTGACTGAAGGAAATGCATATTTACGCCTGTACAATAGAGGGCGCAGCTCAACGATACTGATTATTTGTATCATTGAATTGGATCATCGAATGTCAGCAGCTAAGACATTGATTCATAAAGTGAAATTAAATACAAAAATATAATTGTATTATTTAACATATTTAATTATTGCATGTTTGCGTAATATTCTGTGTTTGCATTTCTCTGTTTTTATTCATTTTGAGGAATACTGAATCTGTTTTTCTAAGTGTAGAAACTTCTAGTTATTTCCAATGGGCCTTTTTTTTCTTTGATTATAATCATTATTTTTATGAACCTCACAGGCCTTTCATTGCACCAATGATGACCAAACCTGGGCGACTGTGGACAAACTTCTGGGGTGCGCTCAGTGCAGATGGGTACTACGCCAGGTCAGAGGATTACGTGGACATAGTTCAAGGACGCCGCATGTAAGTTGATTTTTAGCTAATTTCATTTGTTCTGTTATTTTATACAGTCATGTGATATCATAGAGAATCTATAGAGATGTATGTATATGTGTGCATTTTTATCTAATTTGAGTGATCATTTTCTTTAGTATGTAAAATGATGAGTGCATTTCGCTGCTCTAAAAATATAAAAAAGTCTTTGAAATTCATCAAACCAGGATAAATGGCAAATATGTGATCATTCTCCTCCACAGGGGTTTGTGGAATGTGCCATACGTCTCTAACATATTCCTGGTAAAAGCGGATACATTGAGGACTGACCTCAAAGCTCCTGACCTGTTTGAATCCGCAACGCTTGATCCAGATATGGCCTTCTGCGCCAACGTTCGGAACAAGGTCAGACATTAAACTCAAATAAATATTGCACAAATCACTATAAGAAATCACTTAGTGACAAGTATAATAAACTACCAATTACTCTTCTGTTAATGATTGATATGTTTTTGTTTGTTTGTTTGTTTTTTCATTCCTAGGGCATCTTCATGTTTGTAACAAATATGCACACTTTCGGTCGAGTTTTATCAACTGACAATTACCAGACAAATCACTTGCACAATGATCTCTGGCAGATCTTTGAAAATCCTGTGGTAAGATAAAAAATAATTTCAGACATGAATATTAAACAAGACATTTTTACTTTATTGTTAATTTATTTACTGTTTGTTTTTGCCTATTTTTTTTCTGTGGAACAGGAATGGGAGGAAAGATACATTCATGAGAATTATTCCAAAATTTTGAGAGATGGACTTATAGAAACTGTGAGTATTCTCCCAAAGCATAATAGCAGAATTTTAATATTAAATACTGTACCCGATTAGGTAACACTTTATAATAACTCACGCTATGAAGCATTAGTTAAGCATTAGTAAACAGTCAATTCATCTTTTATAAAACATTAATAGACATTAGTAAGCCGTTTATAAATACAGCTATAAATGCTTTGTTCTTGATTTATAAGCATATCTATAATGAGCCTAATAATTGTATTTTCATACTTTATTAATGATCAATTTATAATTTCTAAATTATGTGTTTCATTTTCCACAAACCAGTTATTTAGGAGTTGTCAGTGGTTCATAAGATCATTTAGGAAGTTTAAGTAAATGATTAATAAAATATTTAAATGTACATTTATGCATCTTATTATTTAGACATATAGTATTAGTTACTTGACAAAATGCTTTATTAACACATATTCCTAGTGTCGAAACTACCTCAGTACTAACTTTAAAACATTAGAGAACAGCAGTGCAGAAGATCACTGAACCTTTAAATCTCATTTATAAAAGCATAAATAGTCCTCACTTTAGATGAGCTCACAAAAATAGTTAACTGACCACTTCTAAATGTTTTATAATTACCTGAATTAATCATGAATTGCAGTAGGAATATGTGTTAATAAAGCATTTATTAACACACTAAGTAACTATTGCTATATGTCTAAATAATAAGATGTATAAATGAATGTTTAAATAGTTTATTAATCATTTACTTACACTTCCTAAATGATCTTATGAACCACTGACAACTCCTAAATAACTGGTTTGTAAATAATGTAATACTTAATTTAGAAATGATAAATTGATTATTAATAAAGTATGAAAATACAATTATTAAACACATTATAGATATGCTTATAAATCAAGAATAAAGCATTTATAGCTGTATTTATAAACTGCTTACTAATGTCGATTAATGCTTTATAAGGGATGAATTAACTATTTACTAATGCTTAACTAATGCTTCATAGTGTGCAGTTATTATAGTGTTACTGAACATCAGAGACTTTTTAAAAAACATTTAAAAATCTTACCGACCCCAAGCTTTTGAACCGTAGTGTCGATATTGGTAACTCTTTATTTCAATAGTCCACTTCAGGCACTCTACTAGCTATACATGACTTTGCAACTACATGTCAACTGAAGGTGATGATACACAGGATGGGCAACAAATTTCTATCTGGATACTTTAGATTGAAATTTGTTGCCCAAGCAACATCGCTTGGCAACATTGATCAAAAAGATGCCCCGTGTATCATCACCTTAACTCTCATTAGAGTATTAGCTTTAATTTTGAATGTCCCACAACAGACATTCTATAGACTATAAGTAACTTTGCAACTACATGCCAACTTATTCTACTAACCCGAACTCTAACACTAATATAACAGTCTACTCTAATTCCAAGAGTTAGTTGACATGTTGTTGCGAAGTTACTATAGTTAGCAGGAGGTCTAAAGTGAACTATTGAAATAAAGTGTTACCAGTATTTTTAGGTGTTAGGGGTTTGTAACAATCACCAAACTTAAATAGGAGAAATAGTAACAGTGATGGCAAGCACCACAAAAAAAGTCTTTATAATTTAAACTTTGTTTATTTGCAATTCTCTGTGTAGCCGTGCCCTGATGTGTACTGGTTCCCTATTTTCACCGACGTGGGCTGCAATCATCTTGTTGAAGAAATGGAAAATTTTGGCCAGTGGTCAGGAGGTGGAAATGTGGTATGTTGTTGTTGTTTTTCTGTCTTTCATCCCTATTGCCTTACCTTAGTATTGCTCTGAGCAAACTGTTTTGTACTTTTAGGACACCAGGATCCAAGGTGGATATGAAAACGTCCCCACAATTGATATCCACATGAATCAAGTGGGCTATGAAAAAGAATGGCAAAAGTTCCTTTTGGATTATATAGCGCCTGTCACCGAGAAAATGTTTCCAGGGTACTACACAAGGGTAAGGCTTTCTTTGTTCTCCTGACATTGAAAAACAAATTATATTTGTCTTGAAGTACACTACCGGTCAAAAGTTTGAAATAATTAAGATTTTTTTTTATGTTTTTGAAAGAAGTGTCTCACCATGCTCACCAAGGCTGCATTTATTGGATTAAAAAATACAGTAAATATTTCTCTAGATATATCTGTCTCCATATATATCTAGAGAATTGGTGCGGTCTCGCTTTCACACCGGAAAGCCCGCTGATCGTGTAGCCTGTATACCAGATGCGCCATCGTCTCAACTTTTTTATTTATCTTTATTTTCACCACGGAAACAAGTCAAGACTTCTCATTTTACACCTACCTCTGACTAGGCATAAGAGTCTCAGACATGCGCTACGCCCAGATGGTGCAACAGGCATTAGTTCTACGCAGGACTTAAAACGCATTTTACGTTAAGCTTAGTCTTACGACCGGGTGTACATCCAGAGGACTCCTAAAAAACTAAACCAAATCAAAACAATCCTAAAATGGCAATCCACCTCAGCAATCCGCCCAAAGACACTGTACACCATTGAGGCAATAGGCGATAGAGCCTTGACTGATAAGCCTTTTCTTTATAAATGCAATAAATATTTTGATTTATAGATTTTAATCTGTGATGACAACATGAAGGTTAATGTACAGGCAAAATGCATTGAATGATGGAGAATAAAACATTGGCGTTAAGTTGAGAATAACGTCCTATCATCTGCACCGATAGACTTGTGGGCAGCTCGCATGGCCCGAGTTCGAGTTCCAGCTTGTGGACGTTTCCCGATCCCGTCCCTCCTTTCTATTTTCCACTTCGCTTCCTGTCGACTCACTGTCCATCATAATAAAAAGGCAAAAACGCCAAAATAATTAAATAATGTCCTATTACCTGTGGTAGTTGTTTTCATGAGTTCACACTTACAAATAATCGAATAGAGTAAAAGAGTAAAATAAGCGTATTTGGTGTGCTGTCGGAAGGTTTGTCCAAGATGTTTGCTAGATTTGTCCCTAAACTTTAAAAAATAGTCTCAAAAAGGGCTGGTGAAGTCACTAAATCTAGTGACAAAATCCCTAAATTGGCAAGGAAAGTGAGGAGTCGGGTGGTGTAGGGATGCAGAAAACTGTCAGGTAACTAGGTGAGTCGGCTGTGTATATCTGCCCCCTCTCGAGCTGATTTTAGCATGCTCCTCCCGAACTTTGTTTATAAAACATCATTTGTTGCTTGAATTCTGCAATCTCTCGAGATGCAGACATGAGGCTGACAATTAGCTGAACATATACTTGTTTGATTAATGACACTTAGCCTACAATCACTGTGTGCATAATTAGTAAGTGTGTTGACATCATCCATAGCAACAAGGTCAGCCCCACCCTTCCTCTTAGCTTAAGACTTCTCTCTATTCCTTAGTAAAAGTTTGTCTCAGCAGCTTTGTGAATAGGTTTTAAGAGGAAACCTAAGAAAAAAAGTTTTACTGCTATTTAGGAGAACTCTTAGTGTTAAGATAAAATGTTTTTGTGGATACGGCCCCTGTTTTATATTTTAATATGTTTTAAATGAAATTTAAAGTGACACTGTCCTTAGGCAACAGACCGCAACAGGCCCCGCGCTTAATGGGTCCCCATGCCATCGCAAACAGAGAGTCCTTCCTTCTCGAACTCTCCGCTCTTCTTCTTTGGGTCTCCTCCATACACCTTCTGCTCGTCTTACCACCATGGGCCATAGGGCCTTTAGCCATGTTTCTCCTCGCCTTTGGAATTCTCTCCCAGCCAACATCCGTGATTCAGACTCCTTATCTCAATTTAAAGTTAAACTTAAGACTCATTTATTCAGAACAGCTTATCCTTCATGATTACTGTATGCACTCAAGTCTAGCACTTTTGTTTTTTTGTTATTCTTATATCTGTCATGTTTTGTATTTGCTGCCTTTTACTTAAGTTATTGACATTTACTGTTATTTATTATTTTTAACATTGTTCTTGTTGCTATTTCTTGTTGTATGGTGACCTTGAGTGATTTGAAAGGTGCCTAAAATAAAATGCATTATTATTATTATTATTATTATTTATTAAACAGACCGACGGGGAGACCACCACCCATCATTCGAATACATTCTTCATTTGTCATTCAAATACAATAAAATATCTTTATATATTCTTTATTTTATATAATATTTATATATTTATACTAATTCGGGTGATGTTTGATATACCTTAAAATCAGAATGAAGCGTTGTGAGAACTCTTTTATCCTTGTGGTCACAAAAAGTTCTGTTATGTTCCAGAATGGGGTTGTTTATATTTTTTCTTTGGGCCAGCTGATCCTCTACACGTGAATGCTGCATGATGACTCTGCATCTGTCTGTGTGATTTTCTCCTGCAGGCCCAGTTTGATCTGGCATTTGTAGTTCGTTATAAACCTGATGAACAGCCTTCGTTAAGACCACATCATGACGCTTCCACTTTCACTATTAATATAGCTCTCAATCAAGTGGGGATTGATTATCAGGTGAGTGATTATCAGGTGGCTGTGCTATGTGTTAAATATTTTATATTTTTTTTACTTTTTACTCTAAAAAAGTGAAACGACTGTGTCAAGTGCATTTTTATATTGGTCTAATCGAAAATCATGGTTTCTCCGGAACACAAATTAAGATATTTTTGATGAAATCCGAGGGTTTCTGAAAATACAATAAAATATCTTTATATATTCTTTATTTTATATAATATTTATATATTTATACTAATTCGCACACACGGGCAGCAGTGTCATTGTACCTTATGAGGCCCAGAAAGGTAGTAAAGACATCGTTAAAATAGTCCTTCATTTGTGACTACAGTGGTTCAACCTTAATGTTATGAAGCGATGAGAATAATTTTTGTGTGCAAAAAAACAAAAATAACTTTATTTAACAATTTGAAATGTTGTCGTATGCAGTTGACGCAGTGAACGCAGTATGGCTCAGTATTGGCAGACGCTGTTCACATGAGCAGCACGACGCATGCATGTGATGCTGATGCAGGAGCCGGCCAATAATGAGCTGGTGTTCTGGCGTAGAACACGGAACCTCTGCACTGCGTTCACAACGTCAACTGCATATGACAAAATTCAGTCATATTATTTGTGATCTACACAACCAATTTCATTTTCTTCTAAACTAAAAAGGGGGAAACTTGAGAGTGTTTAATGTTCAGTTATGTTGGTGTTTAGAACTGTTACACTCTGTTAGCATTACAGTGAAGAGTGGAGCTATTTCTTAGGCTGAGGACAGGTACACAGCAGATTTAGCATGCTAAAATGTGCTGTTGCCTGTAGAGTGCTGCAGTGATGACGTATTTTTGTAGGCCAACCCGAAAGTTAGTAACACCCTGGTTCCCTCAACAAAAACCCAATAGGATTTTTCTATTGGCTTTTGGATTATTGCAGAAACATGAGAGGGGGTGACCAACAAAAGCTTTCTTTCACGTTTTGTTCGTCATAATAAATGAACATGAAAATTAACACTTTTAAGAATTTTGAAGCGTAAATACAATCGACAGAAGTCAAAATCTAAATGCAGGCAATAATCAGACAACACTATGGTCATGGTCGCTCGACTTCAACGTCAGCATCTAAACTTCTGACAGCTGTTTTAGTCTTCATTTAAAAAAAAAAAATCCCTGTAAGTTCATTTTAATAGTTTGCATGAAAAATCAATGGACTTTTGACAAGGCCCCTGAAATAATCAGGTCTTCATTTTAAGCTTTCATTTAGTGATGAGGGATTTTTTTGCTAGATAAAAAGCAGGAGAAATACCAAGCTGGTGTTGCTAGAGGAGGAGTACAGTGAGAAGTGCCTGGTTCCCACAGTAAAGTTCAGTGGTAGTAAAGCTCTTATATAGGGATGTATGAGTGCTGAAGGTGTGAGGGAGTTGTGCTTTATCAATGCTGTCATGAATTCCCACACCACTGTGTGATGTAATACAAAAACTTGAAACAGAAGATGTTACCCTTTCCTCATTCCCTGCATTGTTGGGCACTTTTTTCAACATGACAATGAGGATATGCATTCTCCCAAGCTGAAAAACCTTCTGTGGACATGTATTACACTCAGTCTTAACACTCTTGAACGCCTGTGGGGGATTCTGTAGAGACGAGTTGAGCAACACTCTCCATTAAAGATCAGGGCATTTAAAGGGTTAGTTCACCCAAAAATGAAAATTATGTAATTTATTACTTACCCTCATGCCGTTCTACACCCGTAAGACCTTCGTTAATCTTCGGAACACAAATTAAGATATCTTTGTTGAAATCCGATGGCTCAGTGAGGCCTGCATAGGGAGCAATGATGTTTCTCAAGATCCTCTCTCAAGATCCATTAATGTACTAAAAACATATTTAAATCAGTTCATGTGAGTACAGTGGTTCAATATTAATATTATAAAGGGACGAGAATATTTTTGGTGTGCCAAAAAAACAAAATAATCACTTATATAATGATGGCCGATTTCAAAACACTGCTTCAGGAAGCTTCGGAGCATAATGAAAAACTAAAATCTGAATGTTTATTCTACTGAAATCTTACTGATATGTCACTTGCATAATAATTTGGAACGTGGTGTACTCATTTCTGCAATCCTTAATTTAAACAAAATTGGCTAATTTACTTTTTTTATGGCTATTAATGACATATATTTCTCAGTTTATATTATGTATATGTTTAATACATTGTAGTTTTGCCATCTTTCCATGATTTGTATTAATCATTTTGTATTTGCACAGAGGGGGTGTACTCATTTATGCTGTGCACTGTATATATATATATTTTAACAAAAAAAAAAAAAAAAAAAAAAATATATATATATATATATATATATATATATATATTAACAAATTGTTAAAATGTATAACTAAAATACAATTTGTGAAAAACTAATAAAAGTTGGCTGTAACAAATTAAAGCATTTTTTAAAATTTGGTCCAGTGTATCATTTTTTTCAGTGTAGTTTTGTATACAGAATCAAACCTACAGTACTATAAATGTAGGTTTACTTCATATATTAAATTAAGCTATGTAAACTATTGGTTTGTAAAATGTTCTTAACGTAACACAGCAGCATGTCTTGACCTGCAGCTCTCCCTAAAGCTTGAAATGTGCTGACATGCAGAAACTTTCTTAGATTTTCCAAGTGTTAAAACACTAATGGGTCTCTGGCATGGGAAGGCCTTTCATTCTACTTTTTGGGATGTAAATTATTACAGTATTTTTATATGTCCTGTTTCTCTCCTTTTTCATCTTTGTAAAATGTTAACTTTTGTTTCTGCTATTTTGAAGCAGTTTGATAGAACAAGAGCACATTGTATTAACGATCAATGATTTTGTGTTCAGGGTGGCGGCTGTCGTTTCTTGAGGTATGACTGCTCCATTAAAGCTCCCAGGAAGGGCTGGGCGCTCATGCACCCTGGACGCCTCACTCACTACCATGAGGGTCTGCCCACCGTAGAGGGGGTTAGATACATCGCTGTCTCATTTGTGGATCCTTGAACTTCTTTTATTGGAATCTTGAATTTGCTTGGAATTCAGAAGACTCTTGAGTGCATAGTCCCACTGGAGGCTAGAAAAATAATCAGCAAGAACATTTTGACGCAGTGCCTTACACTGTGAATGTGTCAGTGTGTATATATATTTCCACATTTTTTGTAACATAAAGGCATCTTTTGATAATGATCGATGAATGTTGAAAGCAGTTTGACAGATCACTATGCAATGTCATTTATATGTAGTGGCATTTTACTCATTTATTTATTACCATTTATTGAAGGGAGTATTCCATACAGACGATGTGGATTTCAATAATTTATCTGTCCTTGCTTTGACATTCACAGGAGTTGTTTTCTTTATTGATGCCCTTCAAGCAATTGGTGCTGCTGTTTGAAAACAGTCTGACATATGGTTTGCTTAATGTCGCTTGTTCTTGTCGTGTTTATAAATCAGTCATGCCATAATTTTTTGGAAGAAAACACAATAAAAACGAGAAAAAATTCATAATGGTCAATGGTACAATTACATTGTGTCTGCAATTCACTGCTGTGTATGGCAAGCCGTTTTGACTTTATTTCAATTATTTCAATCTCGGGATATGAATTCTTGATATAAATAATTCAATTGACCCTTCACAAAGACCCGCCCCCCTTAGTTACTGTTGCTTTGTCCGACAAGCCATGGCGCTGTCACGCCACGCGCAGTGAAAAATACATCGCAGAGCAAAGAGGACACTGACAACACGTCGACAGACAAGACAGAGCAGGTTACATATGATATTAAACAAAGTCCCAGCTCAAGAGGCCCGTGAACCGATCATCTCTTCCTACTAGTTCATTTATAGCATCAAATAAACATGAACGAACATGAGAAGGAATATTGTTTCAAACGTGGAAAGACGTCAATACACACCATTTTTCAAATTCAAGTCCACCGAGGTTAATTTTCTAACTCCTGACTGCTTTGTTGGACAAAATGGCGGATTCGGCGTTATGATTGGTTGGATCGCTTGTCAATCAAACTCCCGGCAAAGGGTCAATTATTGATATCGGGAACTGCATTTCCACTAGTAAAACTAGAATTCTTGATATCTGTAATTGTATTTTCACTAGTGAAATGTCACCATAGGCTGCCATTCAGATTCAATTGTTGATATCAAGAATTGATTTCTTAGTAGTTGAAATTCCAATTTCACATATCAGAAATACAATTCTTACTAGTAAAAATCATAATTTCTGATATCAATAATTACATTGTTACTAGTATAAATTTGAATTTTTTATATCACTAGTTGAAACGTCAGTTCTTGATATCAACAACTGAATTTCTACAAGTAAAAATGTTCATTTTTGCTATCTGAAAATTTATTAGATATCAATAAAATTTCAGATATCTAAAATGGCTTTCTTACTAGTTTAACAATCACATTCATGATATCAGAAACTAACATTGTCACTAGTGACAATGAAATTATTGATATCAAAAATTAACATTGTTACTAGTAGCAATTCAATTGTTCACATCAAGACTAGATATTTGCACTAGTAAAAAAGTAATCAAAGTAACATAGTAATGATTTTTACTAGCAAGAATTGTATTTCTGATATTGCAATTTCAGCTAGTAAGAAATCAATTCTTGACAACAACAATTGAATTTGAATGGCAGCCTATGGTGACATTTCACTAGTGAAAATACAATTACAGATATCAAGACTTGGAATTGTTGATATAGAGAATTAACATTGTTACTAGTGGAAATGTAATTCCTGAAATCAAGAATTGAATTGTTGATATCAAGAATTCATATCCTGAGAATGAATAAAAGTCGAAACGGCTTGCCATAGCTGCTGTTTTAGGCAGAGCTCTTGTCTCATTCCACAAGAAACGCTCATCTGAAAATAAGAAACTATGAAAATTATGTGTTTTTTAAAGCTCTATTATGAAACCGAATCCTTCCCACAGTCCCCCAAATTTCCTAAACCTTTTAAGTAAACAATGAGTTCACTTTCTTGGGCGCTTCGTTCACAGTAGTCACGTGCTACCTATGACTTTTCACTTCGCTGGTCAGGATGGACCAATCACGGTTGTTTGATGACTGGAAAATATTTCCTTTTTACTGAATATATTTTTAATATCACAATTAAATATTAATATGAAAGTGTTTTAGGTGGATTTGTGTTTGTATGCCATATACAAAGCATTTCAATGAATAAAATATGAATGCGCCTCCATGAAGGATTGGATTTTATGAGCCGCTGAGCGCCCCCGTGCGGGAGGAAAATATTTTTGTCAAATGAAAACCGTCGCACATACATGACGTAAGACATCTAACCAACGTTAGAAGCTAATTGCTAAGATAATGGCGACCAAGTAATAGCAGAGCTGTTAGATAGATAAGGAATAAATTATTAAAACGCATATTTATCTTGAACGTCGAGCTAAAAACACTTCATACTGACGTCAAATACATAAATATGCTTTTTGTCAAGATAGTTATTTAGCAGCATTGCTTTGATGGTCAGCAGTCTGATGAACATTTATTTCGTTATTACGGATCTTGTTTCAGTTTCGTTCAGCTTGTAGTGCATCAACAGTCTTCTGGAAAGCTCTTCCAGGAGAGGATTTTCGAGTTTATTAATAAGAGGACATCGCTGGATCAACATGCTCGAGGACTGTTATGAGATATAATCACTTCGCCCTTGCTGGTAAACATATTTAATTATAAAACAATACATTTGATTATAATATATAAAATAATGAATATAAAACTGTTGGTATGTCATATTTGATTATAAAATAATACATTTGATTATAATATATAAAATAATTCATATGAAACTGTTGGTATGTCCGGTTTATAATTTCACCAATGTCTCCTTTAGTTTCTTAGGAATGTTATAACGTTTTAGACACCTATAGAGACTATATAACGTTATATATATGAAATAAATATTTTCAAATATCACTGTAAAATTCTCGTCTCTATGACAGCCAGTCTCTATAAAGAGTCAAGGGGAGCGACCCGCCCTTTCTTAACGAATCGAAATCCTTCCCCCTGTCAATCATTCTGCGCTTTCCGAATTGCTCACATGGGATTGGCTGACAAATCTTTGGAGGCGGGTTTTGTACTGAGTGAGGGGTTTGTTGTTAATGCGATGCAAAATCGCTTTATTTCATATTACAATATTTTAATATATTATATTGATACTAATATATACTATATTATAATATAGTTTATTATTACATTTTACACATGCTGGCTTGTTGTGAAATTAAATCACGTGATTACGGCACTTGGTCTAGTGGAGGAGTGGATAGGAGTCGAGCGCTACCGCTGCTGTCAGTGACATTGAGCTCATGAAAATACTCTTCACTGGAGCTATGACTCGAATATCAGTCTATCTGAACCTGTTAGAGCTCAACTAAACACTGGAGGTGTTTGTCTCGGAATATATCACGTGCTTTAGACACGTTTAATCCGTGTTGATTTCAGTCTCGTGGAGGAGTGGATTGGAGTCGCGCGCTGCTGCTGCTGCTGTCTGTGACATTGGTCTCGTGGAAGTCGTGACTCTGATATCAGTGTATGTTAAGGGGTTTAAAATGATCATTACATTTTATCAAGACTCCGATTTGAGTTGAACTCGAACAGCGTAGGTGATCGGACACTGCAGGAGCAAATGCTGGGCAGCTGATACAGCTTATTTGATCGTCACTGTTTTATGTAAACGCTTACACGCACTGTCAGGTAAGACTGCGTTGTTATATTAGTAACACATTTTTCTATTCTTGTTTTATCCGTTGTGGCCTGGTGAAATGTGTGTGTTTTCAAAACATTTTGACAACGTTCAGCTGAACAAATCTCTTAATCAGTTCATCACCAGTATATTATCTTAGTAATTTGGACTTAAATGAATAGATGAACGCTTGAGAATTTTAGTGTGGGTGTGCACTAGTAAGAAAGCTTGCACAATATAAAGGGAGTGTATATGGGAGTGTTTCCTCTGCTTATCAAGAGCTTGATAAAGGACATACTTATGTGACATACATAGATCTTTAGTATTCAAGATGATGTTTTGGCAGACACTGTTTTTACCATGCTACAGTAATTTATAAGGAGCAACCCTTGTTGAGTATGACTAAGGTGTGCAGATGGACTAGTTTTAATTCAAGCAAATGCATTCATATGCATTTGCATATTCCACAGTTTTAATCTTTGGCATGGAATTTAAAAAATTGTCTTTTAGAATGACATGCAATACCTGAATTAAAACAGCATTTTTCTAATTCTAGTATAATTTTTATACATGCATTGCAGTCTTGTGATCCCATATTACTTGGGAGGCATGACACTACTGGACTGTTTGCCAGAAAATATATGGCAGAGTCTTTAAAGAATGTAGTGATTTTGTTTTTAATTTTCAGAAGCAATAGAACCAACCTTGTATTTTTTTGGACTGCAAATACAATGCTGTTTTCTGCACACTGCAGACAGTCTCCAGATTACTGTAATGTGGTGGAGGGTTGCTGATAGTTAGATCTGTTAAAGTCAACCTCTGATGTCTGGTTACCTTATGTTAAGTGCAGACAGCTGGATGCTTTTCTGACGTTGCATTTGTCTTCTTAGTATGTGCAGTGAAGGTGACTTTCCAGAGCACAGGAACGCTCCATGTTGCACGTATTTGCCAACGGCATGTCCAGACTTTTTAATACGACACCACTCTCAGTTGTTCAGAAGAACCCTGACTTTACCAGCACTGAATGTTAATAGTGTACAGCTGAGGTTATGCTCATGAACGGTTTCCAAATTTGGTTTATTTTGAGGAAGTAACGTGGTTTCAGCAGTGTCTTGAGTTTTTTTTGTGGAATATATATATATATATATATATATATATATATATATATATATATATATATATATAAATTATAATTGAATCATTGCAGCAATGGAATTGGTCTGTCTTTCTGGAGCAGATGATTTCTAGTCCTTTCTAGTCCTACATCGTTGTCTTGATCTATTAAAGGGTTAGTTCACCCAAAAATGAAAATAATGTCATTTATTACTCACCCTCTTGTTGTTCCACACCCGTAAGACCTTCGTTCATCTTCAGAACACAAAAATAATGACTTTATTCAACAATATCTAGTGATGGGCGATTTCAAAACACTGCTTCATGAAGCTTCGAAGCTTTACAAATCTTTTGTTTTGAATCAGTGGTTCAGAGATATTGACTGTTATGTTATGTAATTTTAATTAGCCTAATCTTTTATTCCTGTGATGCAAAGCTGTATTTTCAGCATTATTACTCCACTCTTCAGTGTCACATGATCCTTCAAAAATAATTCTAATATGCTGATTTAGTATTAATATGCTGCTATATATATTTTTTGGAACCTGTGATATTTTTTCAGGATTCTTTGATGAATAAAAAGTTAAAAAGTACAGCATTTATGTAAAATATTAACAAGTCTTTTCTATCACTTTTTAACACACATCCTTTTGAACAGTAGTGTATAATATTGCTACAAAAGATTTCTATTTTAAATAAATGCTGTTCTTTTTTTTGCTTTTTATTCAAATATTCCTGAAAAAAGTATCACAGGTTATAAAAAATATTAAGCAGCACAACTGTTTCCAAAATTGATAATAAACCAGCATATTCGATTGATTAGTTTATTTTTGTAGATGCCTTTTTAAGAGACTGCATAAAATTGAAAAATGTATATATATATAAAATTCAACCAGCCAAAGTGGCACTGCTGAAATCCACCTGCATCTGGCGGATTTGCATTTGTAAGTTTGAAAGGATTTTAAATCTTGTAAATCAAGTAAAATGACTCAAAATCTAGTAATTTAAGCATGCCAAAGTCAACTTTAATCATATAAAATGTAATTTCCCAACAGCAAAATTGTGGCCAGTGAAAATGTTGAGTGGCTAGTAAAACCACTAGTCACAGTGGCTGGTGAGCAAAAAAGTTAATGTCAAGCCCTGGTTGCAGCCCTAATCGCGATATGTTTTTAAGGTGATAATCAATAGGATATTTTTTATGTATTGCCCAGCCCTATTGCATTTTCTGTTTCTGTAAATAACAATTGCTGCTATCACAATTATATTTATTTTACAAATGCACTAAATTAGAAATAATTAATTGGAAAATGGATCAATGTGAAAAAAATTATTGTGAATTAAATGTTGACCTGTTTAAATTTATATATATTTTAATTTGCCAAATGCCAAATGTTTATGAGAAAGTATTGTATAGTTTGCCTTTCTATTATATTTGTTTAACAGTTCTGTAACAGTATAATTTATTAGACAGCACTGTTCAAAAAGTCACTAAACTAATGTGCATCAAAATCAAAGTCCACATTCAACATTGGACAAGTTTAATAAGCCAGTGCCAAAAAACAAAGATAAAGCGCAGCCAAACTGAACTTGCGTTTATGATGTATGTCGCCGGTGTTGTCTCTGGCGTGGCGGGGCTCGGATAGACGATATAATCGGATATTGCGATATATTTTTAAGGCGATTAGGATATTAGGATATCTGTTGCATTTTTCTGTTTGGCTGATACGAGTCGTAAGGCTTTTATTTAACTCATCACTGATCAAAGTACAAAAACTCATCTAGAAACTGTAGTAAGCACATTTAGAACAGCTTGTGCATAATGTGTTGTTGACACTCGGCTTTTTTGGGCGACACAGCATTTCCCATCAACACATGGGACTTAAACAATAGCTCTGTGCAATGCATTTAGGCAACAACATAGCTCTCAGGGAGTAGTTCTCAGGGAGTGTTGTGTTTGCATGTGACAGAGAGGGTTTCCAAGTGTTTGTGTTGTGTATTTTATGTTGTGTTCATTTGCAAAAATGTGTCTTGTGGGTGTGTAATCCCTTTGTTTCACCTCCTTTATAAGATTAAATGGTCAGATTGTGTGAACATTAAATCCTTCAGCCCCAAATGGAAACTGCTAGTGGGATGTCCTTAAAATTATGTTAATTCCTTTTCTGTATTCCATTGTGTTCACCTCATTTAGAATTTGAAATGCATATTGTTTTTACATGGTGGTCAACCAATATGAATTTTTTTGTTGGCCATTTCCGATGTCTTAGTGAGCAGGGTGGCTGATGACGACCAATATTTCATATACATGATGTGATATCACACTATGGACCCTTTTCACATTTCTGGATTTCTCAGAAGCAGAATTGTCATAGTTGGGTAAAATTCTATGGCGGTTGAAGGGTAGACTACATCAAATATATTTTTTGTGTTCCCATTTGCTCAGATAGCAAAAGAAAAACTTTTCACAACTTTCAAAAAGAGGAAAAAAATATAGAGAGATTGATAACGCCAGTCGGAAGAGAAAAGGAGGTCAAATTTACCATCACTCCCACAGCTGCTGTATTATAAACACTTTCACTTTAACTTTTTTTTGTAATTTGATGCTAAGGTAATATAATACAAAGTATAGTGTTATAAATGTACATCATTTAAAAAAAAAAAGTAACTTTGTAGTAGATAACATGAATAACAATTGCTGCTCACAATCTCAATTATATTTATTTTACAAATGTACTAAATTAGAAATTAATGTGAATTAAATTATTATTTGATATTCAAAGACCTGTTTGAATTATTTACATTTTAATTTGCTGAATGCCAAAGGTTTATGAGAAAGTATTATATAGTTTGCCTTTCTATTATTTTCTTTGTTTGTTTAACAGTTCTGACTGTGACAGTGTAATTAATTAGACAGCACTGTTCAAAAAGTCACTAAACTAATGTGCATCAAAATAAAAGTCCATATTCACCATTGGACAAGCTTGTCTGCTTATGCCGATCATTAAAAAATGCCAAATATTGGCTGATGTTGGTTGACGACTAGCCTTTACCTTTAGTTTTTGACACATAGCATTATAAGTATTTAATGCTTCATTATTAAAGAGTTTGTGCTACCAGAAGGTATTTAGATAAAGTTTGAAAAAAACTCAGATTGTTCTGTCAACCACCTAGAACACCTCAGCATTGTGCCAGCTAGTGTTGCACGATATACCGGTACTAGAAAGGTATCCGATACCCTGCTTTTAAAAATGGTCCGGTTCTTCATTTTATTAGTACCGGTACTTTGAGTGCTAGCTGTATTTCCTAATGTGCGACAGCAGGGGGAAGTGTGCGTGCGGCGCGCTGCTTCTAAAGCACATTGAGTGCGTGTTTATTCCTCTCAACTGCGCAACGGCTTTTATGGTGACGAAACGAGAGGTATGGTTGCAGTACATGTGCTCTTGCAGACCGTCCACAAATTGTTGAGAAAGCAGATGCACGAAGCGAAATATGGCATTATTTTGCTTACAATGCCGACAGTCAGGGCAAGCCCACGTACACCACAAAGCCTGTCTGCAAAAGATGTTACAAAATAACGCAAGCGAAGGGAGTCAAAAGCATCTTGCCGACAAATATCCCGATTTGTACAAAGAATTTAAAGAGCGACAGGTTAGTGTGATACCAGCATTGTTTACGCTCTCAAACATTAAATGAGTGTTTTTTTAATTTATTTTACTCGTGCAAGCAGACCTGAGGTGTATTATTGAGTCTAAGTTTAATAAGTGATATCTGGTTGCAAAAATAAAATTAATTTAAAAATACATAAATATGTGAAGGGTATATAGTTATTTTAAACCAATTTATGCTTTAAAACATTGCTCTAAGTATTTACAGTAATCTAATTTTTACAATAATCTTACTGTCAAAAACACCTAACAATTTTATTGTGCATGAAAATAATAAACATAAAAAATTATATTAAATCTAACTCTAACTTCACGGCAATGTAGCTCAAATCCAGAATTATCAGCCTGCACACTGGTGAAGAAAGTTCTGTCATATATGTTATTTATTTACTTTTCCTGCTGTTTTAGGTTTTTGCCGTAGTATCGTTTAAGTATCGGTATCGTGATATTTAAGTTGGGTATAGTATCGAAGTCAAAATTTTGGTATCGTGACAACACTAGTGCCAGCGAGTTTTTTGAAAATGAGTTGTAATTAATTTATCTCTGTCTGTCTTTTCTAGTGAGATGTCTCTGGTTTTCCCGCGACCCAATACCAGTGTGATCGGCAAGAAGGACAAGCGACTCATGGCTGAGGTGAACGCCTCTCCGCTCAAACACTTCGTCACCGCCAAGAAGAAGATCAACGGCATCTTTGAACAGCTGGGCGCCTACATCAAAGAAAGCTCAGCCTTTCTGGAAGGTGTCTGCTTTCATTACTCTTGGCAATTCATTCCAGTCCTTGTTTCAGGAACTCAAAAGCACACTGTTGCGTGCTGTACATCTGTCAAGCTGATAAGAGAAACCTGGTTGGTTCTGACTTGCATGCCTCAGATAACAAAGACAGGTTACGTAACAAACTGGGAGACGGCTGAAGGCTCAGGGAAAAGCATGGCTTAGTCAGTGTATCTTGTCTGATTTTGTCTATGAACACCTCAGGCTTTCTTCTTACAAATAATAACCCTAAAGTACCTTCTTACAAATCTGCCCTGGCAGTTGTTTCAATAGTCTGCTAAGCTTTTTACTGGAAGGATTTTAGAGGATTTATATTAGGTTTATTTGAGGTCAGTCATATTTTGGCCAAAAATGCCAAAGCTTACTTGTTAAATAGAATTGGACGTGCAAGTAAAAAGGTATCTGGCCTACGGTGTTTTTCTACTTCACCACTGTAAAGAATGCAAATATAGTAATTAAAAGTCAATGAAAAGAAAAGTTTATAATCTCCTGTGAAAATGGCTGAGACATGAGTGAAGATTAGGGAAAAGAAACAAGATTCTATGTTCAGTGGAATAACTCATGGAATATTGTTAAATTTGCAGAAAATCGTGTAACCAGATCGCAGTACAAAGCTGACAAATGGCTTAAATTTATGGACTCATGTCCAATGTTTCAATGGTTGCGACGTAACTTTTGATTAATAACCTATTTCTTTTGTAAGCAAAGTTTTGAGCTTCACTCATAATATTCACGTAAAATAGCATTCACATACAAAAAAAAAAAACGTTTTGTGACCTTCTGGTGGAGCAGTTGTCAAGTTGACCTGCACAACCCTATCTGGCTGAAAACCAGATCTAGCTGCTTTTTGAAGAGAGGTTTGCTATTGTTTTTCTTAGTGATCTGACATTGAACTGGAAAAAAAAAAGATTTGGTTTACATTCAAGGAGGAACCCGAGGCGTATATTGAGAGCAGGGGCCGGATTCACAATAATCTTCTTAAAAAGAAGTTAAGAAATTTCTCAAGATAAATTCTAAGAAATCCATAAGAATGTTCAATTTGTAAGAAATTGCAATTCTGTAAAAAATGTTTAGAAAATTCTCATATTTTCTTATGGACAGTTATATTTGTTTTTCTTAAGAAGAAAATGACAGATTTTGGCATTATCTGATTTTCGGGCAATTTATTTTTCTTATTTTGTAGAGTTCTTACTGAATTTTCAAATTCAGCTAGCAAAAACATCTATCAGTGGTGTCATTTCAGAATACTCATGCGCGTATAATACATATTACTATTATTAGAGATGTGTATAATGTAAGCAATGTTATACAGTAATGCTTAATATTTGAAAGAACCCATTAAAGTCATTAAATGTCTTACCTTTGAGGATTTAAGACACGTTGGAGGTTATCATAACTGTAAGAACTTATTAATGAAGATTTTAAGGACGTTCTTTTCAGGAAAGTTTTGTCTCAAGTATATGGTATGTGCTAAGTGGTTAACAACAACCTAACATTGGCATCATGACATCATGACTTTTGACTATTAAAGGGTTAGTTCACCCAAAAATGAGATTTCTGTCATTAAATACTCACCCTCATGTCATTCCACACCCGTAAGACCTTCGTTCATCTTTTGAAAACAAATTAAGATATTTTTGATGAAATCCGAGCGCTTTCTAATCTCTTTAGACACAGCAACGTCATAACAAATTTCAAGGCCCTGAAAGGTAGTAAATATATCGTTAAATAGTCGTTCTGACGTAGAACCCGGACGTGCTGCACTGTGCCTACTATGTGAACACCTAGGAGACTGACATGAAGAGAAGAAATTGTTGAATAAAGTCGTTATTTTTGTTTTGTTTTTGTGCACAAAAAGTATTCTCATCACTACAAAACATTATGTTTGAACCACTGCAGTCACGTTGACTATTTCTGCGATGTCTTTAGTACCTTTCTGGGCCTTAAAAAGTGCAGTGACGTCGTTGCCTATGTGTGGTTCGAACACCTCGGATTTCATCAAAAATATCTTAATTTGTTTTCCAAAGATGTTACGGGTGTGTAACGATTTGAGGGTGATTAATAAATGACAGAAATTTCATTGTTGGTTGAACTAACCCTTTAAGTCTAAAGTTCTAAATGTTGTTGAAGTATTAAAATATCAAGTGTAGCTGAACTGGTCTCTTTCTCTGACAGAAACCTACAGCAATGAAGAGCTGGATCCTGTTACCACAGAGGAGCAGGTGGCAGAGGTGCGGGGATACCTGTCCAAAGTGGCAGGGATTGGGGAAGTCTTGTCCCGTAGACACATGAAGGTGGTCTTCTTTGGCAGGTACAGTGCATATATATTGCCCCTGACAGCATGAACTCAAAATTTGTTGTGTCATGCTCAGAGTAGCACTAAAGCTTAACGTATACTTGATTTTTTTATGCAAATGCTTACAGGGCACTTGAAGTACATTTTGTGCCAGATTTTCAGTACACCTTGCATATGCGCCTTGAATTTTTTTTTTTTCACCAATTAGTTTGTGAGAAGGTGGCAACACTAACCCCGGTCCATTGTTGTCAATAATAGCTGTCCATATTGACGAACACTTGTGTGAGGGAGTCAATGCAGCTCTAGTGTAAACTACACAAAGACATTTTTATTGGTCAACTTCTGTAGAGACATAGTTTACAGTTCTGTTGCGCTTGTGTTGACCACCTACGTTCACACACGCTATCAAATGGCGAATACTGTGAATTGCTGCATGTTCAGCTGTACACGAAAGTATCAGGTATACTTATTTTTCCACATTCTGCTTCGTCCACCACACAGTTGAGTGTGTAATAGGGATGCGCGTTATTGGATTTTTGCCGATATCCGATATGCCCATATTTTTCAACTTATTTTGGCTGATAGTCGATGCTGATACCGATATACATATCTTTTTTCTCTCCCCTGTGCTGGAATTATGAATTGATGCAATAATTACATTTTAAGCCTTTTGCGGATGGACACATTCGGCATGTGGTCATTTGTTTTTCGAGTGCTCAAATCACTGGTGCATGCACAGTTGCATAAGTCCACGTGGTCACACAAATCAGGCTGCACACAGACATCAGCGGATTGTGCTGATGACTAAAATTACATCACACATCATGGACTGTCCACAAGCCATAACAGAACGCGTCGTGTACAAGGGAAATATGCTGTCATCTTAAGTGTTCATGTGAAAACTGAATTACTTTGGGTTTAAGTCACACCTTTTGCATTTACAGAACCAGTAATGGGAAGAGCTCTGTCATTAACGCCATGCTCTGGGACAAAGTGCTGCCATCTGGGATTGGACACACCACCAACTGCTTCCTACGGGTGGAAGGCACAGATGGAAATGAGGCTTTCCTGCTCACAGAAGGATCGGATGAAAGAAAGAGTGTTAAAGTAAAAACTCTCTACCTTCTCAATTGTCATAAAGTCATTCCTTTTTAGGCTGTCATTGGGTGTGTCTGACATGCTGAGTCAGATAAGACCCATGCAGTGGGATTGGGAATGAAAATTGATCTCTTGCATAACAGTGCATCTCTCTATAGCAACCATAAATGAGCTTTGCTCACGGTAGGTGTTAATAAGGGTGTGTAATCTCTTCAATCTGAAAAGTAGGAAGACACCCTGTAGAGCTACACATGTGTTCTTACAGGTTTCAGGAACACTGTGTCCAAAATTGTGGCCATGTAGTGATTTAATTTTGACAAAGCTGAAACTGTATACTTATTCTGAGTAAACCTACAGTGTACACTACACACATACACTGTTCTAGAAGCTAGTGAGGTGTCTATGAAGGCAGCATGTTCAGCCATCATAGGTGTGCCTCTAGCTTGAAGGCTGGTCATAAATCAAGTGTCAAGTAAATCAGCATCAAGTGTTCTTCATGAAGAAGACAATCCCAGGTTGCGTTACAACAAGCTCAGTATGTATGTTTATATGCACAAATTTTTATCAATCCGAATGAGTCCACTCCGATTTCAGATTCTGAAAGTTATGTATATATGATAGGGCTGGGCGATATATCGCATGCGATTGTCACGTGCATTTCGTCAGTAAAGCCGGTTCCCTGATTACCGCTAAATCGCCATCACCTGCTTTCAAATGGAGCGGCATTTAATAGACAGAGCCGTAGTTCACTGACAAGCTACGCAATATCGCGTTCATTATCTAAGGCAATTCATCTGCATAAATATAATGAAATAATTAAAAAAAAACTTTTTTGTAAACTACTTCCTTTTATGCATGTACATACCTCATTTAGACCTGTAAATGCCCCACTATTGGCCAATGCCGATACTGTCATGAATATATATCGTGCTTTAATTTTTGTATCATACAGTGTGATCAAATTGGTAAACAATGAGCAGATGTGGTCTGTTACGAGCAATAAGGCAAAAAGTTGTGTTGTCTAATTGCCTGTGCTAAATGAATGTCTCTAGATCTTGGCTGACTGTACATGAGCTGCAGTCTATAATTACACCCACATGAGTCAGGGGCTTTTTCCTGCCAGCTGTCACAAGGTCGCAGCACGTTTTTGTCATTTTGGACTTGTCTCATGACCTTTCCTCTGCATTGATATATTACAGGGCTGAGGAAACATGTGTGCGCTACAGTAAGCAAATTGTTTACTGTAGAGGAATGCTGGGAATGAGCATGCCACTGTTCTTTGCAGTTTATCAGATGTGTGCATGAAATGGAGAAAGACGCAACTATTTATGAAAAAGTTTTATTTATTTTAATACTTGCATTTAAACATTTAGAAATGAGACTAATGAAATTTATAGGTTGATATAGTGAAAAAAAAGAAACATGTTGACTTGCACATTTGCACAACAGTAGATAAAATATAACAATAGCTATAGTTCCATCCACATATTTTAGTGTGAATTTGAGGATATGGCCAAAAAAACAAAAAAAAAACAAACACTGGATGGACATGTCAAGATGTGCACATGTGTTTTTTTTTTTTTTTATTCAGATCATGCACATAAACTATGATAGAAACACATTTACCAAATTAATTCCTGCATTGGCAACAAAACTCCTGTGACTTTGCCTCAACAGATCATGTGGCTGGATAACTGGACTAACCAGCTGGACTCACAGAACTGTCTCACACGATTGCATTCCCAAACATCAGGCACTCTCCTCTGAATGTAGGATAACATGGCAGCGTTCATTATTGTGTTTCATCTGTGCGTTATTTTCTTCATCTGCGCATGGGATGAAAATGGTGATTTTTTTTTTCCGCAGTTGTTCCACAGGGATGTTGAATGCTTGATTTTTATTGGTTAACAATGTTCTAAGGTGTGCAATTATTTCCCAGTAAATGCAAAGCTATGAAGTAGTTCCAGGTCTGTCGACCGCATAACAGTTCCATATCGCCACTTTATTTGACTTATTGCAAAGGTCCTTGCAGCCTAACAACAGTAAATCTACCAAAACCGTAGTATAAGCGGAATAATTGGCTCCTGTTTTTTTAATTATTGAAATAATGAGGTGTGCTCTTTAATTATTCTTTTTGTTTAATGCAGTATTCCAATTTGCCAAGTTTAATTCACCACTTTGGATGGAAACATCTAGTGACTAAACATTCTTAAAATGTTGTTGTTGTTTTTTGTTTTTTTTTGAGCTCTAGATCTCACCATGATTAACATGTTTAGGTGATTGCATATGAAGCATACACCAGAGAGTAAAGGATCAGAACAGAAGTAATAAACCTACAAGACTTGCTTGGAAGAACTGTGTGACCTTTGGCCCACTCTTGGGATGGAGTGCATTTGTTTATGTCATCATCATATGTATATGCAGTCAGGCAGGACAGAAATGGCCTCTTTCAGATGGAAAGAGACACTGCGAAAAGCATTAAGAGAACATGTCTCACATCCTGTAGAGTGCACACTCACACACACACACACACACACACACTCACACACACACACACACACTCAGATTCTCACTCACACTTGGACTCAAACTCGCTCACTCATACACTCAGACTCACACAAAAACTCACACAAACACTCGGACTCTCACACCAAAACTCTCTCTCTCTCTCTCACACACACACACACACACACACACACACACACACACACACACACACACACACACACACACACACACACACACACACACACACACACACACACACACACACACTCAAAAAAGCATCTATCATCCAGATGCTCTGTTCACATTGTCTGTAGGTTATATTTAGCTAGTAACCATTGTTCTGCATGAATATAAGTATTCATAACCAAGTTAGGACTGTAGACAAATCCCAGATGTCACAAAAGGACTGTTAGTACACTAAAGCACAGCTCTGAGACGTTGTGGCTCTAAGTCAGTGAATCTCAACCTTTTTTGAGTAATGGACCCCCGTCATATTTGGCACCATCCTCTATTCAGGACCCAGAATAAAATTGGCTCATTGGTATCATTAATGCCTTTGTGACGACCAAATGCAATCAAGTATAATTTATTACTACATTAGTAGACTTGTTCTATAGTTAGTCATATTATCAGTTATATTATACATAAATTATCTTCTTCTTTTATGGGAACATGTCAAATGTCAAAATATACAAAAATTCATATTCAGATATTTTATAAGGACCCCCTGGCATTGTCAAGAACCACTAGGGGTCCATGGACCCCTGGTTGAGAAACACTGCTCTAAGTTATTTGAGAATTGTGTCTCCCTTTTAAAGGTGCAGTAAGCGATTTTTGAGAAACACTGTTGATATTTGTAATCAACCCAAACAAACACACACTAAGGCTGTCAAAATGGCTTAATCTAAATATCAAATATTTCTAATATTTGAATTCTATTCGAATTTAAAAGGCATAATTTCAGTTAGGAGAAAAAAAGCTTTTGGTTTGTCTCCTGAAGCCACAAGCGGGTGCACAATCAGTGAAATAACATCACTGTAAAAAAAAAAAAGAAAAAAAAGTGCATCATGTTTAAACTGTTTATAAACCTAACAATTTCATTAATTGCATAAACGGTAATGAACAAATCAGCATCATTTATTTATACATAGTTTTATACAAAGAGCTGAAGCGCCGATCACTTTGCGGCTTTCTTGTGCAAGACTCGAGTGCAACAAAGATGTCTGTCTAGCGCATGTTTACATAGAAAACAATGGAAAAGCAGCACAGAAAATGCGTTGTGTAAACGGCTTGGTTATGCTTTTGATAACCTAGATCTTCTCTGCATTGAGCATCTCTATTTGTGCAGTGTTTTGAACTAGCAATGCAGCAGTGCTGCGTCTAGTGTGTTAAAGTGATAAGCTTACAAAAACAATAAAACGCAACAACTCTTCCATCATCACCACATCTTGCGTGCCACTGAAAAGGTTGCCTGACACACAGAAAATATTGGAATGCACCGTTTTTACATTTGAATGTAGATTTTATTTTAAATTCAACTAATATTCGAAATACGAATTTTAATTTGACAGCCCTAACATACACTGTTCTCACTGTAGCTCCATCCCCAAATGCATAAACATGCAATGAAAGAGTGGATGTCTCTTTAACATAGCTGAAGCGAAGTAAAATAATGCTTTGCGAAAAATAAAGCGAAGATAATGAACAAACAACAAGGAAGAACAAACAATGAACATACTGTACAAACAGTACAAGGCTGATTTATACTTCTGCGTCGGACCTACTCCGGAGCCTCTGCGCCGTAGGCTATTCGTGTGTTTTCATTTATACTTCTTCGTCGATGTCTGTGTCGACGTGCATGCAGACCACTAGTAGGCAGTGTCCACGGTCATGTTGAGGATCAAGGCAAAAGCCGAAGAAGAAGCAGCTTGTCATGTACGTTGTCAGAGAAGCTTACAAATAGACGCGGCAAATAGGTAACAACTTTTGTTGCAGTTTGACTGCATGTGTTACCTGAAACATAGCGTTTTTCATTCCTATGTAAGTTGAAAACGCTCGCTCTTCTCCTATTGCTCCACGCCAGTTTTTTGACCCGAGGGAGGGGTTCTAGCAGACCAATCACAGCGCTTGCGGTACGCGTTGTTACATTTTTGAAGAGGTGCATGTCAGGCTATGTCGTAGGCTACGCGTGGTACAAACAGCCCTATGCCATAGCTACGGCGTACACTCGGTGCAGAAGTATAAATCAGCCTTTAGTCGCCAGCAGCTCCAGACAAACAATGAAACTCAAAACTGTCCTGTTGCTATAGCTAACAACAACAGCAGCATATCTTAGTTCTGTGAACAAGCAAAACCAATGTTACTCATGTATGGAGCAGAAATGACGCAACCTCTGTGTCTGTTTTCAGGTTTTTCATATCTGTTTTTAGGTCTCTCCAGTGCTGGAAATCTTCTCTACTTAATATTAACGCAGGTCCTAAAGCTCTTGCAGGATTAAAACCCTTCTTTTTCCAGTGATATTCCTCTGACCTTTTCTCTTTTGTAATGTCTCTCAGCTGTCTCTCTTTCTACAGTCTTTCTTCAGATCTCCCTCTTGCTCACTCTCTCTCCTCCCCCATCATGTGTGGACAACTCCTACTGCTCGGTTTGATCCACTTTCAGCAGCATTTCTCAGAAATTGCTTACTACACCTTTAAATTAATCTGTGCTAAAATTATTAAAGTAGTCGACCCTACTAATCAACCACTCAGGTGTTGGTCAACAACATGACCATTCTGGCCAATCCCCAGTAGCCTCTGATTTGATTGGCTTACCTGTGCTTGAGACTTCTACACAGTATGTCATGTGTATTTGAAAAGAGCAAAGTCATGTTTTCCATGACAAGACTTCTTAAATTTCAGTTCATTTTAAAATAGTCTAAATAAATCTACGTGATAACGCTAATGTGTGTGTGCACGTGTGTGTGTTGGCAGACGGTGAACCAGTTGGCCCATGCCTTACATCAAGATGAGGATTTGGATGCAGGCAGTCTTGTGTGTGTCATGTGGCCTAAAGCAAAGTGTGCATTGCTACGTGATGATCTGGTACTTGTGGACAGGTAAACGCATTGTTGGCTGTGAGGCCTGAGACATACTGACATATTGTTAGGAAATAATTTATTACCATAAATATTGTCCTTTATTGCATTCAATACATTGCCTGTTTTAATTTAAAGATCTGTAATTTTCTGCACATATTAAACTTTGTATGCATGTATTTTTTATTATATTTGCTTTGCTGGATCCTGTTTTAAATATTAAAATGATGTTTAAGGATGCCAATGCAGTGGCATTATAAGCCTACTGCATTATATAACCAATTTAGTGCATAAGAAGTCACATTAGTAATATCTGTCAGTCTGAAACTTATCAAATCTTTCTTTTCAAGCCCTGGCATCGATGTCACAACAGAGTTGGACAGCTGGATTGACAAATTCTGCCTTGATGCTGACGTTTTTGTGCTGGTGGCCAATTCAGAGTCCACTTTAATGCAAACAGTGAGTCTAATATGAACTTCAGTTCATAAAAAAAAGGCTAATTAAATGTGGGAGCACACAATATTTTCTATGTATTACAGCATTATATAAATTGCATTGATTTTATGTGTTAAGATTTGTGTATAAATCTTTATTGCAATGCAAAATGACTAGTCAAGCATGATTAACTTCTATTTTTCTCCAGTCCTTGTGAGGTTAAGTCATTTTAAAGTGCACTCACTGGTGTCAGCTCATTAAAATATGGCTCCCCTCTGCCCTCTCAAAGGAAAAATCATTCTTTCACAAAGTGAACGAGCGCCTGTCCAGCCCCAATATCTTCATCCTGAACAACCGCTGGGACGCCTCAGCCAGCGAGCCTGAGTACATGGAAGAGGTTTGACTTGCGTGACACATTTTCTGAGTCTGTTAAACCTGAGATGCGTTTTAAACCGTTAGCATCCCTGATTGTTTAACCTAATACTGTAAGCATGATTATTGTTTTTTTTTTTTACAAAATGAGGCACAAGGTGAAACTTGTTTTACAAATGAAATCAAGCAAACAAATTGGACCTTGTAGTAGATTTTTTGAAACCAAGATGAATGATACCTGGTGTTTTTGCACTCTTAAAATGAAACTTATGTGTTTGTCAGGTGAGACGGCAGCACATGGACCGCTGCAGTAGTTTTTTAGTGGATGAGCTGCGGGTGGTGGACCGAGCTCAGGCCGGTGATCGGATCTTCTTCGTCTCTGCTAAAGAAGCTCTTCAGGCACGTGTCCAGAAAGCCCAGGGAATGCCTGAAGCAGGTAGATTTGTTACAGCAGGGGTTCCCAAACCTTTATGTCAGCCAAACCCTATAGATCAGGGGTGTCCAATCCTGCTCCTAGAGGGCCACTGTCCTGCTGAGTTTATCTCCAACCCCAATTAAACACACCTGAAACAGCTAATCAAGGTTTTTAGGCATACAGGAAACTTTCAGGCAGGTGTGTTGTGGTAAGTTGGAGCTAAACTTTGCTGGACAGTGGCCCTGCAGGACCGAGTTTGGACACCCCTGCTATAGATGTAAAGTATTTTTTGGTAAACATTTTATTTTGATTGTTTTTATTTTAATAAATTCTTTATATACAGGTCTGCACAACAACAAAAAATATACAGTATTGTCTTATTTTGTCATATATTGTTATTTGAACTGTGATATAATAAACATTTCAATTTGTAGCTGGACATTAACATGGACTCAAACCTCTTTTTAGTTGTGATGGAGTCTCAGTACATTCACACTGGAATACAAGGAATCCAATCAAATTAAATAATAGTATTATTATTAGGTTTAACTCAATATTATAATTTTTATTTTATTTTTACACTTTAAAAGATATAATACTAATATTTGTCGTCTTAAATTCTTCACCTTTTTAAATATTCAAATCCTAAAGTCTTAATTAAATCGCAGCATTTGATAAGTGTAATAAGCTTTATTTCGATTAATTGTGCAGCCCCATTTATTTTAATGTTTCTTTTGATGTTATTAATTATTAGTTTTCCATGCTATGACCCCTGTAAAGCATTCTTGTTGGATTTTCAGGTGGTGCTCTGGCTGAAGGTTTTCAAGCGAGAATGTTTGAGTTTCAGAACTTTGAAAGACGTTTTGAGGTGAGTGTTGTTGGGTTTGGGAGTGTTGATTAGTTTAAACGTGTCTGTATGTTTGTCTGACTGTCACATACGTATATGCTTACAGGAGTGCATCTCCCAGTCAGCAGTGAAGACTAAGTTCGAGCAGCACACAATGAGAGCCAAGCAGATTTCTGAAGCTCTGCGTCTGATCATGGACTCTGTGCACATTGCAGCTCAAGAGCAGAGGTGAGCGCAAAGACGCCTGCTTTTCTTAGCAGTAATCCATCACGCTAAACACTGATCCACTGCTGACATTGAAATGAGCTTAGTGCCTGATTGTGCTGTTACAGTCTGAGGGAGTCAAATTTTGAAGTGATAATATCTACAACTTACTTCTACTTTTTAATCAAAATTGTAATTTTGCAGTGATTTTTATGAGCTTTTTACTTGATCTTGAAATGTCTCAAGGACATCACATTTACACTGGTTTTGTGGTCCTCCCTTGTCTCACAATTCAAAGATTAGATTCTTAAGAGGAATATATTTTGATAGCATCTGTAATTTAAAATTCAACAAAGTTGAGGTTCGATTAATTTCTCAGAATCATTTAAGATATCTTGTTTTCAAATCAACTGAATACATTGGTTTAATCAAACAAAACTGATGCTTGCAGGTAAATAGTTGTTTTTGACAATATATTGATGTATTTGTGCATAGTGCATACAAATAAAGTAAAAAAAAAAATTGTATTAAAAACACTACTGTTCAAATGTTTGAGATTGGTAAGATTTATGTTTTTGAAAGAAGATTCTTGTTCCCCAAGGCTACATTTGTTTGATGAAAATACAGTTAATTACAGTAATATTGTGAAATAATATTACAATTTAAATAATTTTACATTTTAGCATATTTAAAAAAAAAAAAAATCCTCAATTTTCAGCATCATTACTAGTCTTCGGTGTCAAATGATCTTTCATAAATCATTTTAATATGTTGATTTGGTTCTTTTTATTATCACAGTTCAAAATGCTTGTGCTGCTTAATGAAGTGTGGAAACCATGATAAAGCATCTGTTTCAGGATTCTTTGATGGGCAGAAAGTTGGAAGAATATAATTTATATGAAATATGAAAGTTTTGTGACATTTTAAGTATATTTACTGTAATTTTTTATGAAATCAAGTATCATTTTATTTTAAAAAAACTGTAAAAAAAAAAAAAAAATTGCGTGTTGTCATAAATTTGTGCCAAATCAATGTGGAAATAGCTTTGATTATTTTAATTATTATTTTGACTATTAGCAACAATGGTTGAAATGGTCCTCCTAATAGAAAATATAGATTTTTAAAATATAATTTGATCATCCAGCTGTTTTTGTAAACATCTAGTTAAATTAATATAAAGTGAAATATATATATATATATATATATATATATATATATATATAATTAATAAAATATTCAGTTGTTTATCATCAAATAAGAAAAAAAACTTTTCATAAATCTATATAGAATATTTTCGTCCATTATTCTATATATTTTAATCCATTGAGCTTTCAGACTGTACAGGGCTACTCAATATGGTAAAAATATATATTATCAAAAAGAATTTGGTTTGTTATATTTGAATGATAGTTGACTATGCATAGACTGAAATTAATAGTTAGTATAATGATTTTTTTGTGTTCTTGTTCAGGATTCATTGTTTAGAGATGAAGGAGGAGAGGGAGGACAGGCTGGAGTTCATCGATAAACAGCTGGATCTGCTCACTCTGGACTGCAAGAGCAAGATCAAAAAGATCACAGAGGAGGTGGAGAAACAGGTGATGCTCCATTTATGACTCGCTTGTTTTTCTGTCTTTTTCAGGAGTGTTAATAAGTAGTTAAAGTCTAATGTGTTTCTGCTTTGCTTTTCGGAGCTGAGCATACAGAATATTCAAAGTTAGAAATATTGGGCTGTATATACAGTTTGCGCTTACAATGCCGATGATACAATTTATATCAAGCACACTGTACACATAAAAAACAGTGTACTTTGGGCTTTAGTACGACTTTACAAAAATCAGATTTCAAAAATCACTGATTTTCAGTTGGACTAAATCGGTTCGGTTAAAAGAAAAATGTTTGCTTTAGTTTGGCTGAAATCAATCATTTAAACTTCATGTAAACCTATTTAATGTGCGACTTGTCTTTTTTGGCACATCATACAAATCCATTGAGTCTAATGCACTGTAATGATGGGGTGATGTGATGAATGTGCTATATCAAAATGTATTTTTGTTTATGAGTTTAGGGATTGCAGTTGCCTTTTCAACTTGGTGAAAATGCTGATGATACTTTTAAAACTGGATAAAGATCATTTTTGTTCACGGGTATTATATTTATGTTAGGTCTTTTATTTTTTGTTTTATATGATTCATTCAATCTTTTAAAGTTTTAAATGTAAACATAATGTCACTTTCAAGGCATTACTTTTTGGTCATGGGCATTCTGGAAAAGCTGTTTATACAAGTTTCAAGCATAATAAAACTGGCATTTGCAAGGTTGTTTCCAGCTTTTGACCTGCTCATCTGGATGTGTAGGTATCTAATGCTATGGCAGAGGAGATCCGGAGACTGGCTGTACTAGTGGATGACTTCCACATGGACTTTCATCCTTCACAAGTGGTGCTCAAAGTATACAAGAATGTGAGTTGGACTTCCTCCAATTGCCCACACATGTCTTTCTCCTTTTTATTTGTATGTTCCTTTATCCACTATTGTTTATTGTTTAGTGTCAACATCTAACTCTCTGCATGGAAATTCCCCAGCTACCCAAAAATGTCATGTGATCTTATCTGTGGGACAAGAACCTTGTCCTTGTTAACTTTCACTTTTACATAGGGTTTTATACTGATAAAAGCAGTTAGTGATTCATTTCATGATTTAAAAAAAAAAAAAAAAAAAAAAAAAATTGTAGTTAATATATTTATCTTTTGTAGCTCTAATTTTAAAAGGTGATGATTTTTTTTTTTTGTCTTTTTTGTCATGTTTTGATGGAATGTTTGATTTTAGGAGCTCCACAGGCACATAGAGGACGGTCTTGGCAGGAATATGTCAGACAGATGCTCCAGTGCGATAACTGTAGCGCTGCAATCCACACAGACTGAAATGATAGGTCAGTATCTCTCTTATTCGGTGAGCTTTCAAACAGCTCATACCAGTAACAGCAGCAGGTTAACGAGACACTTGTGATCGTTCCAGAGGGTCTGAAGCCCCTCTTGCCCATCGGCATTCGAGAGCAGGTGGATAAGATTGTGCCCAGACAATGCTTCGCCCTCAGCTACGACCTCAACTGTGACAAACTCTGCAGCGACTTCCAGGAAGACATCAGCTTTCACTTCTCCCTGGGATGGACCATGCTGGTCAACCGCTTCCTGGGTCCCAAAAACACACGCCGCGCCCTCATGGGCTACAATGACCAGGTAGCACATGTTCATTTTGGGTGGTCCTTGTGGCTCTTTTTTCTTTTTCTTTATTCTTGATAACAGTTTAATGGTTAAATTAAATTTTAGTAATCTATTAGTCAGTTAACAGTCAAATTAATTGAAATTATGATACAATTTAACAACAATGTATTAAAAATGTAACTAAAATTACCCTATGAAATTCGTTTAATTTTTTCCCAAATTCTGTTTCATTCAGTTTAATTTTTTCTTGATTTTGTTGTAATGGTTTAATTCAATTTTAGCACCAGACTTTTATCAAATGAAATGGTGAAATACTTGTGTATTGAAATGCTTTCAGAGCAGCTTTAGAGATGAAGTTCATGTGTTTATCTCCTCATATAGTCAGATGACAGACACTGAAAACACCACGAGCTTCACACGTGCTTGAATATGTGTGTAGTAGATGAAAATGCACCACTTATTCACTCCGAGACACACATGACTTCATATTTAAATAGCAGTCTTATTATGCTTTAATATTTAATCACAATTTGATTAAGTATACAGCCCTAGCTTTGATTTATTCATCCCAAATTTTCCAAATTCTGTGAAATTCTGCATTATACTGTAAATTCCATTTTTATGACTGTATTTCGTGATTCTGTGCATTTTCCGCATTGCAGAAATTACAGTGCCCTACATCCTGTGTTGGGTTCTATTTGATAAAGCATGTGTGCTGTGTTGACAGGTTCCCAGGCCCCTGGCCATCACTCCGGTCAGCACTAGTATGCCACCTTACCCTCAAGGGTCCATGACCCAGGAAGAGCTTATGGTTTCTATGGTGACAGGATTGGCATCACTCACCTCTCGGACATCAATGGGCATTATAGTTGTTGGAGGAGTGGTAAGAACGTACCAAATATCTCTAACACACCAAAATGCATGTGTTCCTACAATATATACACTACCTTTCAAAAGTTTGGGGTAGGAAAGATTTTTTTATGTTGTTAAAAGAAGTCTCTAATATTCACCACGCTGCATTTACTTGATGAATGCAGTAAAAACAGTATACCACTTTTTCCAGAACGGGTATCGATTCTGATACTGTCATTTTTGGCACTCCCGATACAGTACCGATACCTGTATTTTCATTGTACTTGTAATTTTTAAATGTAATTTAGATGTCATATTTGAATATAATAATTTAAATAAATAGTTATATAATTTAAGGAATTTAAATATAATAATTTTTTAAAATGTTGGGTAGAGAAACCAAAAGAATTTGAATCATATTAGTTGGCTTAAAGGTGCCATCGAACGTTTTTTTACAAGATGTAATATAAGTCTAAGATGTCCCCTGAATGTGTCTGTGAAGTTTCAGCTCAAAATACTCCATAGATTTTTTTAAATTAATTTTTTTAACTGCCTATTTTGGGGCATAATTAGAAATGCGCCGATTCAGGCTCCACCCCCCCAGAGCTCTCGACTCTATCATTGCATAAACAAAGTTCACACAGCTAATATAACCCTCAAAATGGATCTTTACAAAGTGTTCGTCATGCATACTGCATGCATACATCAGATTATGTAAGTATAGTATTTATTTGAATGTTTACATTTGATTCTGAATGAGTTTGAGGCTGTGCTCTGTGGCTAAAGCTAACATTACACACTGTTGGAGAGATTTATAAAGAATGAAGTTGTGTTTATGAATTATACAGACTGCAAGTGTTTAAAAATGAAAATAGCGACGGCTCTTGTCTCCGTGAATACAGTAAGAAACGATGGTAACTTTAACCACATTTAACAGTACATTAGCAACATCAGGGCTCTCAAGTTTTGAACTGAGTTCAGAGTGAGATTTCGGCGGCGGCAGCAACGAGGGTTTGGGTGGGGATGGGGGTCTGATATGAAAAATGACAAATTCGTACAAATAAAAAAATATTTATTTAATTCAGCATTTTAGTGTGTATGTGAGTGAGTGAGAGAGATAGAGAGATAATGGTAATATAATCATACACATTTTATTTTATTTTTTTCCTCAACATTATAATGTGAAACAATATAAACATAGTAACCATATTCTGACTCTAGTGTACATTATATGTACATTACGTTCTGCAGTGTTTTTTCCCGCTCGCTGCTTGAGCTTATAATGCTTGTTCTTTAGGCCGATATTTTTTGTTTACACATATTGTTTAATGTTTTAAACTGAATGAAAACCTTAAGATAAAACGTAAACTTGTGTATATTACCTAATAATAAGTTTGTTCAGAAATGGTGATGACAACTTGAATAAAAAAATGTTTAAAAACGTCTCTCATTTTCTCAAAATAATCGTAATTTAAAGCTGCTGTCCGCGATTTTTGGCCCTCTAGCGATTAATAAACAGAACAGCACGCGTCTTGCGGAGGAACATTCTAGCCGGAGCTACTTTTGGAAAATGGATTCATGTTGTATATTCTCATTATATAATTTTTGTAAATTTTTAACACAAAAAAAGTTGCGGACTGCAGCTTTAAATACACGAATATTCATTTTTTTATTAGCCCAAATATTCGAATACAATATTTTGGAAAAATGCCCATCCCTACTAGCTAGGCAAGTTCACGTAAAGTACTCTGGACAAACTGTTAACTAACCTACCAGCTGCCTGGACACAAAGATGACTTACTGTACTCATAGTATATGGTCCCATATCAATCACGATCAGTCTGTAGCCAGATGTGAATCAATGTGACTGACAGATGTCCTCTTCTAACTACTTAAGCGAGCATCTGAATCAGTGAGCGAGCCCGTGAATCACAGAATGTATCATTGGAATCAGAACATAAACATTGTTGTGGCGGGAATATCTAAATCTTACCCGGATACAGCAATTCTATTTTCTGATTGGCTATCCGGTAGCTATATTTTTTTATTAGATTAACTGGTGCGTGGCAGGGCCTTCTGAACTCTATGGGGAACTCGCTTGATTCCTCTAATAGCGGCGCAACTTGTGCGTTATCCTGGAGATTTCTCTGCGTGAGAAATACAAGGTGTGGCGTGTGAGCGTGTGAACGGGTTGAAATGCGTGTGTCTCACGCCCAATGCGTGAGACTTGAGAGCCCTGCAACATGCTAATGAAACATTTAGAAAGAAAATTTACAAATATCACTAAAAATATCATGTTATCATGGATCATGTCAGTTATTATTGCTCCATCTGCCATTTTTCACTTTTGTTCTTGCTTGCTTACCTAGTCTGATGATTCAGCTGTGCACATCCAGACGTTAATACTGGCTTGTCTAATGCTTTGAACATGGGCTGGCATATGCAAATATTGGGTGTCGTCAGATTAATGATCCTGACTGCGTAACAGTCGGTGTTATGTTGAGATTCGTCTGTTCTTCGGAGGTCTTTTAAACAAATGAGATTTATATAAGAAGGAGGAAACAATTGAGTTTCAGACTCACTGTATGTAATTTCCATGTACTGAACTCTTGTTATTCAACTATGCCAAGGTACATTTTTTAATTCTAGGGCACCTTTAATTTGTTTAGCAAATAAATGTTTCCTTTAGTTATTTTTATGTTTAAACGGTTAGTTCACTCAAAAATGAAAATTCTGTCATTAATTACTCACCTTCATGTCTTTCCACACCCATAAGACCTTTGTTCATCTTCGGAACACAAACTGCGATATTTTTGATAAAATCCGATGGCTCTTGACAGCAAGATAATTAACACTTTCAATGCCCAGAAAGCTACTAAAAACATATTTAAAACAGTTCATGTGCCTACAGTGATTCGACCTCAATGTTATGAACCAACGAGAATACTTTTTGTGCACCAAAAAAACAAAATAACGACTTTTCAACAATATCTAGTGATGGGCAATTTCAAAAGCTTTCCGAATCTTTTATTTTGAATCGTTGGTTCGGAGCCCATATCAAACTGCCAAAGTCACGTGATTTCAGTAAACGAGGTTTCGTTATGTCATACTGCAAGTGTTTCGAAATTTCAATGGTTCACCACTGGGGGGCGTGACTTTGGCAGTTTGATACACACACCAAATCACTGATTCGAAACAAAAGATTCGTAAAGCTTCAAATCTTTACGAAGCAGTGTTTTAATTTTTTTTTTACAAAAATATATTACTGTTTTTTCTGTGTTTTTTATTCAACAAATGCAGCTGTAGTGAGGATAAGGGACTTCTTAAATGAAAACAATCTTAAATCTTTCGAATGGAAGTGTATATAGTTAACCTGCAAATAGATATTTTGTCATTATTTACTCACTTTTCTTGTCTAATATCTTCAGTCATTATAACTGGAATATTTTCCTTTCAAATGGATGTGTGATTCTCTTTCTCTGTGTCTCAGATCTGGAAAGCAGTGGGCTGGAGGCTCATTGCTCTGTCTGTGGGTCTCTATGGACTGCTGTATGTGTACGAGAGACTCACATGGACAACCAGGGCCAAAGAACGAACGTTTAAAAGACAGTTTGTGGACTACGCCAGCGAGAAACTACAGCTCATCGTCAGCTACACGGGGTCTAACTGCAGCCATCAGGTTCAACAGTAAGTCTGAGTCTGAATCTACCTTTGCTGTAGCAAAGTAGCGTCATGTCAAATACTACATGGAATCAAATAATATACAATGTATCAGAAGTGCACTAATGCTGAATAAAAAGTATTAATTTCTTTCGGGGAACAAATACTGACCCCAGACTCTAGAATGATAACAAATAACATCATGTAAGGTAATAAAATAGGTGTCTGACATCCTGTGTGAAAGTTTTTTTTCGAATCATACAAATCCTCTTAGTCTAGTATAATCTAGAGTGTAGGTTGTTTGAATAGAGTTGATCTAATTCTTGATGTCAGTGCAAATGTTGTGGTATTCAGACATTATATAAGCACTGGCATCTACAATAAGTACAGATTTCAGTGACCTGAACACCTATTCACTACTGCCCTCTGGTGGAGAAAATAAACATATGAACAATTTATGAAGTTCTTATTTTAAGAGATTGCTTTCTGTAGTTGTGTTCACAGAAATGTGTTTTTCAAGCGTTGTTGAATCCAGACTGCTTTCTTATGAACAAAATCTTGTTTGACACAGGGAGCTGGCCAGCACCTTCTCTCAGCTGTGTCAGCAGGTGGACGTGACCCGACAGCAGCTGGAGGATGAGATTCGGGATTTGAACAGCAAGATCGAACAGTTAGACTCCCTGCAGAGTAAAGCCAAACTGCTCAGGTGAGAGTCTGTGACATCATTGACTGTTTTGATTGCGCATTTGCTGTTTAGCACTCGACTTAATTTATATGTTGTCTTGTTCAGGAATACACTGTGACAACATATATACATTTACAGTTGAAAAATCTGGGGCCGGTAACTCCGGTAAAATATATTAAAATAAGTAAGTTATTTTGGTAACACTTTACAGTAAGGTTCATTAGTTAAACATTAGTTAATGTATTAACTAACATAAACTAACCATGAGCAATACATTTGTTACTGTATTTACTAATCTCCATTAACGTTGGTTAATGAAAATACAGTTGTTCATTGCTTATTCATGTTAGTTCACAGTGCATTAACTAATGTTAACAAGATTTTAATAATGTATTAGTAAATGTTGAAATTAACATTAACAAAGATTAATAAATGCTGTAGAAGTGCAATTCATTATTAGTTCATGTTAACTAATGTAGTTAACTAATGTTAACTAATGAACCTTATTGAAAAGTGTTACCGTTATTTTAAATTGTAATTTTATTTCATAGTATTGCTATTTTTACTGTATTTTTTTTTACACATCAAATGCACTTAAGTGTCTTTAGCCTCTTTTCCACCATCAGGCCAAACCCAAAATCAGGATGATAATGGACCTCTTTGGAATGTAATACAAATGCGTCAGTCATTGTCTTGTTAACACTAGATTTTACAGAGGGTTAGCCAACCATGCTGATAATTATAGGCTGAGAACGGTTTGTAACCCTGCCATGCCGAACCAAGCTCAAGTGGAAATATAACTGGAACCGTTCCTTACCGCTCTTAGAAACAGGCAGTTCTAGGGTTAGTGGATAAAAGTGATTTAAGGGAATAAAGAAAAAGAAAGGTCTTACTGTATTTTTGACATAATCAATTGAAACTATTTGCAAATAATATCTTATTGGTAACACTTTACAATAAGGTTCATTAGTTGAACATTAGTTAATGTATTAACTAACATGAACTAACCATGAACAAAACATTTGTTACAGAATTTATTAATTTTTGTTAATGTTAGTTAAAGGGTTAGTTCACCCAAAAATGAAAATAATGTCATTTATTACTCACCCTCATGCCGTTCCACACCCGTAAGACCTTCGTTAATCATCGGAACACAAATTAAGATATTTTAGTTGAAATCCGATGGCTCAGTGAGGCCTGCATAGGGAGCAATGACATTTCCTCTCTCAAGATCCATAAATGTACTAAAAACATATTTAAATCAGTTCATGTGAGTACAGTGGTTCAATATTAACATTATAAAGCGACGAGAATATTTTTGGTGCGCCAAAAAACCAAATTAACGATTTATATAGTGATGGGCGATTTCAAAACCCTGCTTCAGGAAGCTTCGGAGCGTTATTAAAATCGGCCATCACTATATAAGTCGTTATTTTTTGTTTTTTTGGCGCACCAAAAATATTCTCGTCGCTTTATAATATTAATATTGAACCACTGTACTCACATGAACTGATTTAAATATGTTTTTAGTACATTAATGGATCTTGAGAGAGGAAATGTCATTGCTGGCTATGGAGGCCTCACTGAGCCATCAGATTTCAACAAAAATATCTTAATTTGTGTTGCGAAGATGAACGAAGGTCTTACGGGTGTGGAACAGCATGAGGGTGAGTAATAAATGACAGAATTTTCATTTTTGGGTGAACTAACACTTTAATAAAAAATACTGTCGTTCATTGTTTGTTCATGTTAATTCACAGTGCATTTACTAATGTTAACAAACACAACTTTTGATTTTAATGAATTAGTAAATGTTGAAATTCACATTAATTTAGATTAATAAATGCTTTAGAAGTGTTGTTCATTATTAATTCATGTTAACTAAAGTAGTTAACTAATGTTAACTAATGAAACCTTATTGTAAAGTGTTACCATTTTACGCAGTGCGCACACATTCACTCTTTATCTAAATGTCAAAAACGCAAAACGTTTCTTGTGTCGTCACATTCGGTTATGAACATTAATCATGTAAATGATTAGTATATTTTCAATTCAAAACGGTGAAATTTTTTATTTAAAAAAAGTTAGTCATTTGCATCACTGCCTGGATATTACTGTCGGTCATTGAACATTTCTATATCTCTATAAACTATACACTATTTCTAATTCTATATACAGTTGTCAAATATTAAATGTTTAGCTGCTTTTGCTTACGCAAAACAGATCTTCAGATGCTGCAAAAGCATGTTGTAAGTAGTAACCTTTCATGGGAGAAAGTATAAATATAATGCTGTAATATGCACTTTTCACGATTAGGTAATCGCGGCAGCTGTAATTTTATTTACATTTTTTTTTTTCTGATTAATTGTTAAGCTCTGTGAGAAAGAAACGATAACAAAACATTCGGGGCTTTTCGCGACTGCTAAAACTGTTCAGCCTGATGGCGGAAAAGAGGCTTTTATCTACTATGTACTAACATTTTAGTTAATCATTCGATACAGCGCTCTTATTGTATACATACATGATTTTACATTGTATTTATATTTTAAAAATACCTGCATGTAATTACATCTATAATTACACCGTTAACCCATTCCCTTACACTTGAACCCACCCTTAAACCTACCCATACCACCAAACCTGTCCCTGACCTTACCCGTATCCCACCTCAATAGCAGCAAAAGTGTTTTGCAATACTGTATGAACACAATAAATACATTGTACATAAGAATTATTGGTAACACTCTTTTAGTGTCCTTGTTACACATTACATGTAGTTACTATTGTAATAACTATAAATTATACATAAATACATGCAACTAACCCTAAACCAAACCTAATCCTAACCCTGTAATAAGTATGTTGTTAATTAATATCACTCAGTACTTAAATGTATAATTACACTGTAACATTTTGGACACCTTAAAAATAAAGTGTAACCAAATTATTTTTGTTATGCAAGTACATAGTAGTTAAAGACACCTAATATAAAGTGTGACCAGACTTCTTTCAAAAACATTTTAAAAAATCTTATACCAACCCCAAACTTTTGAAATGCAAATGGCCTAAAAGGGTAGGATTTTTTTCTTTTTCTTTCAGAGTAACCATTCCAACTAAACAGAAATAATTAAAGCACATTAAAATCATTTAAATTATTTGTGATGTTTATTAATTGTACTTAACATTTTTTTTTCTACAGGAATAAAGCTGGTTGGCTGGACAGTGAGCTAAACATGTTTACCCAGCAGTACCTTCAGCAGGGTCGATAGAGATTCTGTCTGAAGCGACTGTACGAGCGTGTAGAGCAGCTCATCTCCCACTGCTGCACTTTTAATATCTACTGCAGATAATCTAACACTTAACTATGCTTTCAACCATTTATTTAAGCATACCAAATATTGGTCATTTCATGTTTTTTTGGGGTTTTTTTGCCTTTGAGAGTAGTGACATGTGCCACTTTGAAGAGAGCTTCCTTTTGTTTTTGTACACACAGTTTCTTTTGTATTTAATACAGGGTAATTATTTATTCTTGACATAAGAGGTCGTGTAAAGTTCTTGATCTCTTTGTAGATTGTGTTATATAAATTCCCATATACATTTTCTTAGCATGCCACAGCAAGTTGTGAAAAGTGAGATGTCCGTTTTAAGCGGTCTCTCACGTGCCTTGTGTTTTGTCTGACAGTGTGCTGTATGCCGATGAACTTAATGTGGGATTCTCTTCTTTGGTCATTGGCACAACTCTACTATGTTTGACATATGTAATGTTATGCAAGCGTAATGCAGTGTCTCCATTACAGTTGTTTGCAAAGTCTGGGATCTGCTAGCATGTGGCGGACTCTCACTGGGTAAATGCTGTAAGGAGGTTGATCTCTTTTTTTCTGGAGTCTGTTGGAATTCAGTGAAAATGAAAGCGGAGTACTGTCAGTTTCATCCACAATTACTTGTGAATTCGCAAATATAAATTATATTGCTATCACCCTGTTCCCAAAGTCATGATCTGGCTGACACTTTTGGCAACATTTAAAAAAATGAATCGTTTTTTGAATATACACCCGCAACTCTGGCTGCAAAAAATAGAAGGTATAAATAGTATTTTTTTAAAATACAAGTTAAGTATTTTTTTTTTTGAGTAATCTGACTTAATGAAATCAGCAATATTCTGGTGCCTCTTCAGTTTTTTCTTCCATAACTGCACCATTTTGCTACTAATCGTTTGTTTAGTAGCAATATGGGATAAATGAATATTAATATAACATTATATTTATGAATTGAAAAGGAAAACTAGCTTTATGTAAACCTGGACACCAGTTAAACTAAACATATAATTACAAGCTCATCATACATTTATTTCAACTCTGACATCCACATCTGAAATCTAATCTGTGAGATCTGACTGTAAATGTGTGTGATCCATTACTAACCTGTTAGTTCCTCACATATGTATGGTATAGTGTATGGTAACGTGTTTAGTTTGGATTACGATGTGTGCCAAGTGTTAAAGAAAGTGATCTGGAGAGCTCTTGTGATGTGCACTTTATATTTTGCTGCTTTTCGTCTTTATTTCCAGCAGGTTTATTAGAAAGAGAATGGTACACTGAGCTATGTCAACAGTAATGTATAGATGAGCATGCCGACCGTTGTAATTTATTGTCATTCACTATTACTGTTAGAGGAAATAATAAAGTGACACTGTTGAAAAATTAACAATAGACTGATTTGTCAGTTTTTCATCTAAAATAATTCTTAAAGAAACATGAATGGCTTGTTTGTAGTTTTCATGCAATAATACACATCCAACAGTTTTTCATTATGAGTTTCTGCTGAATGGCTAATATGCCCATTAACAGTCAGGGTTTCCACAGTCCTGGAAAACTTGGAAATATTAGGGAATTTCAACATTTTTATTTTTTATTTTAAAGGTGCAATAAGCGATTTCTGAGAAATGCTGTTGACTGTGAATCAGACTGCACCAAAACACACTTGTAGCCAATCAGCGGTAAGGGGCGTGTCCACGCATGAGGGGGGAGGTGCCAGTGCTGCATAGGGTGCTTCTCAATTCTTATTTGTGCATCCTCGTTTCCTTTCCTCGCGTCTTGGCTCCACCCCTTCAGGATGCGAGGGAAGGACACAAGGAAAAGAAGCGAGGATGGAGGAATTGAATCAAGTGAAATGATATCCTCGCTCCCTTTAGCATCACTTCAAAGCGCCATCAGCTGCACTCGAGGGATCTACCTCGAGTTAAAAAAATATAATAAATATTAATAAAGCAAGATGCCCTGTTGAAATATGTGAGATGTAAAGTTTATTTAAACTGCATATGTTAAAGCAGGGGTGAGAAACTCATTTTAGGTTGAGGGCTAGATTGGAAAAAAATAACCATGTGCGGGCCGAATTAATAAAAAAAAAAAAAAAAAAACTTTTGATAGTTGCATTAATATTAACCATATAAACAACAAATTATAAATATAAATATATATAAATATAAACAAAAAAAAATATGTGTTGCTCTGATATTAGAGGCAAACATTTTATCACAATCCCAACATAGATGTTATGCACATGAGTATGAGCAGTTGATTTCATTTAAATTATTGTATAATTTTAAGATTAACAGCAAAAACAGCCTGGTCTGACTTTAGCTTTGTGAAATTATGCTACATAAGATACCTGCACAAAACAAAATCAGCAGATGGACTGAATGAAAATGCAAATTCACTCTCTGACAGTAGGTGGCGCTTATGGAACAGCAGTGATAAAGCGTTTCCATGGTTACAGCTATACACAGCAGCGCTGCATAAATAGGCTCTTAGAAATAAGAGAAATAAGAAAAAAAGCCTCTTAGAAATAAGAGGAAAAGCCATCAAAACTTTTCTGAAGACAGTTCCATTCACAGATACATTCATATCAACCCAATTTAATATTTATATTATTCTTCCTATTTTTCGTGAACAGTGAGCTTGTGCATGGTAGAGTATTTTCTCTGCTGGCACGTCTGTTCTCTTCTTTGTGTCCGTATTCAGCGTGTGCCTGTGTTAATGTCCTTTTCACTGACATCCTAAATATTTCCACACAAATTAAAATTTTGGGAAATTATTACAAAGCACTTTGTTTGCAAGCTCGGAATAAAGATTGACCAAAATAAACCTAAAAAAAAAACGTTTGGATTTATGACCAGTGGACTAGTGCATCGCTATTTTTTTTTATTAGATCAAATCATCCCGTGGGCCGTATTCGGCCCGCGGGCCTTATGTTTGACACTCCTGCATTAAAGCATACATTTAAATTATTGTGACAGATATGAAGGGGGAGGAGAATTTATGCGTGCGTCAGGTTTCTTGAAGAGAAAGACTTCCGCAAAGGATACACCTGTGTATCCTCGCTCATAACTCCTCGGGAAGCCTCCTCACTCCTCGTTCCTCACTTCCTTGCGGTGCAGTTAGAGAACTGAGATGTCCTTTAAGATGGCTGAGCTCGATCGGTTTCTGGGTCATAGGATGGAGTACGGAGGAGCGAGGAAACGAGGAGGGATATTGAGAAGCACCCATAGTCTGTTTGTGAATTTGAGGGAGGGGCTATTAAGATGGGGGTGTGATCCTTTTGGGTAGGGGCGTGTATGTTTTGGTGATTTCAAATATCAACAGCATTTCTCAGAAATTGCTTACTGCACCTTAAAATCATGGAAATGAATACATCTTAAAGGAACACTCCACTTTTTTTGAAAATAGGCTCATTTTCCAACTCCCCTGGAGATAAACAGTTGAGTTTTACCGTTTTCGAATCCATTCAGCTGATCTCCGGATCTGGCGGTACCACTTTTAGCATAGCTTAGCATAGTTCATTGAATCTGATTAGACCGTTAGCATCTCGCTCAAAAAAATGACCAAAGAGTTTTGATATTTTTCATATTTAAAACTTGACTCTTCTGTAGTTACATCATGTAAGACCGACAGAAAATGAAAAGTTGCGATTGATATGGAACTATACTCTCATTCCGGCGTAATAATCAAGGAACTTTGCTGCCGTACCATGGGTGCAGCAGGCGCAATGATATTACGCAGCGTCTCTCACAAATGTCTCCATGGTTGCAAGGCACCATCCCTGTGCAAGCAGGGGGTCACAGGCGCTGCATAATATCATTGCGCCTGCTGCACTTATGGTACGGCAGCAAAGTTCCTTGATTATTACGCCGGAATGAGAATATAGTTCCATATCAATCGCAACTTTTCATTTTCCGTCGATCTTAGTACACGATGTAACTACAGAAGAGTCAAGTTTTAAATAGGAAAAATATCAAAACTCTTTGGTCATTTTTGAGCGAGATGCTAACGGTCTCATCAGATTCAATGAACTATGCTAAGCTATGCTAAAAGTGGTACCGCCAGATCCGGAGATCAGCTGAATGGATTTGAAAACGGTAAAACTCAACTGTTTAACTCAAGGGGAGTTGGAAAATGAGCCTATTTTCAAAAAAAGTGGAGTGTTCCTTTAAAGGCGATTAAAATAGTCCACTTCAATCAATCTTTTTGATCTTTTTTTGAGTGTGAAACCATCTAAAATTCATGAAATCAGTCCATTCTGACATGATTATGATGAAAACATCTCTGATGCCATTAAATGTTTTAATAAATAATTCCGCATATACACATTATTATTACAGCAGTTACAATAACTGGGTAATAACTAGGTACTGACCCTGATTCTACCGCTAAACCTAACCTTAACCCATGTAGTTACCTTATATTACCCAGTCTTTTCCCAGGTAAGTACATATACTGTAAAATAAAATGCAACCATAATTTCTTTTAATTACAATTGGGCTGTTGTAAATTTATGAACATTTTGAGATTTTTTTTGAGGATTTTTTATCTTTTCCACCAGTATATGCTACTGTCGCTACAGCTGATGCATATTATGGAATTAAAATCCATGATCATATATTAAGATAATGGTACAAAGACTTCACTCTCTGACAGGCACAATACATTTTAATGTGCTACTTAATTAAAGGAAACTAATTAAAGGTCCCTTAAGATATACATTAATATGCCAAGGCTGAAAGTTGCAATTTGTTGTTTAATTAATCAAATTAAGAGAGTTGAATGTTTTTGAAAACTAGTATAAAGTTTGAATTTCTGGGGTACTCAAAAGTCATTGGGCAGTGAGCCTTGAGTTCATTAAAAAACTATAAAGAACACAATGATTCATTTTTACACACTTTATAAGTTAGAAACATGAAGTGTATTTGGTGAATAAAGCTGAACTTTGTAGTTGTTGTCCATCCATAAGACTAAAAGTAAAGTCCAAAACAACAGTTCGTGTCCAAGCCCTAATTATTATCCGACCCATTACATGAAAAAACTCCATTTATAACCCTGATGTTTCAGTTTTCAAACAGTAATTAAGGCCTTAATGAACAGAGCACTGCTGCCCTACCTCACATCCCTGAGCTCATTTGCATGTTAATTATCATTAGCGTCATGGGGGGAAAGGGCCCATAACAGCTAAATTAGCAGCTCAATCATGTTTTTGGCTACCCAGAATGTCGCTGAAGCACAACAGGACAAACTATACCAATCCCTCTGTGTCTAATACCATCGTTTCGCTCGCTTTCGTTAGTTTAAGTGTCTTCCAGATATGGACAGCCATCACACACACACAAAACTTTTCACACAAAAGTGTGGGAATTTACTATGGTTTTGAAACTTTTTAAATGCATATTAAAATGAATGTGAGAATGTTAATTTAGAGACTTTATTGAAATGCATCGCCTGTCAAATAAACAGTTGAGGTGGATTTCCTCATGTTAATGACCTCTGAACTGTCTTACCAAAAGAGGGCGACAAAGCATCACATTTGAAACAGTGAAAGGGCTCGCCATGAAAAACAGCTCAATTAAATCTTGACGTTAGGGTTTCAGAGGAAATCCCGTTTTACTCATAAAATCAGCATGTGTAATATTAATATGCGTATTAAAATTATTTATTCCTTTGTTTATTTAAACAAGTGGGGCACTGAGTAATTGATGAAAACCTTGGTTCTTTTAAAGTAGTTGTTTGTTGTAAATCATGGTATTGATTCCATTCATTTCTATGCAATGCATTTAAAGTTGATTTAGACCTGCACTACTGTGTACATTTTAATAACACAACTGTGGTCATAAATAAGACCAAAATCACTTTAGGATCACTTTAGTCATCAATTTTCTATTATAGGGGATATTTGTGTTCAAATTAAGTAAAGACCTCTTTTTAGCTTGCTTCCACTGATAATATATTGTTTTAGAATGTAACTCTGTTGATATTTACCAAACCAATGCAAATGCAGCAGCACCTCTGCATGTCTTACAGCTTTTTCTCAGCAGAATGTGCCTTAAATAGGTAAGTGATAAGAGAGTTTATTTTAGAAACTGGACATCCACATATACGGCCAAGACGCTGAGATCCCTTTGACCCTACATGGAACAGAGGTTTTGGAAAATGGATGAGTGCATGTCTGATTTTTTAGAAATATGGTTTGAATGGATTCGATTTCACAAATTTTGCAGGAGCATGCAGCCTTTTCCATGTCCTGAGGGATCTGGAAAGAACCACAAAGAGTCGGAGCTGAGCAGCAGAGCTCTGTGTTCAGTTTCAGGTGTCTTATTCGAACACAAAGAAAATATGTCAAGGACAAACAACAAACGTGTAGACCTGGGGACAGTTACTTAAACTTTGCCTTTATGTTAAGTCTGTGTCTTAAGAACTAAGCCTATAGCAGTTAGACAAGAGATAATTCGTTTTTGTCCTTCTTTTTGATTCAAATTAAATCAATCTATATTTTTATGTAACTGACTTTTTATGTAACTTATGAAAGTTAGGACCAGTCTTGAGGAAAAAAATTAGATAACTAACTAACTGGCTTTAATGTACTTCTTAAACGGTCTAGTCTTGTGACTTTAGATTTGAGACTCACTGTAAAAAAGAACTGTTGGTTTAACTTAAAAAAGTATGTTTCATGGTTGCCTTACAATTTTGAGTTCATTGAAATTAGAAATTTGAGTTAATACAATGAAGGTGATTAGTTTAATCAACAGAAACTCAAAATATGAACCACATTAATTATTGAAGTTGATTAGAAAAAAGAAAAAATGTTATGATAACAAATAATGAAAATAATTTTTTACAGTGTACAGTTTCTGGACATTTCATACATAATCATGCTTGTGATTGAAGATACTCTTGGTTTGCTCTTAAAGGCACAATCCATAAATTCTGTATTTGAATTTTCTGCATGCATTGACATCTCTTCTTATAGTCATCTTATAGATGTCAGGCCTTGTGAAAAAGACTGTATTGAAGGTGCACTTAAGGAGTATATTTTTAAAAACTGTTCTTGCACATAATATAATATTACTGAAATACCGCTTAAGTGTACATAAAGAGAGAGACACTTTAAATTATGCTATTTTTATGTGTTGAAGTACTTGATTATATGTTTAAATAAAGTTATTCGATATTACATTTAAACTTAATACATTTGAAATGTACTAAATTGCAACTTTGTCATTACAAATGTGTAATTACAAATATAGTCTCAGCAGAAATGACATTGACAAGTATATTTTAATGACTATAAATGCTTGTCAGTATAGTACAATTTAATATTTCAAAGACAACAGAAGTATTTGTTAAATTAAATATAAAGATATACTTATAAGTCCTACTTAAAGGGGTCAACAAAGCTCTGTTAAGTTCAACTTATTGCATTTAATATAAATTAACTATGATACATTTTCATTTGCAGAAATGACAAATAACATGCAATTAAGTGTCTGAAAACATTCAATACATTCTTTTACAAGTCAAAGTAGCATATTTCCATAATACATACGGTATATTGCACTTCTTTTTCAAAAGGGTGTACATGTGTACATGAAAATGCTATAGTGCTGAAACTGGATTGAGGAAGCTCAAGCAACCCATAGTGTAATGTCCTCCAGCAGACCAGTGAAACAAATTTAGCAAGCTAATTGAACAAATCAATGAATTAAATGAACAAACGCACTTAATGATTGTCCTGAGCAGCTGTAGTTTTTCATTTTTACTACAGAAATTATATTTCAAATTTTCATATTTTATGCTCTCCAAAGGTGCCACTCTAGATCTACAAGACTCACTCTGGATCAGGGGTTCTCAACCTTTTTTTCCCAGTGGGCCGCACAATGGTCCAACGGCAAATGTCACGGGCCGCATATAATTTACATATGACGTCACCAATGTAAACCAATCAGATTTAATGTTATGGTATTAGCAGATAATATTATTATTATACCAAGATGTTGCAAACAATGTATTCCACCAAATAAAAACTAACTTACTGACATTAGCTTTACAGTATTCAGATAATAATTCTCAATGAACATACACAACTGTATACAGTCACTTTAAAACAGTTCATGCGAGTACATTGGTTCTATAAAGCGGCGAGAATACTTTTTGTGCGCCAAAAAACAAAATAACGACTTTTCAACAATATAGTGATGGGCCGATTTCAAAACACTGCTTCAGAGCTTTACGAATCGAATCAGTTACTCGGATCTCCTATCAAACGGCTAAACTGCTGGAATCACGTGACTTTGGCGCTCTGAGTCATTTATTCGATTCGTAAAGCTCTGAAGCAGGGTTTTGAAATCGGCCCATCACTATATTGTTGAAAATTCGTTGTTGTTTTTTTTTTTGGCACACAAAGAGTATTCTCGTCGCTTTATAATATTAAGGTAGAACCACTCACATGAACTGATTTAAATATGTTTTTAGTAGCCTACCTTTATGGATCCTGAGAGAGGAAATGTCATTACTGCGAATGCAGGCCTCACTGAGCCATCGGATTTAATCAAAATATCTTAATTTGTGTCGACATGACGACATGAGGGTGAGTAATAAATGACATTATTTTCATTTTTGGGTGAACTAACCCTTTAAGTAGCTATTTTAACTCGACTAAACTCGACTGTACGACTGTAAATTCTCTTCAACAGCATCATAATAGTCATCAAACAATCCCACAAACGCCCTAATAAGCAAATGTTACTCAGCTCTTTTTATAAGCAACATTGAGCGCATTGTAATTACAATCTGACGATATCAAGCATGTCGTAATTCCTCGCGCAGCATCGGATCCGCGAGCGCGGGGCCGAGTTGGCCTCATTCCAGCCGCGGTGCGCTGATGATGCGGTTATTTTTATTAATTTAAAATACAAGTACATCAACACATCGAATTCACAATTCACATGTCTTTTGAAATTGTAGGTTTTGCATATGCCTACTTTACTACAGAGCAAACAAGAAGTCTGCCCATCTCGCTCATTAACAGGAAACTGATTATTCCGTTCTTCTTACCTTTGCTGCTGATGCTACGACTCTTCTTCCTTCATTTTATGTTCCTCATTTCGTTTTTCTCCTCAAATAATAAATTTGACCATTTTGATCCCTAAATTTACAAGAATAATGGCTACTGTTGGAATTCTGCCAAAGCACGAGTTTGTGTTTGTTAACTGCATTATTTACCGTTCGCAAAGACCCGCCCCCTTTAACGTTACTGTTGCTACTTCCGACAAGCCATGCCGATCTCTAGCCACACATCATGTTCTCTCGCAGTGAAAAACACGTCGCGGAGCAAAGAGGACACTGACAACGCGCCGACAGACAAGACTGAGCAGGTTACTTTTTGATATGAAAAGTCTCAAATTTCAAATTTTCTCATTTTTAAAGAAATTTAAACAAATACCGTTTTGTGGCTCTTTATTGTGTCGTGACAGATCGCTGTACTAGCGCCTCGTGGCTAGTGAACCGATCATCTCTTCCTACTAGTTCATTTATAGCATCAAATAAACATGGATTAACATCATAAGAAATGTTGTTTAAATCTGGAAAGACGTCAGTACACACCATTTTTCAAGTTCAAGTCCACCTACATTAATCTAATAACTAATCCATTAAATAGTCCATTTTAATTTAAATTTAAAAACAAAAATAAATTGTAAAACTATAATTTATTTTTTAAATTTTGGTCGGCATATCGCGGGCCGCATTTGCATTCGTGACGGGCCGCAGGTTGAGAACCACTGCTCTGGATATTCTCTCAAGCAAGTTCATGAGGTGCATTCCCATGTGTGCCTTCTGATCCAACTTATGCTTTACAAGAACCTATTATTATTAAATTATTTGCAACTTTTGTCTTATATTTTTTTTTCTGCAGAACCAGTTTCCAGAATTGCGGCATACGCCTTTAGGTCAAATGTTTTTAAGATCATGAGAAACATAAATTTGACTGTATCACACAGTTTTGACTAACAGTATTTTTATGGGTTTTTTTTCAATACAGGCTGTTTGTAAACACTATGTTTAACATGGAGTCCAAAAATGAAACAGGCTACTAAATCTTAAATATATATGCAGTATATAGTCCTGTGTCATAAAGAAATTATTAAAGCTACACTATGTAACTATTTTGTTCAAAATTAACAAAAATTAAATGTCAATTATCAATCCTTTTTTCCAAAAAGTGTTTTTTATCTTACCCTGATTCACTATGCCTATTATAAGTGTTTGTATTTTATGCTGCCCTCACATGCTATCAGAAATTTGACAGTTCCCACCTCTGAAGATGTGATGATGAGCTCATCGCATTCAAGTAATGAGAGGGCGTTCATGTGCAGTTTTTACCTAGGAAACTTGTATTACGATAATTCCGAGAGAACGTGAAGGGAGCATTAGACCAGACGGGATGGTTTTCACGGGAAATTGCGTACATACGTCACTCTTGCGTCTCTCCTCATATCTGTAGAAAAAAGGAGCTCCGGCTACTTTGACGTGTGTATGGTGTGGAAGTGGTATATTAGTTGCACACTAAATCTCAGACCTCTGGGGAATCACCCATTTATGCTGAATAGAAGAGAGTCTGCCATCAAGAGAGAACGTGACAGAGCTCTCAATAAAACCAGAAACAACTGGTGAGTAAGGTATTTTATTGAACAGATAAATTGTCATTTGTATCTCTATAACAGAGTTCATTGTAAAGCATTATCTTTTGTGGTCGTATTCATCCGTATTCATAGTCGAAGCACAAACAAAACAATGTTCTTCCGCAAAATGCATGCAGTTTTATTTTTACAAAGTGTACCTTTGAATAAAATAGCTATATTGATCTTTTTTAATCATGGCATTATTCCACTACTAAAATCATTGATAAGCTATCATCACTAAAATTCCTCAAATGGTCACATGTCTTACTTCTGGCTGTTATGCAAATATTTTGTGGTATATATTCATATGGCAATATAAAAACCTAAGGGTGGTCTCATAATTTTTTGATTTATGAACCTATATTCACACCTAATTAAGTCGGATTCACATTAAATTAGTGTAATTTAGTCCAGGGCTGTGCTGAATCTATGACCCCTGTGGAACATGAGTGTGGATGTTGATGCTGCTCGCCAAAGCCACGCTTGACACTCCTGCTCCGTTCTGGATTCCACTGGATGGATGAATAGATGGAAGACAGGGAAATTTGATTTGGAATAAGAGCATGTCTTCCTGGAGCGAGATGTGCGTATACACAGCTGTGTAAATAACAGAGTTTATCCTCAATCACCTGCAAGCAATGAAAGCAGCACTTCATCAGCATTCTGCTCAGAGAAGGTCTGATGCCAACCTGAGTGAGCCAGAGTGCTCGCATTAAGAAGCATGTAGTGTAACTGCACATTCCTGTAATTATTCATAATAATAATCGAAAACTGTTCTTCTTGCACTTCTCAAACAATATTTCTGTCATGACACCTCTCTGAGTGTTTGGTCTTGGTGGAATAGATCTGTTGCTGCTGCTGCAGAGCAAGTACGGGACTTGCTAGTGCCAATACATACACAGACACGCTGCTGTGAGCAGGTAAGACATGCTGCTGCTGTACAATACCGTATACATGACATACCCATAGCAGATCTTTACAGGTGGAGCTGGGGAAGGTGGAGGGTTTCTGAATGCGTGCTGCACTGCTACAGCAGATGCTGACCAAGTATTTGAAAGCAAGCTCATTGGCTACTGATACAGCAGGAACCAATCAGCTGTGCCCTTTAGAGAATAATATGATTGCAAGCAGATTGAGTCAAGGACTATCAGCCTGCCCCATCTAGAGTATCATGACAGAATCTTTATTTAACACTATTAATAAGTACTTATTAACAATGTTTGCTAGGTAACCATCAGTATTTTATTAATTTTTATCTTATGGATGATAAAGGTGGAAAAATCCCATAGAGTTACAATGGAGGAGGGACCAGAGCCATATCAAGGCAGGCTCTTTTGACTTGTTCATTCACCCAGAACACCTTAGCAACTACATAGCAATGGTCTGACAACCATCACACTGTACAAATGTTTGGGGTCAGTAAAATATTTTATTTTAAAGTAATTAATAGAGCTGGGACAATACATTGATTCTTGATCGATACAATGAATCTGGAACGATCCTGATATTTTTACTCTCGAATCAATTCTGAGCTTAGTTTTTTTAACAGCAGATGGCGCTCTAGGCTAGTTTTTAATTGCACACTCTCAAACGCTCATGAAGAAGACTGCTGGACAGCGCTCGTGCGTTCGGCTGAGTCATTTAAGTTGTTAAAGTCCCCCAGAAATCAAAATTTGACATTTTTTAGCTTTTAGTATGAATGTGTTAGCCTTAATGTTATGAATAAGCTGGTGTGTTCCAAAACAATGGCAAAATTTGCATTTAGGAGATATAAGCATTCAAAACTTACAGTCTCTCAGTTCCACTAAAATGGATCCCGGATTTTCATGACATCATATCGCACTTCATCTTCGCATCAAATCTTCTGTCCAATCAAATGCTCTCTAGAATCTTAAGTCCCGCCCCCTCCTACACTATCAACAGACACTGAAGCTGCGGCTGAAATTGGTCTCTTGTTCACACATTTACTAGTTTCTACATGGTGAACGGCACATAGTGCACTATATAGAGAATAGGGAGCGATTCAGACAGTGTAAATATGCTTTCCGTTGACGCGAATGTAGTCGTTTTCACATTAGCGTCACATGAACCGCCGCAGCGCGAGCATAGTCTGCTCTGGGTCAGGGACACGAGAGCAGAGAGGATCATATCCGCGAGTCGGCTCAGATCATGAAAGGTAATAGGACCCATTTGAATTCTGCACAGAATGCTGTATTTTAAAGTGATATAGAGTATTATGATGATAAACGGTTAGATATTAGAGTATTATGATGATAAACGGTTAGATATTAAAAGGAAACAGAGGTTTTACTGAGTTTAACGGTTCTGGCCGAGCTGTGATATAAACAAAACACTATTGGCTATTTTAAAAAAAGGGGCGGGGCTGTTCGATATGTCACCCTGTCTTCCTGTTTCAGTTGAGATTACATCAACACATTGAATAATGCTGCGCGTTCCAAGACACTTCAGCGGGCCTTTAAATATACCTGCACCTTGGCTCAGAATGCTTTTATGATGTGAGATTCGCTTCAGCCTTTTCGAACTTTGAGTGAAAAGGAACTGGAAGCAGGCAGTGTACGAGTGTTTCTAAAGCACGTATAGTAGTGCCAAGTGCTGTTTAAAAACGAAGTGTTTAAAAAATAAGCTCAGAATCGATTCGAGAGAGACTTGCGATACATGGGAAAATATCAGAATCGCTCCTTATTCTTCGTATCGCGAACTGAGATTCAATGTATTGTTCCAGCCCTAGTAATTAAAGGGATAGTTCACCCAAAAGTGAAAATTATGTCATGATTCATGCCATCCTATATGACTATCTTCTTTCAGATGAACACAAACAATTATATTACGGCAGAAGCGTAACCTCTGACACGATGTATGACGTAGGATATAGGAGTAGGGGAGAGTAGACGCCTCTCTTCAAACAAATAGAGCTGGTCAACAAACTCAAGCTTCTCTTATATCAAAATGCTCCATTTCTAGACATTTCTATTTAAAAATTCTCCTTTTAGACTTCTAATTCATGACCTTTTTTTTTTATCCTCTGCGCTTCCGTGTTTGTCAATACGTCATATATTGCGTCAGAGGTTACACTTTCGCCGTAAGGCGACTTGCGTACGGATGTTTACCGGAAGCTGGTTATTATAGTTTATAAAGTTTTAAATATGGATATTTGTCTTATAATAAACCCATCAGTTTGTTTCAGAAGGCCTTTATTAACCCCCTGCAGTCGTATGGATTACTTTTATGATGAATGGATGCACTTTTTTGGGCTTTAAAATTGTAAATGCCATTCACTACCATTATAAAGCTTTGAGGAGCAAGGATATTTTTGTTTGTCCGATTGTGTTTGTCTGAAATAAGATAGTCATATATACTTAGGAGGATGGCTTGAGGGCGAATAAATTATGGGATAATTTTCATTTTTGGGTGAACCATCCCTTTAATACTTTTATTCAGCATTACATTGTTACAAAAAATAAATATTTCAAATAAAAGGTGTTTTTTGACATTTCTGTTCAACAAAAACTGGCACTGAAGACTGGAGTAATGATGCTGAAAATTCAGCTTTGCATCAAAGAAATAAATTACATTTGAAAATATTTTAAAATAGAAAACAGTTATTTTAAATTGTAATAATTTTTCACAATATTACTGCTTTTACTGTAGGATTTGTAATCATACAAATGCATCTTTGGTGAGCATAAGAGACTTACAGTTTTTACAGACCCCAAACATATAGCCCTGCTTTCTCTTTCTTTCTCTACTTCTATACATTTTATTGTATCATAGTTCAAAATGAGCTATGATTTTGTTTGATTTATATGAAGTGCAACAGTTTCTGATTTTTTTTCCTCTGCTCTTAGTGTGTTCCCCCTATAGGAATGGCCCTGAAAACCTCCCTCGATTTGAGTTTATAAATACTATATTTCAAATTAACTGTAGGTAGTTTATTTATAGAAGATAATATTTTAAAAAATAAGATAAAATAGTTAATTTGACAAAACTGCATTATATAGTGGGATGTGAAACAGACCAACAATAAAATGAAATATATATATATATTTCATCAGATAATTTATTTCTAAAACATCACTTAAAGTGAACAATAAAGACTGCATGCATGCTGTATAATAGAATTATTCCAACTCCATTATTTAGCCTATAGCCAAAATTGTGGTTGTGATTATATCTGTCTGTGGTGTCAAGACGGTTTTGAGGGTTTTATCCAATAATATCAGTTCCCACAGAAATATTTCCCGTTACACAAGCGGTTCGCTTTTACAATGAGGGAGGGTGGATCGTTGCTGTCTGAGGTTTTATATTTCCATTAACCCAATGTGTGTGTAATAGCCCAAGTTTTCTTGTTTCTTTCTGTTTTATATGATAGCCGTGTTCTTTAAGAGCTTTAGCTAACAGTGCTTGGCTTCACATGCTGAAATGTCCCTCTTTGATCTCACATCTTGGCTATCGTTTAAGCCCAGCCTGGTCATTGTGGCTTGATTTTACAGCCGCAACCCGGTGCAGACAGACTAATGTCTATTAAAATCGTGCCACTGAAGATAAGCATGTGGACAGATAGGCAGTAGTTGAAGCGTGCGGGCAAATAGAAGCAACTGTAGTCAGTGATTGGTCAATGACAGAACTTACTATTAAAACTAAATATGCCAGCCAGAGCCGCACTGATGTCATACCGCACCGCTTTAGCGGCGTATATGTGCTGAGGGTGGGCACCGAGGGACAATATGCTCTTTATACATGCTTCTGCGCTCCAAGGCAGAAACATTGTTCAGCAATAAAACATTCTGGAATCAAAACCACATGCTCCGAAGTGTAGGACACACTTTACATCGCATTGCGAAGCTGTTGCTCAACTGGGGACCGCGGGCTCCCGAGTCATGCCACACTGGTGTTGGACATTGCACATTTTCATTTGTATCAGGAAGCTCAAATGAAGAACAGACTCGGTTTGAGACATGTTGCAGGAAAGGGGGTGGGGGTTTATGGTGATTTCAAGCACTATGGAACAGATCGCTTTGAGCTGACTGTTTTGACAGGTTCACAATTTGCTGCGTTTTGTTAACTACCGTTAACACAAAACAGAATTTTTTTTCTAATGCTGACTTTTTTTTTTTTTTTTTTACAGGAAAGTAGTCCTTGTGAAAAAGAAGTACACTTTAGCATACTTTTTAAAAAGAATATACTTACTGTAAGTACAAATGCTGAATGTAATGTTTTCGGACACTTCATTAGCATGTTATTTACAATCAAATTAAAATGCATTATAGATTAGGCCTAAATGCAAATAGTTTAACTTAATCTTTTTGAGGGGGAGTAAAGATTGGGGTAATTTTAATTTTAAAGTTAACTAATCCTTATTCATCATTATTATCATCATTATATTCTAATCATTATTTACCAAACAGTTGATGGGCCTCATTGACTTGAAGTCAATGGGGCCATCAACTATTTGGTTACTGACATTCTTCAAAATATCTTCTTTTGTTTTTAGTGGAAGAAAGAAACTTGTACAAATTTGGAACAACTTGAGGGTGAGTAAATGATGACAGAATTTTCATTTTTGGGTGAACTAACCCTTTAGTAAGACTTAAAGGATTAGTTCACTTTCAAATGAAAATTAGCCCAAGCTTTACTCACCCTCAAGCTATCCTAGGTGTATATGACTTTCTTCTTTCTGATGAACACAATCGGAGTTATATTAATAAATATCGTGACGCATCTGAGCTTCATAATGGCAGTGAACGGGACCAACGAGTATGAGCTGAAGAAAGTGCATCCATCCATCATAAACATGTACTCCACAAGGCTCCGGGGGGTTAATAAAGGCACTTCTGAAGCGAAGCGATGCATTTTTGTAAGAAAAATATCCATATTTAACAAGTTATGAAGTAAAATATCTTGCTTCCGCCAGACTGCCTTCCATATTAACTTAAGAAGAAAGTGTAACACTCTTGAAGTTCAAAACGCTTATGCTACGCCCTACGCCTTCCGTAGTCAACTTACGAAAAAAGCATAACTGACCCGATGCCATTTTTCTTACACAAACGCATTGCTTTGCTTCAGAAGACCTTTATTAAAGGTCCCCTAGAACCTTATTTCACAAGGTGTAATATAAGTCTAAGGTGTCTCCAGAATGTGTCTGTGAAGTTTCAGCTCAAAATACCCCAAAGATTTTTTACTCCACAATGTTTTAACTGTCTATTTTGGGGCGTAATTAAAAATGCGCTGATTCAGTGCGTGTCCCCTTTAAAGGTCCCGTTTTTCGTGGTTTTTTGAAGCTTTGATTGTGTTTATAGTGTGCAATATAACATGTGTTCATGTTTCACGTGTAAAAAAACACAGTATTTTTCACATAATTTACTTATCTGTATACCGCTGTTTCCACTGTCATAAAAACGGGCTGATGACTTCCTTGTTCTATGAAGTCCCTCCTTCAGAAATACTTAACGAGTTCTGATTGTGCCAGCGGTTCCTGTGTTGTGATTGGACAGCTCTGAGCGCACCGTGCCCGGAAAAGTCACGCCTCTTACCATAACGTGGAGATGCACGCGCTCAGTGTTACTGTAAACATGTCTTTAATTTTACCCTATCAATTTGAGCCGGAATCAGACCCGGTGATTGGACTGCGGGATGAAAATAACAGCGTTTCGACGACATGGCGACAAACACACTCTACAAACGCAACTCTTGTGTATTCCTGTGGGCGGAGGTTAGTCAAAAAACTGTTTTAGTGACGTCATTAAAGAAGGAAGTAGAGGGATGTAGTCCAAACTGGCCGTTCGATGTAGGCGACTTCTGTTAAATAAAATATCTCGCTTGGCATTGAACTTTGAGCTTTAAAATTTTACAGATTTTATTTATACTCTAACAACAACATTACACACTAACTAAAGTTTGAAACATGGGATCACGAAGAACGGGACCTTTAAATGCTCGCGCTCCCTGCCCCCAAGCTCGCAACTCTATAATACATTGCATAAACAAAGTTCACACAGCTAATATAACCCTCAAAATGGATCTTTACAAAGTGTTTGTGATGCAGCATATTAGATCACGTAAGTATGGTATTTATTTGGATGTTTACATTTGATTTTGAATGAGTTTGATAGTATGCTGCGGCTTACAAGGCTAAAGCTAACGTACACTGTTGGAGAGATTTATAAAGAATAAAAATGTGTTTATGAATTACACAGACTGCAAGCGTTTTCGGGTTAAAAATGAAAATAATGACATGGCTCTGGTCTCTGTGAATACAGTAAGAAACAATGGTATCTTTAACCACATTTAACTGTACATTAGCGTAAGCCCTCTGCCCAGGTCCTACAGCGAGCTGTGCGGGCCTCGAACCTGGGTCTCCGGCGTGGGAGTCGGACGCTCTACCGAGGAGGCTAAAGGCTGCAACCTCTAGTGTCAGTTGCTAGAGCATCTCCTGAGATTAGAGGAGTGAGGTTTACTCGCACAGCGACTACTAGCTGGCCTCCGTTACATTAGCAACATGCTAACGAAACATTTAGAAAGACAATTTACAAATATCACTAAATATATCATGAAATCATGGATCATGAACAGTTATTATAGATTCATTTGCCATTTTTGCTATTGTCCTTGCTTGCTTTACAATAGCCTACCTGCATAACTTCTGATGATTCGGCTGTGCAGCTCCAGACGTTAATACTGGCTTGCCTTGAACATGGGCTGGTATATGCAAAAGTTGGGGGCGTACATAGTAATGATCCCGACTGTTGTGTCACAGTTGGTGTTATGTTGAGATTTGCCTGTTTTGCACAAATGAGATTTACATAAGAAGGAGGAAACAATGGTGTTTGAGGCACACTGTATGTCATTTCCATGTACTGAACTCTAATTGTTTAACTATGCCAAGGTAAATTCAATTTTCAATTCTAGGGCACCTTTAACCCCCCGAAGCTGTGTGGAGTACGTTTATGATGGATGGATGCACATACTCGTTGGTCCCATTCACTGCCGTTATAAAGCTCGGATGCGTCAGGATATTTATTAATATAACTCAGATTGTGTTCATCAGAAAGAAGAAAGTCATATACGCCTAGGATGGCTTGAGAGTGAGTAAAGCTTGGGCTAATTTTCATTTTAAAGTGAACTAATCCTTTGAATACATCTTTTTGTTTATATTTCACAGTTAGTTATATTGTCTTTGAAATGGTTTTGTATTGTATTGTATTGTATTGACAGGCACTAATGGTAAAATATACTTTAATTTGTAATGTAAATTTGTATGTCATGTAGCCTGTTTAAATATATATGTAATTACACATTTGTAATGATAACATTGCAATTTAGTACATTTAAAAAATAAACACTATTGTCAAAAATTATAATCAAGTAATTTGGATGTCCTTTAGTATGTTAGTAAAACACATTTAAATAAGTGTACTACTTTAAAGCACGACAAAAATGATTAAAACATAATTATTTGAAATATACGTAAAAGTAAAACTGGTTGCACTTTATTTTACAGTATGTGCACTTTCAATGTACTTGTACAGTGTACTTACCCATTAAATACTGAGTAGTGTAAGGTAACTACATGGTTTAACTTAAGGTTTAGCGCTAGGTTCAAGTAATTAGTAATTAGTACCTAATTAGTGTCATTACTACAATAAGCACATAGTATGTTCATGCGAAACATGACTGTAAAATAAAGTTTTAATTTTACATTATTACAAAGTGCACTTAAGCGTGTTAAGACACAGTCATGAAAGTGTGCTCTCTTTAAAGGAAAGTTTTTTTGAAAATAGGCTCATTTTCCAACTGCCCTAGAGTTAAACAGTTGAGTTTTACCGTTTTCGAATCCATTCAGCCAATCTCCGGATCTGGCGGTACCAGTTTTAGCATAGCTTAGCATAGTTCATTGAATCTGATGAGACTGTTAGCATCTTGGTCAAGAATGACCAAAGAGTTTTGATATTTTTCCTATTTAAACCTTGACTCTTCTGTAGTTACATCGTGTACTAAGACAGACGGAAAATGAAAAGTTTCCGCAGCAAAGTTCCTTGATTATTACGGCGGAATGAGAGTATAGTTCCTAGCCATATCAGCCTAGAAAATCGCAACTTTTCATTTTCCGTCGGTCTTAGTACACAATGTAACTACAGAAGAGTCAAGTTTTAAATAGGAAAAATATCCAAACTCTTTGGTCATTTTTGAATGCTATTGAATGAGATGCTAACGGTCTAATCAGATTCAATGAACTATGCTAAGCTATGCTAAAAGTGGTACCGGAGATGGGCTGAATGGATTCGAAAACGGTAAAACTCAACTGTTTAACTCTAGAGGAGTTGGAAAATGAGCCTATTTTCAAAAAAAGTGGAGTGTTCCTTTAAGTACACTTACGTTGCCTTTTATTTCATTAATATTATTTTACCTGCAAGTACTATGCCATTTTTCCAAAAATAATCTTTAAGATTTGAAGAACAAGTGCATTTTCCATGCAATGAAGCACTTCATTGTTTCATGCAAAAGTCAATTAAAACCTAACTGTGCATAAAATATTTTTGCAACATTTATCATTTTCCAGTAGTTTCAGATTTGACATATTTACCTCACAGCACTCAGATACAACATTCTGCCGTACTTGTTTGCTTATAGTGTTTTTCATGCATTGGATGCATATTTGCATAACATGCAAAGAAGCATTTGAAATGTTTGTTTTCTTAATGAGATGCAGGAGGCAAAGAGGTGACCAAGTGCATCTGTGTCTGATGCCAGCTGTTGCTCCGCAGCCAATGCATTTTATTCCTCTCCGATAGCCTCATCGTTAAACAGCCTGGAAAAAAAAAAAAAAAAAAGAACTGAGAGAGGGGTTTCAGAATGAATATATTTTACTGCTTTCATTTAAAGATGCCTCTAAGTGCAGGCGTAATTTCCCCACTCATAAGTTTACACGATGTGGAATTGCATGCTTTCTCAAAAGTGGCTGGCTTTCAAGACACACAATTAAAGCGAGCCGCAGTGGGAGGCAGGGGCCCCTCGTTAAAAACCGAGCTAGCGCGCGCCTGTTAGCCATGCATGGAGATACAGTCAAACAGGTAACAGAATTTTGCGTCGGTCGCCCCAAGCCATGGCTGAACCTCTGACCTCTGGGCGGCCCAGCCGTGTTTGGGTTTCTAAGCAACCGGCGCACGTTTGTATTAAGTTACGAATAATCAGGTTTTCCTTTCCTGAAGCCACTGCTCTGACATGGTTGAAGTTGGGCTTCACAGTAAGAATTTGGGTAACACTTTAGTATGGGAAACAATTCTCACTTTTAACTAGTTGCTTATTAGCTTGGATATTGGCTGTTTATTAGTATTTATAAAGCGCATATTAATTAATGATCATATTCGACATCCCTAAATCCTACCCCATACCTAAAAGTGAAGAATGTGAGGCCAAAGCTGACACGATTTTTATGTATGAACCTTTAAAGGGTTAGTTCACCCTAAAATGAAAATTCTGTCATTAATTACTCAATGTCATGTCATTCCAAACCCGTAAGACCTTTGTTCATCTTCAGAACACAAATAAGATATTTTTGATGAAATCCGAGAGCTTTCACTTTCACTTTCAAGGTCCAGAAAGGTAGTAAAGATATCGGTAAAATAGTCCATGTGACTACAGTGCTTCAACCTTAATGTAATGAAGCGACGAGAATACTTTTTGTGTGCAACAACAAACAAAAATAATGACTTTATTCAACAATTTCGCAAACTTCCACACACACTGAAAGCTCAACATTCCCTAAGACGTACATCTATGTGGTATTTTAGCCTAATAAAAATCATGGATAGAGGTACACCTTTATCCTTAAATGCAGTTTTATGAAGCTGAAGGTGTTGCCATGTAGAATGTGTATTTCATATAGGCCTATATAATAAATGAAAAATCTAATTGGTTGAGCAGGAGATAACCTTAAAAAAGGGAATCACCTAAAAAGGAAAGACCTGAAGACTTTTTCAACACAGATAAGAGTTATTTAGAGCGACAAATTGGATAACCGTCATATCAGTCATATCAGTCATATCTGTTCGTCATTAAAAAAAATACTGCAAGGAACATTTGAACACTTCTATTAAATAATGGTCTCAATCTTGGAGTTACCTAAGCTTATCATACAGTACAGGGTAATCGTACATACAGTATACTTATCTCGGAAATCAGCTGTCTTTCCGGAAAGAGGATTCAGAGTTTTTCTTGGCTGTAGCAACTACTAAAACAGAGTTACTGGAAGTTTCAAGTTTGGCATTTGAGGAAAAGAGCAAATCAGACATATTAATCTTGGTGGCTGTTAGCAATGTACTATTAAGAAAATAATTCAAAGTTCAGTCTTTTCATGCTGATGCTGTTTTATGAAGCAGAAGTAAGGCGAGTAGTCAACCATAATCCATACAAATTGGAATTAATATGGAACATTCCTGAAATGGGGTTCTTTTTATGTTTATAATTGAATGTTCTTCTAGATTAATATTTTTTTTTCTCTATGCTGCAGGTTCATTTCATAAATCTGGTCTCAAGACAATTTATTTGCGTAGCAGTTTTCCTTCCTTCATTTCCTTTCCATAGAATATATTTCACTTTACAAAGCTTCATAAGTCTCAAATTTGGAGCTCATACTGAGTCCCAAGTAATTGTTTACGAGTCTATGTCGAGTCACATGTCAGTTCTTTTGCTAAATGCGACTTGAGTTTCCATCTCCGATTACACCAAACAAAATAATTTAACATGATGAGTTTTCCCCAAAAAAGTTTGATTGCACTTTATTTTACAGTCCAGTTCTGCATGTATATGTTTTACATACATGCTGTTTCTTACCACATTTCTGGACTGTTTTATAGGTATCTGCCTGTAGCAGATTTGATTTAATATGCACATTGTGCACACTATGTTTTTGTTTAATGTATGATGCTTCTATGTATATTGTGTTATGCTACTCTACATGACCTCATAAATTGTCCCTTTGGGGACAAATAAAGTGTTTGAAATTAAATTAATTGAAAATATGATGTACTTATTGCAGTAATTATCATAACTGGGTAATACCATGGACTAACCTTGAAACTAACCCTAAACCTCATTTTAACCCATATAATTACCTTATATTACTCAGTGCTTTCTTGGGTAAGTGCAAGTACTGTAAAATAAAGTGCAATTGAAACTTTTTTCAGTGATGCAATGGATATTTGGCTTTATGAACTGTATTCTCCTTTCTTTATTGCCCTGTTAAGGCTTCTTAAAAATTCATTATGGAAGATTTTGCTTTGTAAAAATGAACGAAATCAATTATTGAGCATGTATAAATGTGGTCAAAACTTGTCTCCTTCCCTTTTCCAGATTCACAACGTTAAGCTGATGATAATAATAATAATTCAGAATTTTAACTGTCAGGTTGGATTTTGTGGGAAATGTCAGTTTTATGTAATTTGTCTTTGTTTGGTAATGTCCTATCCATATATAATTTGAGACCAACTCAACTAAGTCATTCACAGTAGTTCATTGAAGTGAATGGTCACTGCAGATCTATCTTTCCATGGTAACAACGTGACTGATTCATGGATGCTGATTCATGGACTGTTGTAGTTCTTTAGCAGAAACTTTAACTGCAAATGTTGAAATCACTCTAACTTGTCTTATTTTGCTACTCTATTTTCCTCTCGGTATTGATGGTGGGAAATGATTTTACATGTAAAATGTAACTAAATTATTTAGATATTTGTGATAACTGCATATTACTAAATGAGACAATTTTATATATTATCACATCTAATAAAATAAATATATATATGTAGATTCAAAAACATGTTGCCTTCTCAAATCATGTGCATAGAAAACTATAGAACAAACTAAAACTTTTTTTTGAGTAATGATGATGATCTTTATAAGTAGTTATGCTCTTCCTGGCCAGGAAATAATGATAATTTAATTTGCCCTCTCTGGTGTGATAATTTAGAGGAACTGTAATTGTTAACACTGCTGGAGGTGAAAAATATGACCTTTCAGTAAAAGTAGTTTTTCCTTAGGAAATGTCTTTTACATTAAAAAGCCACATGAGACGACCTTTGACTCATTACAATTATGGATCAAATGTGACAAAGAGTCTTTTATTTGTTTATTTAATTTATTATTTATTTTGCAGTTTTAGAATTTTGGTATAAATTAAGTGAACTGATGTGAAACAATTAAATCTACTGTGAATTTTTCACATTTAACAATCAAAAAAGATCTTTCTTTTTCTTTTATATATAATTGATAGATCTTGGCGTGTCTTTTAAACAGACCTTTTTTTGCTTACTGTTGTGGGCTGATCAAGAGTATCAGATGTTTTTATATCACTGTATCAAAATAAATATCTCAATGACATTTTCTGAATCATGACACTCTAGCTATGTTTCCATCCAAAGTTGTGAATTTAACTTTGTGCAAAATTGGAATATCGCATAAAACATTTGAGAATAAAGCAGCGTTTACATTCCATGTATTTAACAAAACAAAATTGTCACTTCTTTGGAAACTGGAGCAAAATATCTGTAATAAAAATGCTGCAGTTGGGGAAGCCACTGTTGCTCTTTTTTCCTCCATCATAAATGACTTGCATCTCAGAGTGTGTAGACGAAACGCAATAAACGCTGTCATGTTGTCTTGCGTTTGTATGCCTGGTTTGTGAGATGGTTCTGGGAGGACATTATACCAAATCATTCTGATGACAGACTTGTCTGAGCTGAACGATCAAACATTTGAGATGCTGTGCAATGAAACTGATCCGCTGGTTAGTCCAGTTGTCCAATCACATCCTCTACTGAGGAAAAGTCACGTGAGTTTTATGTTGCGCATCTAGGTATTATGTTTCCATCGTAGTTTATGTGCATGTGTTCTTCTTTTCCGATAAAAAAATATATCTGCTTCAATTGAGTGCATACGTTTATTATGTATATTTTTAGAATTTATGAGCATCTTGGCATTTCCATCCAGTATTTTTTTAAGCGATATCCCAAAATGCATATAAAAATAGGTGGATGGAAACATAGCTACTTTTGTTTTTATGAGGTATTGAATGTACAAAACAGCAGCAAAGTATTTTAGCAAAAAACAGCAGCAAAGTATTTTAGCAAAAACCTGCTCCAAAGCCCAGTGAGCTGCCAACCAAATTTTCCTGGGGCGCGTTTCCCAAAGCAAACTATGGTTGCAAGTTCCGTCATTACCAATAGAGTTAAATGGGACTTACGACCATAGTTGACTAACGATGCTTTCAGATCAATTGTGTGCTCCAATAGCAAAGGATATTCCAAAACATAGGCAGCAATTTTATGATATCTTCTAAGATTTTGGCCAAATACTATGGCAACATTACATATGGCAGTGGTCTTCAACTATTCTCCTGGGGACCCAATGTCCTGCAGAGCATAACTCCAAGTTCTCCAACCCTAATCAAACACACCTGAAGCAGCTAATCAGGCTCTTCAGGATCGCTTAAAACTACACAGGCAGGTGTGCTGAAGCAGGTTGGAAATAAACTTTGCAGGACAGTGGGTCCCCAGGAGCAGGGTTGAAGACCTCTGGCATATGGTTTGTGGAGATCTCAATCTCAGAATGCATTACGACAGGCTCAGTGAAAAAAAAATCAAAGATTTTGGATAGGCTGAGAGAAATATCTATGTGTTTAACCCAGTATTTAGGTGTGCTCCAAGCTGAAATATGTGAGTCAAATAAGAAAGACATCCAAAAGTTGCAGTGCTAGGCAATTCCATGACCACAATTGAGGAACACTGGGTAAATTCTATCGGAATCCATTAAGAGTTCAGCCTTCTATGCGCTTCACGTGAGAAGTGTTATTTATATAGTGTGAAGAGTTGCAGCCTATTTAGAGCATTCCTAATCAGTTATGAGCATCCATTAGGATGATATTCATTTGGGAAGGTCATTGTTTTTTTCTTTAGGCTCTTTCAACTTGATACACAGACCTATTTGATTATGGGGAATGAACTTCTTTCATTGAGCAGAAGTAAAAAAAAAACAGTGCTGTCTCTCATTCAGAACTGGACCATTGGAATTTCTATAAAAATAGGAACTGTTTGTCTCGTTTTGACTCCAAGAGTCCCTTAAGCACTTCCCAGCTTCTTTTTTCCCAAGGATTACCTTTCAGCTCGCCAGTGACATACTTCTAATGTCTCTCTGTCCAAAACAAACACCAGCAGATCCTCTTGTCCTATTCTTTACACTGAAGCCTGTCCCCCCTTTGCCTTGTCTCCTCTTCCATATTCCGAAAATTGCCAATCCCAATCTAATTTATGGAATATTTTCAAGGTAACCATATACGCAGAGCGTCGGCGATAACATCTCCAGGCCCCCGTGACAGGCAGGAACTGTGCAGTGCGTAGTTAATAACATAAACTCCCGCACAGGCCAGTCTAAGGGAGAAGGGTAGTGAGGAGAAAGAGAAAGGCAGTCAGAGAAACCAGTATACGACGTAATTGGGACCATGTGAGCTTCCCCCAGCGGAGGATTAGCAAAGAAACGGAACTCTGCTAGGCCTCGAGATCGCTTTCAATTAGATGCGCCCAGGGCAAGTGAGAGAGAGGGACTTGGTGAAAGATTCAGCATCAGGAGAGAATGAAGCGTCTCGGTGGAGGAACCTATGCTGGGGTGAGCATGGGGTCACGTCCAAGTGTTGCTAATGGAAGATAACGTGCTATGTTCGTGCACCAGCTAGGGTTGGGTGTATTTTTGGAGAGTAGACTTTCAACTGATGAGAATGCAACATAAATAGCCCAGATGAAGGGATGGAATGATGGCGGCCGTAATAGGGATCTTACTGGGTAGAGGTAACTTCAAATGTTAGGGCTTAGCAGTAATAAAAGATGGCACTAGCATAATTTCAAACTTTCCATGTCAATCTTATCAGTCAAAGCAGTCTTTCAAAAACTAAAATGGATTCAACATGTGTTGGACTTTCAGAACCAATCATCCAATGTCTGAACCAATACTCCTGCCAAGATGCCTCGAGTCATTACTCGAAACCCAATGAAAAGCAAGGTGGCCTGTTTACGTAACATTTACGAGTAGACTGTAAGAAATGCATTTAGTCACACACATGTTGAATAAAGGGGCTTGTCAGAGACTACATGCTAATGTTATTGCTACAGCATTAGCTATGACTTAATCAGAGCTGTGTCATTGACATCCTAATGGAAACAGCAAGACGTTGAATAGATATGCTTCCAGTCGATCGGTATTAAATGGTGGTACATGAGATTTCGCCCTATATCTGGCTTCACTTTCGCACAGATGGCTGAAAGTAGCTCTGTTTTGTTAATGGCTCAATTATTACACGCACAGCCTGGCATTGGCCCAACAGGTGGGCTTAGCGAGTCCCCACTGTCGAGCCAGTTACGACTTCTGCAAATGGAAAAACTAAGAACCCATTATGATGTTTCACTGATAATTAAAAAGTTAGGAGGCACATTAAAAAGGTTCATATAAACACTTCACCTATATGGTCTTACTTATTAAGGACACTTTGAAGCCACAAATGAATATAGAAGGCTTTTGACATGTGAAGAGTCAAATATTTCTCTTCACAAAAGTGTTTTCAGGAGATATCAACACAGAGACTGTTAGATGTACACTTTTATGGCCAGAAACATTGCATTGCAAGTACAAGTGTTTGCACCAATTTTACACTCTTTACTCTATATTTTTGTATGTTAATGAACAATGTGTGAGGAGCAGAGCAAAAATCAAATATGCATTATGGGCACCGATGTTTTAGGCAAAGCCTTTTTTGTCCGTTTTCTCTAGTTATATAGCACAGATTCAGAAAAAAAAATTCTACTGCATAGACCGCCAAGTTTTATTAAAAGCCATTCTTGGCAGTGGTGAATTACATTAAAGGCCAAACACATTCTTGAGGCCAAACAAACCTCAATATTTAAGGCTGGGGATTGTTACCTGCCCTCAACAATGCCGAGAATGTAACACAAACTAGCTCTGGGCCTAAAACACACTGAATGAATGCAGATGCATTCAGGTGTATTCTTCTACAGCTCCCACGTTACAGTATACAGAGTAATTATTACATAAAAAATATTCTTTAAAAGAATACACGTAAGTGCGAACTAAATGTAATGTTTTTAATCCACTAAACCCCTGGACACACTGCATGATTTTTGGCTGTCCCAGACGAAAGATTGGCATTGTGAAACAATCATGGCGATTTCTGTGATTGTGGCTCTTAATCGGTGGTCCTATGTCGTACAGTGAGAGAGGTTCAAAGATGGCCGTTTTCCCGGTCTTGTGAGCAAAGATAGCCTACAATAATTTTCTGACAGTGTCAGCATGATCATCGCACAGTGTGTTTGCTGCTACGACCTGCGTCTACTGACCAGCCAATAAAAATGCGTTATGAAATCAACATGACATGGCGCTAAAACTTAAAACTGCTTACCTCAAGCTCTTTTCCCTTCTTCTTTCGCCGCTTCCTTCAACTACAACTGCCAAAGTGTGATTCAACATGGTCTTTTTGTTTACCACTAGCGCATACTGACAACGTTTTATTCTACTATAGAAACTTGCATCATAGCCCACGAGTCAACAGGTGTCATCATCGTACAGTCTACATGCATGTCGTACCCGAGTTTAATAGATCCATGTTGCACAGTATGATTTGTAATGATCTTATAGGATTGCTAAAATTGTGCAGTGTATCCCGGGCTTTAAAGGGATAGTTCACCCAAAAATGAAAATTATCCCATGATTTACTCAGCCTCAAGCCATCCTAGGTGTTTATGACTATATTCTTTCAGATGAACACAATCGGAGATATATTTAAAAATATCCTTAGTCCTCCATGGTTGTGAATGGGGGGCCGTGTTTTGAAGACAAAAATATTGCATCCATCCATAAAAAAAGTAATCCACATAGCTCCAGGGGGTTAATAAAGGCCTTCTGAAGCGAAGCAATGCGTTTTTGTAAGAAAAAATATCCATATTTAAAACTTTATAAATTCAAATAACTAGTTTCTGGCGGACGATGATGATACCTGTTGACTCGTAGGCTACGATGCAAGTTTCTTTAGAAGAATAAAACATCATCAGCATGCGCTAGTGGTAAACAAAAAGACCATGTTGAATCACACTTTGGCAGGTGTAGTTTTTATGTGTGCTGAAAAAAAAGGAAGCATAATAAGCATAAAGCAAAAAGGATAGCAGCAAACACATTGTGTGATGATCATGCTGAATTTCTGACACTGTCAGAAAATGATCGTAGGCTATCTTTGCTCGCAAGACCAGGAAAACGGCCATCTTTGAACCTCTCTCACTGTACGACATAGGACCAACGATTAAGAGCCACAATCACAGAAACCGTACACAAAATGCGCAAGTCAATTTACGGAAGAGTATTCTTTGACCTGACGCACAACGTAATGACGAACGTGGAGGGGCAGAGGATAGAGCAAAACAAATTACCGGTCACAGATTATAAGTCTAAAATGGTAAATTTTAAAGAGAAGAGGATTTCGGAGGATTTCGATATAAGAGAAGAGGAGCTTAAATTTGTTGCACAGCCCTATTTGTTTGAACTGCAAGATTCATCTAAGCTTGCAATATTCCTACATCATATATCATACATCGCGTCAGAGGATTACTCATTTGGTGCAAGTCAAGTCAACTTGCGCATTCTGGGTACGGTCGTCCGCCGGAAGCTAGTTATTTGAATTTATAAAGTTGTAAATATGGATACATTTTTTTACTAGAGCGCTTCGCTTCACTTCAGAAGGCCTTTATTAACCCACTGGAGTCGCATGGATACTTTTTTTATGGATGGATGCATTATTTTTTACTTCAAAAAACATGCCCCCTCCCCCTTTACAACCATTATAAACCTTGGAGGACTAAAGATATTTTTAAATATGTCTCCGATATCATCTGAAAGAAGATAGTCATATACACCTACTGTAGGATGGTTGAGGGTAAGTAAATCATGGGATAATTTTCACTTTTGGATGAACTATCCCTTTAAGTAGGACTATATATAAGTAATTTCATTATTTCTCACTGTTGTTGAAATATAGTTAAAGTGTACTGCTAAATATATTCTCACAATATATGGTAACTTATGCTTTAATGTAATTTCGATTGAACTTTCACTGCAAAAAAGGCTTTTCTTACTTAGAATTTTTGTCATTTCTGGTCCAAATATCTCAAAATTCTTAAATCAAGAAGCATTTTAAAGTAAAAATTTTGGTCTTGTTTTCAGAAAAAAATTATTCAATAATTCATTTAAAATAAGCTAAATAATCTGCCTAGGGGGTAAACAAAATAATCTTATTACAAACCAAAAAACAAGATTATTTTGCTTACCCCATATGAAGATTATTACAAATTTGTAATGATGAGGTTGACATTTACTACATTTATAAAATCGAATAACTGTAACACAGTTAAAATTCAGTAAAAATTAAGCATTTTACACGTGTTTAGTGTGTCCTTTTTTAAAGCAATACAAAAGATTATTAAAACAATGATCTAAAATATAAGGTATAAAACTTATAATTTGACATTATTACAAAGTGAAACAACATAAAAGTGTTTTCTCTTTAAGTACATTAAGTGGCCTTTTTATTTCAGTAATATATTATCTGCAAGTACAGTTTAAAAATACACATACAATTTGAAGTACACTACAAGTGTACATTCAATTCAGTTAAGAGCACTTCTTTTTCACAAGTCCCACAGTTGGGACGCCTCCCGCCATTCATCTCCTCTCTTATAGCCTCGTGGAATAATAAAGTGTCTATAGGATGTGCACTTCTCCAAAGTAGGTATTTTTGTCACTGTTTTATGAATACTGCAAAAATTGGCATACTACACATTTCACATACTATGAACTAGGGAAGCAGACATATTTAAATTATGGGATAAAACTGCCTTCACGTCTATAGCAAGCTACCTCACTGTTAATAATTTTGAAGGTAACTAGTACTATCCCTGAAGTTAGTTACCAGGACAGCATTGAAAGAGTGTAAGTGTGTTTATATTGGACAACAAACTTGCAATATGTTGGCCAAGCATTCATGACTGTGTACTTGCAAAAAGTATGTTTCACGCCTAAATGTCCGACGTCTACGATTTATATATCCTTCCTGTGACAGTTGTATATGAAATGCCACAAAAGTTTATTTCATGTAACCTCCCTCCCTCATCTCTCAAGTAGCTTTATGCACACAGTTTCCAGAGTTTTCTTTTCTTTCTTTCTTTTTTTTTTTTTACTTGGACCAGCAATGCTTTGTTTATTTTCAGAAAATCATTTCAGAAAATCAATAAAAAAAAAAAAAAAATCCGGGGACCTCCTGTATGCTATATCCTTTCTGCATCATTTAGTTTAAACTGAGTGCTTTATATGGAGATATGCAAGCCATAAACCGCTCGGTGTGTTTAGCGTATTGAAATTTGAGTAGAGACGTGACATGCGGCATATTTTTTTCATAACTCTTAAATCAACGCGTGTACTTGGATGAAATCTAAATACCGCTGAGATTTATTTAAGATAAATTTGTCAGGAAACAGCTTTTGCTCAGGATAAATATGCTCAAATTTAACTTACTGTAAATGCATACACTATATTTTTTTATGATGAAATGGGAGAAATGGGAGCTTTACGTTTGTGAGGTTAAAAGTCATTGCCTTCAACGATGAGGTAATTATGTCTGTGTGTTTAGAATATGTTGACTGCCCACTTTGCCTCCCTCTTTCTATATCCATCTCTCCTTCTCTCTCTCTTTCTCTCCCTCCCTCCCTCCCCCAGCCCTCATGTTAGACGTCTCCCTGTGGGAAGAGGTGCCTGAGATGTTGGCTGGCCCATACATCTCTGTCAAAATCTCTATGAATAAATTAACCTTTTAAAGATTAGTGCACCCTAATACCGCAGGGTTTTTACACAGAACAAACACTGAAAAATGTTTTGGGTCCCCCCCTCACCAAGTTGGCGTTAGCAATGCTTTTAAAACTTTAAAGGTACAGACATCATATTTTTTTTTTTTTCTGTTCTGTTCTGTGTGGTTGAGTGTGAGGAGGTCTACACACGCATGTATGTTATTGTTATTGTAACGATGTTTAACGTAGGACACAATTTACCGGCTAATGAATTCGTAATTCAGTCATTCATTTGCAACTGGCGGTATTGTTGGCTCGGGCTCGGAGGACGGCGCAAAGCGATAGATTTTAATCCAGAGCCTCTGATATGTTTACACACAGCAAGTGATTTCTCAAACGAACCTTTGTGGAATCCAGCGAAAACCGACACCGAGCGGCTGTTGCTGCTGGAAATTACCTGGGTGTTCTGTTAAGTTCCCGTTCGACATTGCACTGCGAGTAATGCTTTTCTAGATTACGCTTTAGCAGATAACAGAATTTCGGTTGGTTCCAGAAGAGGGAGAGAAAAAAAGGGAATGAGATTTTATAGCCAATTTAAACCTTTCAGTTGTACCAGTTTAAAAATGTTTCCTACAATATGGTTCACCACAGCGCTGGGACATTACCCAGTTTTAAGAATGGAAGTAATATTTGTGGTTCCTTCGCTGAACTGCTCAGAGACGGCTGAGATATTTACCCAAAGCTGGCAGTATTTGGGATTTAACAGCGCTCATCCACTGACTGAGGTTATTTAGGCCAGGAACCACACCTGGAAGAGTTCCAAACACCCTCCGGCTCCAAGAAGGAATCTCACTCTCGCTGTGGTCGGGATTATAGGGCTAGCTGCTTTACGGGAATTCTTCATCCACCATCTTGAACGCGTTTGTACCTTCACTTGATTGTATTGGCTGTAGTTAACATATTAACGGCGTCAGAAACGGTAATAGTCTGAGACATTGTTTTATCAATTAAGGAAAATTTCAGTAATTCCGTGTGGGATGTATCTATTTTTCCCCCCGGCAACAACAGTGGTCTCTTGTCGGTGGTTCGGCGTGGGCCGTTCAACTCGGTTTTAAACAAATCAGAGTAATTATGAGGGACAGGTTTTAGGTTGAAAAATAAACTCTTCATGTATACTGAGGGAATATGACATGTATTGGCTATGTCACTGGTTTTGGATTACACTCTCAGGACAGGCAGGAGGCGTCTCCTATACTTCCTGACTTCTCGCTTGTGCCAGCTAATGTACTGGAGGTTTTTGGACCCCCTCCCTCGCAAGCTTGAGGTTTCGGGCCAGGCCGGAGTGGCGTGGGGGGTGCGAACCGGTTCATGCCTCTATCGGTCCCCACACTCCTGAATCTCCCCTGTTCGACCTCATTGCTCAATCTTCGTTTAACCCTGACGTTTTAGGTAAGCACACTCAGGTTAATTTATGTTTGCTGAGACAAGCTTGGCAACAGAAGCCCCTAAGAAAAGGCCACTGCCTTGTGCCATAGTGGAGTGGTTCATTTCATGTCTAGAGAGGAAGCACTCTTTTTATTGCTAGAAGGTTTACAGTGCACCCCTCCATTTTTAGGGAAAGCACTTACAGAAGATTTTTTAAAGTTGTGACGTTGTTTGATTTCATATTAGAGTATTTTGTTTTTCTTATTATTAGCTTTTAAAATTGACAGAATGACCACATGATGTTGCATATTAAAAATATGACTAAATGTTAGGTGTTTTTTTTCTGTTACATAAAATAGTAATTTTTATTTGAATATTATCATTTTAAACATAGATAGATAATCTATATATGGAGATTGAAAGTTTTGCTTTTACAGTTTATTTCTAATAACACCACAGTTATATCATGACGTAAATTACATAAAGATACTATAAGTATATTAAATGCTATTATATAGAATTTAAAGTGCAGGTCGGATAGAGTAAGCACTGTGGTATTGAAGTCAGCCTTGCGTATAAAGGTTTCTCTTCACTCCTCACAGTAGGTGGCTCCATAACCCGCCAAATCACCTCTCTGAGACTCAGAGCCCTCACACACACACACACACACACACACACACACACACACACACACACACACACACACACACACACACCCCCCACCACACCACACACAGGTTTGTTTTGCTATCAAAGTGAGGACATTCCATAAGCGTAATGGTTTTTATACTGTATAAATTGTACATTCTATCCCCCTAAACCTAACCATCACTGAAAACATTCTGCATTTTTACATTTTTAATAAAACATTGTTTAGTATGTTTTTAAAGCTATTTTAAATATGAGGACTCATATTTCATGTTTACGTCGTAATACCAGTGTAATACCCATGTCATTATACAAATTTGTGTCCTCATAAATCACACACACACACACACACACACACACACACACACACACACACACACACACACACACACACACACACACACACACACACACATACACACACACACACACACACATATATATCATGCGGGCCAAAAAATGTCCCCACAAGGACAAGGATTTTGGATATCGCCATCTTTGTGGGGACAGCATACACTCACCCACACCCACACACACCCACACACACACACTACTCAACTACTGTGGCTACAACCAACATATGGAAATGCTTGATTTGATGTAGTGTCACTTTACATTGCAGAAATGAGTATATGTCTTTTTTTCATCTCCCTAACTGAAGTGAGAAATGTGATCCAGCCTAACTACTAGTTTTAAAAAACAGATATATTATTAAACCATTAACAGTCTACTGGAGAATAAGCCATATTATTTACTGTTATTGTAATACTTTATTTTACAGTGTCCTTGTTACATGTTACATGTATTTACTGTAGTATTAACAGTATATTGTGCATAATTACACACAACTAAACCATAAAACACTATCTATCTATCTATCTATCTATCTATCTATCTATCTATCTATCTATCTATCTATCTATCTATCTATCTATCTATCTATCTATCTATCTATCTATCTATCTATCTATCTATCTATCTATCTATCTATCTATCTATCTATCTCTAAAAAATGCTGGGTTAAAAACAACCCAAGTTGGGTTGAAAATGGACAAACCCAGCAATTGGGTTGTTTTAACTCAGTGGTAGGGTTAAATGTTTGCCCAACCTGCTGGTTAGTTTTATTTAACTCAACTATTGTTTAAAAATTACGGTATTGCTTAATTAAAATTAACCCAAAGTATGTTGGAAATGAACATTTATTAATGTTCAATGAATAATTATTAAACAATAAACATTTATTAAATTGCTTATTAATAAATTTATATTAATAAACTATTAAAGTATTAAATTTATATTAATAAAATATTAAAGCTTATTAATAAACATTCACCTTTTGTCTATTATTGTTGCCTCTAATTGCATCTGGTTTTTAATTTCCCAACTATTTTTGGTTCATTTTAAGCTAGCCATTTTTAAACAATAGTTGGTTTAAATAAAACTACCCAGCATGTTGGGCAAACATTTAACCCAACCACTGGGTTAAAACAACCCAATCGCTGGGTTAAAACAACCCAAGCGCTGGGTTTGTCCATTTTCAACCCAACTTGGGTTGTTTTTAACCCAGCATTTTTTAGAGTCTATCTATCTATCTATCTATCTATCTATCTATCTATCTATCTATCTATCTATCTATCTATCTATCTATCTATCTATCTATCTATCTATCTATCTATCTATCTATCTATCTATCTATCTATCTATCTATCTATCTATCTATCTATCTATCTATCATTGTTTGTTTTTATCCTAACTTAGTGAACCAACAAATTTATATATTATTTGTTTATTAAGCTGCCTTTTTTAAAAAATATATATTTATCAGACCACTGAATTTTATTCCCCATCCTCAAACCATATTCTTGCTCCATACTTCAATATTCTCTCTCTCTCGTCTCTCTCTCATTCGAATGCAGTCTTATTTTATTACAGTTTCTCTTGGAGTCACCACCCACCTCTAATAGAGCTGTTTCTTTCCTCACAGTGAGGGATCAGGGATGGAGAGCAGGCGGATTATGAGCCTTTGACAGACGATGAAAAAGCCAATGTGTGTTACTGCTCTGAGCCGTAAAGAGCTAGTGAGGGCTGCTGGGAGTCTGCTTGGTCCATTTCCAGGGTCAGGACGAGACCACGCTTGACACGAAGGAATAAACTAAGTAACTATATTATTATGATGTTGTCATGAATTTCACAGAGTTATGAATCAGCTGACATGTGTCAGAATATTTTGTTTCTGATCATGATTGTGTTTGATATCTGTTGTTTAAATCAGCTGTGCAGATGTCTGTGTATTGAGTGTGTGTGTGTGTGTGGTTCAAAATGTCCCCTCAAAAATACAAGACATTTTGGTCACCATGAGGAAAACAGCTTATAAATCATATTAAATTATGTTTTTTGAAAATGTAAAAATGCTGAAAGTTTTCTGTGATGGGTAGGTTTAGGGTTAGTGTATAGTATATACAGTATAAAAATCATTATGTCTATGGAAAGTCCCCATAAAATGTGTGTGTGTGTGTGTGTGTGTGTGTGTGTGTGTGTGTGTGTGTGTGTGTGTGTGTGTGTGTGTGTGTGTGTGTGTGTGTGTGTGAGAGAGAGAGTGGTCATCGACACCAGAGCTTCTGTGTGGTGTTTGCGGAAAGAGAAGTAAACACAATAACCCAACTGCCACATGAAAACCAGACCAACAAACCACAAACTGCACTTTAGACGCAAGTGTTTATAAACCACATTTTTTAAAAAGGTATTGTTTTGTGTATTTCTTTTCGGTTTGTTTTTCTTTATGTAGTAATGCAGTACTTTATGGTCAGTTTCCTAGTCCATACATAAAAAATTGTAGTATCAGCAATTTAATAAAAATCATGTTACATTTAACAGAATAAACAGTTCTTCTTATCAAGTAATAAAATGCATCATTAGCATAACTATAGGCTGTGTACAGTTGCCAGGAGAAAAAAAAACACACATTTATCACAACTATCAGCTTTAAAATTTAATTGAATCAAATTTCAATACATAGCAATGTAAATATATTCAGAATCAGTATTAACGCAGTTGTAATTAAAGGGCCGGTTCTCCCCAAAATTAAACTCACCCTGATTGTCTTGGAACACAAAAGGAGATATTTTATAGAATGTCCAAGCTGCTGTTAAGCTCCAAAAAAAGGACCAAAAAGATCTATAAAAGTAGACCGTATTCTCTTACATGATATTACAAGATTTGTAAAGTCATATGATCGCATGGTATGATGGAAGAAACTAAGTAACTATACTATTATGATGTTGTCATGAGCCTCCAAATTTGCTCCAAATTTAAGCCATTATTCCAACACATTCTCATGAGAATTGGTGGCTAATTTGTATGAATTTGTACAATTTCATTATTATGTAATCATATGATCCCCCATTGACGGTTAGGTTATGTTTGTTTTTTTAGGTTGTTTTTTTTTTTTTTTTTTAGAAATCCTATATTTTTGGTACAAATCGCATTGTACAAATTCATACAAAATCATTATTCACTGAAAATGTTGCCTTGATATATATATATATATATCAATATTTATATATCAATATATAATAAATTGCCTATAAAGTCAAACCAAACATTTTTCAGACACCTTGAACATTTCATTCATTAATACAGTTTATTCACTATAGTTTAAAAAATGCTAATAAAATATGACAAGACCTTGACAAGAGTGAAACTTTGTCAGAAAAAATTAATCCTAATTATGTCAGATAACACTTAAGCAAAACATGGTCAGGTCAAAGTGTCTGAATAATTTTTGGTTCCAAATTTGTATCAGTTTTACTCATAGTCCACTGTATGAAGAATCTTTGGGTATAATATGTCACAGTTTACTTTATTTTGCTATCCTCACTTACATAAATGAACTATAGTGTCCTGCACCCACTAGTAAAAATATATCAAAAATATCAAAAATGTCTGAATAATTTTTGGTTTGACTGTGTGTGTGTGCTTACATATCCCTTGCAGAATCTGCAAATTAACAAAATAAGAGGGATCATGCAAAACGTGTGTTCTTTTTTATTTAGTACTGTCCTGAATAAGATATTTTGCATAAAAGATGTTTACATATAGTCAAAAAATAGCTGAATTTATAAAAATGACCAGTTCAAAAATGTACATACTCTTGACTCTTGATACTGTGTGTGGTTACCTGATGATCCACGACTGTTTTTATGTTTTGTGATGGTTGTTCATGAGTCCTTTGTTTGTCCTGAACAGTTAAACTGACCAACGTTCTGATGCTCCAGAAGAAAACATGATGCATTAAGAACCAGGGGGTGAAAACTTTTGAACAAGATGAAGTTGTCCAAATTTGTCTTATTTTGTTTAAATATCTATTTTTTTTCATTTAATACTGCCCATCGGAAGCTACAGAAGATACTCACATGTTTCCCGGAAGACAAATTAAGTAAAATTTATCTTGATCTTCAGATCTTTTGAACACAGCTGTATATATATATATATATATAACATTTAAAAATTTTGATTATTTTACTACAGTAATATGTAACTGGGGAAAGAGCCGAGAAGTCCCAAAAACCCAGAGATTTAGTTTTAGCTCTTTCCTTTTCCACAGGTCACATTATAGATCTGTGTGTGTCCATTGTAACTGTGAGCACGAAAGTGAACACAACACAAATGTGTGCTTCTACAGAGAGAGACCGCTGTCTTTCTAAGCAGAACCAAATCGAACTGTCTGTAGCCTAACTATAAAACGGCGAGCAAACCTTCCCCGTCTCTGAAGCAAGTGCTAGAGCTGTTCCAACACGGTTGCCATTTTGCTCGCAGTTTTGTCATTTCCTTCGGGGCTAAGGTTGGCCCTGGCTCTCCTAATCTCGCACCAGTTGAGACTTCAAGCGCCTGTCACCTCGCTCGTAACGCTCCGCTGCCTGCCGCTGATTGGCTGGAGGCAGATTTATTTCACCCTGTCACAGCCAATCGCATGACAGCGCGGCTCAGGGTTCTGTTTAGTTACAGTGACAAACATGCTGATTAGAGGCGGGACATGATGGATGGATGCTGGCGGAGGAGTTTTTATCAGCTCATAATGGGCCTGATGTTGCACAGACACACACTCACATAAAGACTGCCCTCGGGGGTCACAGACACACACATACACACACACGAGGGGTCAGGAGCTAGAAAAGCATCTCCTGCCAGACCACACTCCCTAATGAAACGGCCCTGCTTTAAGTCATATACAGATACTTCATCATCATCATCATCGTCATCTTTGTCATTACACGTTTCCAGGCTTCGCCGCGCCTCCCTTTTGACGCACAGAGTGATTGAGACCCATTTTGGGCTCAAGAAAATAAAGCAAACCGTAATGATGGGAACTTGCAGAACCCCTTGATTATGTCAAAGCATAAGCAATATGTATTCACTGTGAAGCACAGCATTGATGGTGGTTTCCATCTGCGTTGTATCCAGAGTGTTTGTGCCAATTTAAAGAGAATGCTGCCTGCAAAGTGTGACAACCTGGCATGAAGTCATGCCTGAGATTGAAGTTACTCCTTCTTCGATTCGCCAGGACTCCTGTGCAGAACTCTCCAGAATGCCGGAGCAGTCAAGGTTGCCTGAGCATCTGATAAAGGATTTTCTCATTGTGATGACCTTGTTCTGAGGTACTAAACCTCAGCCACATGCCAACTGTGAATGGATTCAGAAATTTATTTCAGAAAATGAACATTTTCAACCTTATTTACTAAGTTTTAAAGATGGCAATCAAACAAACTTTGTTTGTCAGTTTTAGTTGCATAATTAGTTCCACACCATATGGACATGAATTATATTTCAAATCATGCAGTGTGAAGAGGAGAGGATTCTCCAAGCAATCAGAACAAGGAAGTCTATAATACCTGGAGAGAGTTATCCGTTAGAATTTCCATTCATCACAATGACACTTACTCAGCTGGCGCAAAATAGGATCTTGCATAAAACGCAAAAAACGGGACTTGCTACTGCCAATATATACATGACACGCTTCTGTGAGCAAGCAAGACATGCTGCTGCTGTACAATATGTACGCTACATGAATTACCCATAGCAGATCTATACAGGTGGAGCTGGGGAAGGTGGAGGGTTTCTGAAAGCGCACTGCACTGCTAAGGCAAATGCTAACCAAGTATTTGAAGGTTGAGCAAGCAAGCTCACAGGCCACTGATACAGCAGGAACCAATCAGCTGTGCCCTATAGATAACGATATGATTACAAACAGGTTGAGTTAAAGGACCTATTAGCCTGTGCCATCTAGAGTTTCATGACAGAACTTTGTATATATACCATGCCACATCTTTTATTTTTGCTACATTTTAAATGTATTTTATGCATAGATACCCAGGTGAAAAAAAAGTACACTTCTATAATGAACTTAAAGTGCTCTATTTTCTAATTTTGTACTTAATATACTAAAAATTCTTCTTTAGTACTTCTTAAGATAATCTTAAGAACATCTAATTCAACTGTGCTATTTTGAGACAGTATGAAATATGAACTAAAATGTGCTTTAATATACTATCTCTGTATTTGAAAAATATATTTAGCTACCACTATGGGTTCAAATGCACTGTAAGTGGTATCTAAATACATTTTTTAAACACAGAGATAGTATATTAAAAGCACATTTTAGTTCATATTTTATGCTGACTCAAAATAGCACAGTTGAGTACACTTAGATGTTCTTAAGATTATCTTAAGAAGTACTAAAGAAGAATTTTTAGTATATTAAGTACAAAATTAGTGCACGAAAATAGAGCACTTTAAGTACATTATAGAAATGTACTTTTTTTCACCTGGGTATTATTTTTTAAATTTTAAACAATATAAAAAATCCATAACAAAGATATGAACTTACATCTGTATAAAAATTAGAACCTTGAATAACTAAACAAAGAGTGAAAAAATATAAACTATTTCAGTATTTATTGCATGAAAAAGATTCATATCCATATTTAAAAAAGTATGACTGTCCACTAGTTGTGATGTAATTTCTCCACTCTGAACTATTTAATGTATTTGTTTACCAAGGAGACAACAGTATCAGTGAAGCACAAGCTCGAGACGAAATCCACAACTGTCATTTCCTTCAGAGAATGCTATTGAACACAAAACATTATTTGAAATGTCGTGGAAATTTTTAAATTTAAAAATATGTTCATTTGCAGTGTTGGGGAAAGTTACTTAATTAAAGTAATTAAAAGTTAAAGTATTACAATATTATAATTTTGCATTACAATATTGTGTTACTCCCTAAAAAAATAACTAATTGCATTACTTAGTTACTTTTCAAGAAAAGTGATGCGTTACGTTACTTTTGTGTTACTTTTTCTCACCTGGGCTAGGCTGTTTGTTTGTTTGTTTGTTTTTATAACAACAAAAAAAGTTCTATTTTTGGCAAATGTAAAGGCGCCAAAAAAGAAGCGCATCCCCTTTCACACCAAAAGTGAAATGAATAAGCCTCAGGCTGAAGGAAATGCAAATTCACACCTGTACAGTAGAGGGCGCAGCTCAAACAAACAAGTCTTTCAGCTGTGCTGCCATTCTAGAATACAGAAGAATAGGATGCAGGAGAAGTAAATGAGTAAATGTATGCTCATATTTAGTCTAAAACAAGTCTAGAATAACCATCATGTTCACACACAGCCCACACAACACCTCTGCACTCCCGATTTCTCTCAACATGGCGACAGGAGAGCTGTCAGTCAATAAATGGAAAAACAAAGTAACTTACATTACTTATTTGAAAAGGTAACTCAGATATTTTTTTGTAAATTTAAAAGTAATGCATTACTTTTCTTGTTACTTGAAAAAAGTAACCCCCGATGCCTTGCGTTACCCACAATATGTTCATTGCCCATAACTGAAGAAAATCCATTTATGTTGCTTGTTATTGTTTGTTTGTTGGGATATATAGCTACACTTGAATGTCCATAAATGGACAACATTTTCTTGGCTGTAGTAAGTGTCATCTACCAGCAGGGGCTAATTGGCCCATGTAAACCTTGGATCAGACCCCTTGGATCATACTTAAGATTTTGACTATATTCACAATGAAACAGGCAAAACCAAAAGAAAAAAAAAATCCTGTAGACTTGCAATGAAGGAGGGACCAGAGCCATACAGTATCCAGCACTTTTGACCAGAAACATTTGCAACTGCATGCTAAAAACAGTCCAGAACACCTAAGAAAGTCAATAGTAATGTACCAAAAACACTTCTGTTTAGTGAGCACACATCAACACATTGGAAACAGCCTAGCATAATGTTTTGAAGAGGAAAAAACACTTACATTGCCTGCAGAAAATTTCACAGAGGTTTACATTTTTCAGAGGGCAAAATGTGAGTCCAAATGAAATAAATTTTTTCAGCTTTGTTCATTCAATATGGCATTTATGAGATAACATCAATCATTATTTGATAACATCTAACATCAAATCAAAGAACCAGATGTAAAAGCAAAACCACAACTTAAAGTATTCCACAAGCCAATCAGCTGAAGCAGTCGCTGATTGAGTCGAAAGACAGGCAGAGCGAGAGCTCGAGGCAGCCTCTCATTTGCATTCTTTGAGAAACAGATGCTATCCAGCATTAATTGCTCCAAACGGCAATGTTCATAAAGAGTTATTGGACTTTAAATACCAAGGTTAAGAAGTGTATACCCTTGGAGGTCTGAGACGCATTCTAGGGTCTCTCCCTCTGTGGCCTCTCCTCTGAGGTGGGACTGTTGGGTTACATCACAGGGAGTACTGGCTCTAAATTGGATGCAGAGAGTGAGAAGTTCAGCACTACCCTGGGGCAAGGAATATTTTTCCATTTATTTCAGAGAAGAATGAAAGAGTGGAGGGAGGGAACAGGGGAGCGACATGCAGACAAAGGGGGCGGAACACATTACAGGTTAAGTAATGAGTAATCAACAACAGCTCCGTTTTTGTACACCTACACTCAATCTTGCATGCAACCGAAGCATGGCAGAGCGTAAAACGGGGCCTGGCTGGAGTCAGAAGGCTCTCCTCCCCGTCCTCAATGAGAGCAAGCAACAAATTATAATTAACGTTGTTATAACAATGTTACAACATGTTGTAACAAGTAATTAATGATCATAGGAGGATAATGAATGATTTTTACTTACAATTTTGCTTACAAAATCTGTTCATATTTACAATGCTTACAATTACAGTTTTACAACGTCACATTGCTGGTTTGCAATAGAATACTTAAAGTACTGTATAATACTTGCTATATAAAATACTTTCTCCTGTACTAACTTGGGGGCCGTTTACACAACACCATTTTCAACTGAAAATGGAAAACTTTGTATGCGTTTTAGCTGTTCATTTACACAACAATGGCGTTTTGGGGGCCTGAAAATGCAAAATTTTTAAAACAAAGTGCACATTTTTTAAAATTATACAGTTTGTTTCAGTGTAAACTACAAAAACACGAATTTGTGTAAACGGTGAAATCATGCAAATGTGTATTACTTGTTCAGTCTATATGCGTGTAGTGTTTCTTTACAAAGTGACATCGCCAACTACTGGCCTGGGATGAATAATACAGCGGTTTTAATCGTTTTCATGGATCTGTGCAAACGGGGATTGTTTTGACAATGTTGTCGCCTGTACGTGAAAAACACAAATGAAAAAGTTTTCTGTTTTTAGTACATCATTGTTGTGCAAACGTACCCTTAATATGCAGTCAGGAATAAAATTCTAACCGTCCTTTGGGTCAAAAATGAAAATTCTCTCATTAATTTACTCACCTTCATGTCATTCCAAGCCCATTAGACTTTTGCTCATCTTCGGAACACAAATGAAAATTTTTTCTAAGAAATCTGAGATCTTTCTGTCCCAGTTACGCAACTACCACTTTGACGCTTCAAAAATTTCATAAAGAGATCGTAAAACTAATCCATACGAATTGAGCGGTTTAGTCCAAATTTTCTGGAGAGACTCACTTTAAATCATGAACAGATTGAATTTCGGCTTTTATTCACATATAAACACTCATCAACTCACACATCGGTTGTGGTAAACCTAAGCTCAAGCATGTTCACTTGATGCATGCGAGTACCAATGAGGTTCATTCTCGAGTGTTACACAGCAAGTTTGAGCTTGTGGAAGAGGTTTGTTCTCGTGTGTCAAGTAAGTTCGGTTGAGCTTCTGTTTGTGTTCGCTGATCAATTGTTTATATGTGAATAAAAGCCTAAATTCAATCTGTTCAGTGGAATAGTTTTATAATCTCTATGAACTTTTTGAAGCGTCAAAGTGGTAGTTGCGTAGCTGTCTATGGAGGGACAGAAGTCACTCAGCTTTCATTAAAAAGATCTTAATTTGTTTTCCGAAGATGAACGAAAGACTTACAGGGTTGGAACAACATGAGGGTGAGTAATTAATGACAGAATTTTCATTTTGGGGAGAACCATCCCTTTAAGGGACCAATATGTACCCTTTATACCCCATTTTTCCATTTGTGAGATATTGAAACATTGTGAGCTTGACTCAAACTCGTATCTTCCACATGAACACCATGGTACAATTTGCCACTAGGCCATAGCTGCTATACATGCACATATTCTTTGAAAAGCTCTTTCATATCCATTCGCATTTAATTATCCAAACATTCCAAGCAGAAAATTGACATTGACTCTCTGGTCCTTCAGTTCTGTAAGAGCACAATGTAGCGAATGTAGCGCAATTTGGAAATTTTACAAGAATTCCTTTATACTGCTGTTTTATATCATGATGTTAGCAGAGGCTCAGTAGCAGCAAAAGTGTTTTTCAACATTAGGTACACAGTACCTAATAATTAATTAATTATTTTTACGTAAGTACATAGTACATAGTACATAGTAGTTAAATACACCTAATGTATGTATTTCATGTGTATCTAGACTATGAATTATTTTACTTGCATTTTTTAATGGATAAATATTACAACTTACTTCAAAAACATACTGTCATATTTCACAACAAAATCAAAAGAAACCAGAAAATACTATTAAAGGTTGCCCTTTATTTTAAGGTGTCCATGCTACAGTGCAATTATTCAATTAAGTACTGAGTAATGTTAATTAACATCTACTCACTGTAGGATTATGGTTAGGATTAGGGTTTGGTTTACTACACTGTTTCACTAGTTATTTCTTGACATTGCTTGCTGTTAAGAGTTTCCTATAGTCTGTGTGTGAGTGTGAGGACACACATATTTCCCATAACACACTTCTCACTTCACACTCTCCCAGTACACACAATAAAATTATGTTTGGTACTAATCACCTGATCATTGACTATATTAACGCCTCTTCACCATCAATCGTAGGCACACAGGATCAGATCCAAATGCTATGACCGTACCATACGCAACCACAACAATGATTTTCACAGTTGATCATTATTCACTAGCTTCGACTACTGTCATTCTAGCAGATGGGCCCTATGTAAATGATTTGATTTTGGCCTGGTGTCAGAGAAGCGCTGTGACTGTAATCTAGTGAAGGCGAGAGTGCTAAGCCACCATGAAATAGAGGTTGGAGTCTGGGCCCGGGTCCAGTTTGCTTTGTCACTCTGCCAAACCATCTGTATGGACCAGAGGGAAGCCCAGACATTTACAGTGCAGCCCATACTACTTGAATTTATTTTCAACTAATATTGTGAATGTGAAAGTCAAGCGCTTTTGATTTTGGGTTCAAGACCTCCTAGTACCTACAGATTTAGGGCAGTAGAGTGCTTGGGCACGTTCCAAGTCACCGTCACTCTTTTACAACTGAGTATGAACAATTTCTGGAAACCTAAAATATATTTGCTTTTTGAGGCATTGACATTTTATCATTGGCCTGCCTGAATCTTATTTAGAAACAAAACTGCACTAAAAAGCAAAATAAATTTTACGTTAAGTGTTCCATACACCACTCTCTGTCATATTTTGAGAACTTGACTGAATAATAATAAATAGTATAGATCAGCATATGTTTATGGGTTTATAATCTTGAATGAAATTAAAGTAATAATGCAAAAAAGAGAAAAAAAATTCTGTGGATTCTGTTCATATTTTAAACAACAAAAATTAAGTTAGTTATGTTTGTTCATAAAACTTAATTTTTGTTGCATTGAGCTCATCATGAAGATCTAAAAATCTAGGTGGAAGTATGAATTAAAGGACAAAGCAGATTTTTCAGTTCATATCCTAGGGGTTTTGAAATCTTCATCATTATAATCTATTTCACCGACATGACTAAATTACTCCTTCTTTAGTCTCATGCTGCATTTTTGTGAAAAATTGCTTTCTTATGTAGATTTTTTTTTTTTTTGTTCTGCTGAATTTTTTCAGTTCAAAGAGAACACATTGTGTTTATCCACCAATAAATCTGGGGTGACAGCCAAAATATTTGAGCAAATTTGCTGGACCGAAGATCTGATATTCAAATCTCTGTAGACAAGACCTCTGGATAATTCAGCTGTGAATGTCATGTGTCCAACAATCTGTAAAAGAAAACAAAAGAAAATCTGTTTTTTTTTTTTTTTTTTTTTTTTTTTTTTGCAGAACAACAAAGTATTGAACACTAAAACAGTTTTCTTGTTTTAAATTTTAGATTTTTTTTTGTTGTAGTAAATGATTTAGATATTGGGTAACACTTTAGGGTCCAGTTCTCACTGTTTACTTGCTTATTAGCATGCATATTAGTTGGATATTGGCTGTTTATTAGTACTTATAAAGCACATATTAATGCCTTATTCTGCATGACCAGTAAAATCCACAGAATTAAATCAACTCTGCTCAGATAACATTTGGTCCCTCTCTGAATAGTGTTAAAATAACACTGAAGCAGAGTTAAAGTTAATGAGATAATTAAGCTATTAATTCAGGGATGATTGAACATTAATGATGAACACCTGCTGTTAACAAGCAGAATAACTGAAGAAAAGAGAAACACAAGAACTACAAGTGACTTCAGCCAAAACCATTTAATTGAAATCAACTGAAGTTAAAAGACATTAAATCTCTCAAGATATGTTTTACTTATTACTAACCATATTGACTTTATTTCTGTCACATGTCTAAATAATTTCTTTTTGAGAATTAACAGAGGTTTAAATGTTGTTGTTTTATTGGTCAATAAATTATGCCACCATCGTGGTGGTCAGGGTTTGTTTTAGTTGGGGTCTTGACCTTTTTATGTTTTTAAACTAATTTGTGTTTGAACAATTGCAATAGTGTTTCATGGCAAACACTTGTGCATTGCTGAATCAAAAGACTAAAGGAACAGATCCACATAAATTTGCAGCTTGAAAGCCATTTCAAATAGGCATCACAAAGAGGTCTCGTTCTCTTTGGTTTCTTGACTGAGATTCAGCTATCAAAAAAATTGCAACAAAAAAATTCCATTAAACAAATGCCACCATAATACTTCAGTGCTAAAAATGAGCAGCTATTACAGCTCAGGCTTATACAAGAAAATATAGCATACAATCCTCAACAGTGGTGACAATAATTATTCATACTGCAGTGCATGATGGGAGTTTTGTCCTATGGTGATACCCAGCATGCATTGTAGCATGAAGCATCTTATTTTTATCACCATTGTTGAGATTCATATGCTGATTCTTGATGTCTGTGTGTGTCTAAGTGATGCAGTAGTTCAATTTTTTTTATGCACTGCATGGTTTTAAAATTAAACAGTATATCTGTTTGCTGCAGCACTTTCTTCTCATGTTGTAGTTTCACAGGGTTACTAATGCAAAACCAAAATGTACAAATGACTAAACATATGATCAGTTGCTTTGGATACAATCAGGCCATCTCACAATGACTATATCAGCATATGAGCACTGACTTCACAACAACATATGCATTGTTGCAGAGAAAAATCTAACATAGAAACGATCTGCTCCTTTAGTCTTTTAATTCGGCAATGCACAAGTGTTTGCTGTGAAACACTATTGCAATTGCTCAAACACAAATTATTTTAAAAACATAAATAGGTCAAGAAATAGGCCCAACTAAAACAAACCCTGACCACCACGATGGTGGCATAATTTATTGACCAATAAAACACCAACATCTAAACCTCTGTTAATTCTCAATAAGAAATGATTTAGACATGTGACAGAAATAAAGTCAATATGGTTAGTAATAAGTAAATCATATCTTGAGAGATTTAATGTTTTTTACCTTCAGTTGATTTCAAATAAATGGTTTTGGCTGAAGTCACTTGTAGTTCTTGTGTTTCTCTTTTCTTCAGTTATTCTGCTTGTTAACAGCAGGTGTTCATCATTAATGTTCAATCATCCCTGAATTAATAGCTTAATTATCTAATTAACTTTAACTCTGCTTCAGTGTTATTTTAACACTATTCAGAGAGGGACCAAATGTTATCTGAGCAGAGTTGATTTAACTCTGTGGATTTTACATCCCTTAATCCTAACCAATACCTAAACTTAACAACTACCTTACTAACTATTAATAAGCAGTAATTATGAGTTTACTGAAGCAAAAGTCATAGTTAATAATTAGTTAATAGTGAGAATTATTGTTATTAGTGAGCCCTAATCTAAAGTGTGACCATCATGCTCAGCGGTTTTCCTGCAGAATTGGGCTACTTTTACATTGTTGCAGTGTATTGTTTTTCATGTCCACGGGTTGAATCGACCCAAAATAACGCGATATTTAGTCCCTGGAATGCGAATTTTACCAGGGGAACCCCTTGAAATGGATAGTTTTGGGCTAGTTTTGAGGAGCAATTGGGCGGGTTTTGTTGTGAAAACCTGACAACCCTGATTATGCTAGAACGAGACTGTCCTCCAAAAAAAAAAAAAAAAACGACCCTATAGGTCATTTTTCAAGCACCTTATTACGACCTGGAATGCAAATTTTACCAGGGGAACCCCTTGAAATGGATAGTTTTGAGGAGCAATTGGGCGGGTTTTGATGTGAAAACCTGACAACCCTGATTATGCTAGAACGAGACTGTCCTCCAAAAAAAAAAAAAAAAAAAAAACGACCCTATAGGTCGTTTTTCAAGCACCTTATTACGACCTATATTTACATTTTGAAGTCATGCGCCCTCTAGTGGGCATAAAAATAGTGAAAAAAATAATGTCGTGTTACGTCTGTCGTCATGAAATGACGTATGACTGTCGTTACCAATCAAAATGCGTGTTCATTTAAATGCAGTGTGTTGACTTTTTACACCATATCTCCTATTTCCATTTAGCAAAACAAATTTTTTATTAACGACTACTCCCTAAACCTAACCTTAGTGATTTATAGTGCATACACACTTTATGAGCACATGTGTTCCCTGGGATCGAACCCACGATTGCATGATCACATGATTGCATATTGTTATTACAATGCTCTAGCATGATGCAGATAAAAGGGAACAATGTGTTAAAATGAAAGTGTCCTGTTGTTGAAAGGGGCGCAATTTTAGCAAACGCTCCTATGGGTCATATTTCATGAACTAAAATGAAAGTGTCCTGTTGTCGATAGGGGCACCACTTTAGTAAACGCTCCTGTGGGTCGTATTTCAGGGAAGTGACAAACGACCTATATGGTCGTATTGGTTGGAGGATATGTTGGCTAGAACATATGACTCTAATTAAATGAGAAATTATAACTTTTTAAACATAATAAGATTGCCCCTATTAACCTCAATGTAGAATCTAACTACCTTTTCTCTGTAGATTGTTCACCTAAAAATTTAAATTCTTACACAAAAAGGGAAGGTTTGGAATGACATGCGTGAGTAAATGATGACAGAACTTTCATTTTGGGTGAATTATGCCTTTAAAATTATGAGGAGCTTAATAGCTTGACAAGCAGTTCAATAACAAAGTATACTGTAGTTTTCCCAGGACTGGAAGGTTGTATGCACTTAATGCCATTGTAGATATTTACACCAGTGTCCCTTGTGCAGTTTTCCCACTGCAGTGACATTCATTGGATTTTTCCTGTTTTGTTTTCATGCGTATCAGCAAGACTGATGGGCTCTTGATAAGAGCATTAGATCCTGTCTTGCGCCTCAGGCTTGGTTTTCTTAAGGTGTTGGTGTCCTTTGAATTCCCCGTCCTCTCCCTCTTCCATGTTTTGATTTCTACTTAAAGTCTGATGTCTTTGCCCTCCCTCTGGGGCACCATTAGCTTGTATGCTAATAGGGCTATGCATATTCTATTAGTGCTGTCATTGCAGGATGGGGGACATATGTGGTAAGGGGCACTTTGGGGGCAATAAACCCAGCAAGGGGGCTCTGGCTGCTCTCGTACCATCAGTCATCTTCCTGTCTTGAATGGGGGTGACTTATAGACTTCCTTCCAGCCATGACTTGGCACAGTCTCTCAGTTTAATCACTGACTGCACTGTGATTGCTGCACTGCCATTTTGGAACATAAGCTCTGTTCCAAATCCTAGTGAGTTGGATACCATATAGCATTTCAAGGCACAGGTGCAATCGCAACACAAAGACTGTTCTAAAACAACAGGCAACATAATAATGCTAACATACCTTTAGCCCCAAATCCAAGGATTAAGACGTCTTAAGCTCAGTCTAAGCTTCTTAATAAATATACCTAATAAAGTTTTAAATATGGATATTATTCTTACAAAAACCCATTGCTTTGCTTCAGAAGGTTTTTATTAACCCCCTGGAGCTGTATGGATTATATTTATGATGGATGGACGCATTTTTGGGGGGCTTCAAAACAGAATATTTTGTTGTACGAATATCTGAACATGCAATATATCAGAAAGAACAGAGCCTCTGCTTTAAAAAGCAAAACAAAAACATTTTATTCTAGCTTCATGCATTCTGTTTTTATCTTGAATATGGGTGTTACATAAAAAAGCAACACTGTGAACAAAAAGCTGAGAAAATGAGTGCTTTTGTTGAAGACTACATCCAGATGAGATTCAGAACGATGATCAAAACACAGATGGAGTAGATCGAGTCCATCAACACCCCCAAAACTTCACAGTCCTGTACCTCTTCATTGGTCAACATTTCATTCAGTAACATTAGGCATTTTTGATTTATATGTGACCCTGGACCACAAAACCAGTCATAAGGATACATTTTCTGAAATTGAGATTTATACATCATCTGAAAGCTGAATACATAAGCTTTCCATTAATTTATAGTTTGTTAGGATAAGACAATTTTGTCAGAGATACAACTATTTAAAAATCTGGAATCTGAGGGTGCAAAAAAATCCACATTTTGAGAAACTTGGCTTTAAAGTTGTCCAAATGAAGTCCTTAGCAATGCATATCCACTCACAAAAAGAATGATCATGAAACATGATCTTTACTTAATATCCTAATGATTTTTGGCATAAAAGAAAAATCAATAATTTTTACCCATACGATGTATTGTTGGCTATTGCTACAAATATACATGTGCGACATATGACTGGTTTTGTGATCCAGGGTCACATATGCTGTTTAATGTTTGGTGATCACGTTCATTTACATGTTCGTAAGCAATGCTTCTTTCACTTGTTTCTGCTTCTTCTTCACCTGTGTTTTGATCTTGAGATTCTGTACTCTTTCAGAAGATGTGTAATAGCGCCCCCTACTGTATAACAGTGAAAACATGGAACATGGGAAGGGTTGTGTCATAAATGATGGCGGGGAAAGAGTTAAGTAGATTTGAAGTAAATTCCTATGTACACTAAAAGTGGACTACACAAAAATGTACATACTCAGAATTAGGAACATATCTCTTTTCTTTATAAATCAAAATTTTCAAACAATGTAAGTTTATAAGACAGTATGTAAAACTATGTGAAAAAAGTTTTTAATAGGGTACTGTTACATGTTTGGTTTATTTGTTCATGTTTAATACCGCTCCAATGGTTCCATCCATTCCTGCCTTCCTGCATTTCCCTGTGTCCGAAACTGGGTTTCTAACAACACTGACCTGGGGGCCAAAGTTGCAGACCCGCCGTTTACATCTGTCAGGTCAGTGCTGAAGTCCACTTCTCTTCCTCCGTCTACAGCTCCTAAGATCATCCCAGTCCTCAGCCCAGTGAATAGGAAATTCCAGAGTCTCATTCCAAAATGGCCGGCTCCCTTCCAGAGTCTCTTCCAGACATGGCTGCCTCTATTCCAGAGTCTTGTCCCGACATGGCCGCCATTCCAAAGCCTTGTCCCTTGTCCCAAGATGGCCACCATTCCAGAGCCTCGTCCCAAGATGGCCACCATTCCAGAGCCTCGTCCCAAGATGGCCGCCATTCCAAAGCCTCGTCCCAAGAAGATGGCCTCCATTCCAGAGCCTCGTCCCAAGATGGCCACCATTCCAGAGCCTCATCCCATCATGGCCGCCATTCCAGTGCCTCGTCCCATCATGGCCGCCATTCCTGTGCCCCGTCCCATCATGGCAGCCATGCATGTGACCCTAGAAGTATTGCTGGAGTATGAGGGGATGTCTTGGAGCCTAAATATGGCTCCAGCCCCTGACCAGAGTCCATTAATGCTCCAGCCCTTGAGCATGTTACAGAGTCCAATCCAGTATGTTCTCCAGAGTCTGGTCCAGTATGTTCTCCAGAGTCCGGTCCAGTATGCCCATGGCCATAGTGGCCGAGCCTGGGGTCCGGGAGATGGCCGCAAAGGCCCATCCTCCCAGGCCTCCTGAACTGCCGGTTGCCCTGGTCCCCTGAGCTGCCGGCTCCGCCCTGGTCCCCTGAGTTGCCAGCTCTGCCTTGGTCTCCTGTGTTGCCGGTTCCGCCCTGGCTCCCTGAGCTGCAAGCACCACCCTGGAGGCTTCCTATCCTGCCAAAGACACTCCTAGTCAGCCTCCAGGGTGCCCACCCTCCCACCCCAGTTTGTGGTGCGAGGATGCACCTTCCAGGGAGGGGGAGTAATGTTACATATTTGGTTTATTTGTTCATGTTTAAAGTTTGTATTTCTTTAGTCACATGTCTCCTTTGTTCTCAGTTTCCTGCCACTAGTTTTTCATTTAGGTTACTCATTTCAGTATTGTTTGTTACCATGGTTACTCATCAGTCCCCTCATTTGCCACACCTGTATTGATCCAATCATCTTTGTTTGCACTTAGTATATATTTTCCTGTGTTTCTGTTCCCTTTGTCGGTTCTTGTTAACGTTTATAGTATTGTGGTTTTCTTCTGTTTGATTTCTGGTTCCTGAGTATTTTGTCATTAAAGTCTGCCTTCCAGTATTCTTCCTTGTCCTGAGATTTTAAATACCACGTTACGTAACAGGTACTCAGTCAAAATCAAGTATACTTAAATATAATAAATTATAAATTATTAAAATTAATAATTACACTTAAGTATATCTTGATCAAAAAGATTGAGTACAAGTATCGTATAATATTACAACCAAACTTAGACTTTTCTGTCATTATAAGTCATGAAATTTGAAGTATATTTCTGAGAAGTACATAGACATACGTAGACATATACTTTCTTATTTTTAGTTTAAAAGATACTACTAGCACACTTCTTTTTTATTATTCAGATATTATATATTATATTATATATTTCAGGTGTCATAAAGCACACTTTTTTTTTTTTTTCAGAGCAGTTTAAGGCTGAAAGTTCTCAGTGAAACATAATATTCCACTAGAAAAGATGTAGAGCATTGTATTTCATTACATTATAGTAGACATTTCACCAGTTGCGTTTCTTTTTTGGAGGGCTTTTAAAATCTTGATATTTACTTTATGTGGACTTTGATGTCATAGTTCATCGTAGTTGCTAGTGAAGTGTTTGGTTTTGTGCAACATTCTTGTTGAAAAATAAAAGTTGAAAAGTAGTTTCAGAGGCGGAGCAAGTCATTTTGATGAAAGATCACAAAGGCAAACATTTTTTTTCTTTGGAATAACGAGTACCAATGAATTATGTACAACAAAACCAGCAATGTTTAGGTAAATAGGGCAACATATAATTTTATGTTGACTTTAATACTATTTTGCATTTGCTCACCAATATTTGTTGTAAAAAAATATCAAAAATAATGTCTATAATTGAATTATTTAATTGCCAATGCAATAAAACAGCTGCAAATGTTCTAAACCTGCTATCCATCTGCACATTCAACAGTCTCTCCCTCCCTTCTGCATCTAACCGATAAAGTGCTCCTTAAAAATTGGAAAAACATGTCAGATATAAAGTGTGCTTGCACATATAAGAAGCTGAATTAAACCATAGCTGAGCTGAAGTGGCAGTTTTGCTAGGAAGAGCAAGATGTGTTTCTCTGCCGTGGTTCTGTTCTTCGGCAGTGCTCTATTCATGAATCACTTTAAGTACTTTAGACAAAACAAAAGTTTAGAGATGATGTCACGATACGACTGATTTGTTTGCGTTCGTTCTTGATGATGTGCAGAGGTCATTGTTATGGCCTGTTAAAAGTGTTTGCACTTCTTTCGTTTTTCATTTTCATCTTGCTGTTTCTAGCAGCATCCTACAACGGTCACGAAAGAAGGAATAAATCATGGTTTAGATAAAACGACCACTGAATTATATGCCACAAAGAGACAGAAAGCACAGAAAAAATATATCTCGTTATGCTTCTACCTAAAACAGATGAAGCTTTTATGGAAATGTGGAAACAATTAGTTTTAGGGTCCTCTTTTAGAGTAATTCCCAAATGAAACTCGCTGGCCCTGTATTTATGAAGCCCATTGCAGAGGACTCTAATGAGGCTATTAAGGAAAGGGTTGGCCGACTTTGATCTAAATGTGGTGATTTTTACAAAAACATCTCATCATGATAGATACTCATAACTCAGAGGCCTTAATTGTGCTTAATTTGTTTGGAATAGGAATGTGCTTTCAATTAGACTGTGCATTCTGCCCACATGTTTAAAGGAGCCTGTCAGGGAAAATTAAGAACTAGTTTGCTTTGGAAGTGACTGTTTTTTATCACATTTAAGAGAGTCTTGAACAGAAGGCAAAGGATAATTAGGCTCTAAACAGAGGCCTGGGCAAGGAATGAGGAAGAGACGGGGACAGAATGAGAGGGCAAATTAAAAATGTATGTGCTCGGGTGGCAGCCTATAGATCCAGAGGCTGAAGCCTGCGACTAACGTTATTGGTGTGACTGCTTTTAACTGGTCACGCCATTTTGCATGCTTAAGGGCTAGAAGAGATGGTAATTCCATAGCGATGTACTGTATCAAACTCTGTGGGAGCAGTGAAACATAATAGCACAGGTTGAGCACATTTTGGTGTCATAGATGCTTAAAAATGAAATATTGCAAAAGCAAGAAAACATTTCTTCTAAAGTTCTAAATTATACATTGTCCAAAATGTAGGTCAAAGATCACTTTTGTCAAATGTTAGCAGAGTTAGCACCGCTTTTGTAGTGTTAAAGGGTTAGTTTACCCAAAAATAAAAATAATGTCATTAATTACTCACCCTCATGTCGTTCTACACCCGTAAAACCTTTGTTCATCTTTGGAGCTTTGGAGCTTTACGAATCAAATCAGTGATTCGGAGCGCCAAAGTCACGTGATTTCAACAGTTTAGCCGTTTGATAATGGATCCGAATCACTGATTCGATTCGTAAAGCTCTGAAGCAGTGTTTTGAAATCGGCCCATCACTATATTGTTGAAAAGTCATCATTTTGTTTTTTTGGCACGCAAAATGTATTCTCGTCGCTTTATAATATTAAGGTAGAACCAATGAACTCACATGAACAGATTCAAATATGTTTTTAGTACTTTTATGGATCTTGAGAGAGGAAATGTCATTGCTGTGAATGCAGGCCTCACTGAGCCATCAGATTCAATCAAAATATCTTAATTTGTGTTCTGAAGATGAACAAAGCTCTTATGGGTGTAGAACGACATGAGGGTGATTAATAAATTACATTATTTTCATTTTTGGGTGAACTAACCCTTTAACCTCACATTGCGGTGCCAAACTTGTACAGTGTGAAATGATGCGGTGTTAGAATGTTACAGCTAGACGCTTAGCAATGGATAACCAGTAGCGTGCCTCATATTCACGTGCTTTAGACAGTCACAGAAACACTGCGCATTGTATATAAACAGTAAATTCAACGTTTGAGAGGAAAAGTGTCAATTGCTGACAGAAAACGTGACAATTTGAGTGAAGAAGAGACCGTTTCATTCTTAGCTTTATAGTCCGAAATGTCCATTCAGTATAAACTCGATAGAACAGTTGGCAATACGAGGATGCGCAATGCTAGAGCTATAACAGGTCGCGTGCTGCGTTTATCCAATCAATGACGCTGACATCTATGCAAATAAGGAAGTTAACCCAGGATTTAGCAATGTACAATGTACAATGTGAAATGCCAGTTTATGAATACCCAGGATGAATTGTTAACCCCGGGTAAAATATAAACAGAGTGAAACGTGAAGCATGATAACCCAGGATTCTGTTTACCCGAGGTTTAGAATGACCCAGGGTTAACTATTTCAATTGTGAAAAACCCTTCTGACAACTTGAGTAGAATAAAATTCATATATTGACTAAAAACCAGTTGGAAGAAAAAATTCCTGATGCATTTGTTTGCAGATGCTACTTGGGTATTTTTTTATCTAATGCAATAACAATTTAAGTGTAGTTTAAATGTTCAAATACTTTTGGTGGCCACTATATTAAAAAAAATAGATGTTTCCACGGATTTTATTTTTCAAGGCTATAGACTTGCAATACATAACCATTTCACGTTTTGCTGAATTGGTGGCTAATTCATATGATCTCATTTGTACGCTTTCATACGACCTGTTTAAACACCAGTGATGGTAGGTTTAGGAGTGGTCCTTCATAATGAGATTAGTTTGAAAATCATATGTTTTTGTACAAATCAAATCATACGAATTCATACGAAATCGCCACCTTGTAAAATACTTGAGTTTTCCCGTGAGATCGGGTTAAAAAAATTTAAATGATGCACAATGTATCTACAATACATTATTGTTGACTAAACAAAAGTTTAGAAATTATGTCACAATACCATATAACAATGCAGAGGTCATTGTTATGGCCTGTTAAGAATATTTTCACTGCACATATTAGTAATAATAATAATAATAATAATAATAATAAACATTATATAATTAGATGTAGTAACCATACATCATAAGCATTTTTTTGTAAACCATCTTTACATATTTGAATCTAAACATCCATTAAATATAAAGTATTTATTACTCTATTAATACATTATTGATAATGAACAAAATAAGTATTGCCAGTATGTATTATGAATTGAGTTCCTCATATATCAAGACTGATTACTACAGTTTCATTACATCACATGCACTGTGGCGCACACACACGCACGCACGCACACACAGGCACACTGAAAACTTAATATTGTCAGTCATGTGACTACATTTACCAAAGATTCCCCTCTGTCTTTCTCTCTCTTTTCTAAGTGTCTCTTGAGGTCTCTGGCGTTCTGCTCCATTAGACGTGTCTCATCATATCTGCTGTGTGTCAGTGCATCAGAGATCATGTCTACTCACACACTCTCAGCGCTCGACCACAGGGGTTTCATGTCTAATGGCTTGAGAGAGATACTGTGGATTCACTCAAGACATCACATCACCCCTGCGGCACGAGGAATCTCTTTCATTCCTGATGCATTGTGGATAATATGACGGTGTGTTATCTTGTTCAGGGAGCCAAAGCTGTCATGTCATTCATTTTTGTCACACCTGTTTAAACAAGGGTTTGCTAATTGAAGTCATTAAATTGCCCAAATGTTTTGAAAAGCAAGCAAATGATTCTTTTTGTTGGAGATGCACATCATCTTTTTTGTTCAATTTATGGAGGACATAAAGAAAACTACTGTATCCTTTAGAATTCCCATTAATCCCAATATCAGTTTTTATGTGCATATTACCATCTTGGACTTTATTTTTAATTTTGTGTGAAAATGTCTTGGCAAAAAATATATTCATATAACTTCTGGTTCATTAGTCAAATTGTAAATGAAAGGTTGAGTGTATATGTGCTGTATACTGCACATATTGGTATTTGATGCACAGAAAATAAAAATTACACAGTACACATACTGCATACCATACATATTGCAGAAATAGTATGAGCGGAGTGTATACTATTACAAACATAACCCAAAATCTGTGTTGTGCTTTAATTAGTTGGAACGAACACTGTAAATGGAAACACAAGGCAACTTGTTACCATGTTGTAACTATGTTATTACTATATGTGAATCATTTTAACAATTAAAATACTTTTACCAAGACAAAATCGTGTAAGTAATTTAATTTTGCATTGACGGCAATTAAGCTAATATATTGTAGCTAATTATATTCATTCAGACAGTCACTAAACTTAGAGTTAAACTGAATTAAGTAGCTTTAGTTTGACTAACCTTCATGTGTCATACTGAAACAAGTAGGAAGGATAGAATTAATGCATTTTTAAAAAATACTGATTGAAGGAGCACATGGTTTGCGTTAGAATCATCTTTAGAAGCCGGTAACTCTGGGAGTTGCAGCATATATTGTGGTTTGTCAAAAAAAGGGGATTAATAAACTCTGAAAAAATAATACGCCAAAGGAAGGCGCATATTAATATCTCTTCTTTGGAATCCAGGCACCCCAAAGCTATTAAGCTGTTCCTGCTCCCCCTTTTGCTTTGTTCTTGGGAAATCATGCCAAAAGACTTAATTAGGCTGAATAATAGCCAAGCATGCGCGGGGCGTAATCCCTTCCACTGACGGCGTGTGTTAATGGTTTCCTTGTCACTCACTGGACTTATAAGAAAACATGTTTCCTTTCAGTACTCTGATCTGCTCTCCGCAGGCTCCCTGGCCCTCTCCACTTCTCCTTTTCTTCTTTCACTCTGCCTCTTTCTCCCTCTCCCTGGCGTTTTGATTCAGCTGAAGGGAATTATGATGAATCCAGCTAAAGTCTGGCACAAAGTCCGCCTTCAAGTTCTCAAATGAGAGAACAAATTACTCACTTCCTGTCCTCATATTAAGTAGACTTCTTAGGCTTCTCTCTCTTTTTTTTTTTTTTCTCTACTTCTTCTTTTTTGTGCAGTTAATGAAAAGTTATTGTTTGCTCTGGAACAAATTGTTTTCTTAATCCAGTAAAAACATCTAAACACTTTTAAAACACAATAATTTTTCTTAAGTAGCGAAATTATGTAAGATGAGACTTTGCACCATTTATAAATGAACAGAATTCCAGAATTCGATTTAAAGTAGGATGCATTACTCAAAGAGGATGCAGAAATAAATTTAAGGAAGTAGATTAAAATCAATTAAAATTCAGAGAAATCTGTGTATCTGTAATAAGTAAGTTTTAACTAAAAAGTAAGACAAGCTTTGAATGATGGTTTGTTAAAATCTTGTCTGAAAGGTTTGTCAAAACCTGTACCTAATTTATGTATACTTTACTTTCATTGTATTAGCCAGGATTTCATTTCCCAGAATGCCCTTACTTGTTGAATTTCTGCATATTACAAAATTCAACTTCCTGTAATTCTGATTCCAATTACAATGCAACTTCCTGTGGGGTGTTGCCAATTGAATTCAAGTTACAAGTCATGAACTGGAAGGGAGCCAACTCTTCAGGTCCGAATTTTGAACTCATTCCCATTACTGCAATGCAATGCTTTTTTAGATTTTTTTTCCTCAATAATAATTCTATTTAGATTCTGATTATGGTAACATTTAAATTAAAATAGCATAAAAAAGAGATATATTTATAAATACTTTGATTTAATTTACTATAAATATTGCATTAAGTAATGCAAATATATATATTTTTTTTCCATCACCACATGCCAGGGTCATGTTTGTTTCTTTTGTGTTTTGGTTTTGATTTTGCCTGTGTTTTCATTGCTTGTTAGTTGTCATGGTTTCTAATTTAATTACTTATCATTGCCACCTGTCTTCATTAAGTTTCCTTTGTTTCCACTGTGTTTTTAATCCCTGTGTTTCAGTTGCTCTTGGTTGGTTCTAACCATGTGTGTTCCTGTGATCTCCTGAGTATTTTGGATAATTAGTAAATTGTGTTAATTTGATCTCCTTCGTCTTTGTGAGTACTGACCAGCAAAGCTTGACAGAAGAATGGATCTAGCAGCAGTTCCACTTCCACCAGAGGACCAACTTTTGTCCTTACAGTTGTGTTCAGAATTATTGGCACCCTTGGTAAATATGATCAAAGATGACTATAAAAATAAATCTGCTTTGTTTATTCTTTTGATCTTTAATTCATAAAGTTAGCAAAAATCTAACCTGTCATTGAAGGAAAAAATTTGAAAGTGGGGGGAAAAATCACATCATGAAATAAATGTTTTTCCCCAAAACACGTTGGCCACAATTATTGGCACCCAATAATTTATGAGTAAAATATCTCTGAAGTATATTCCCATTCATTCATTCATTCATTCATTCATTCATTCATTCATTCATTCATTCATTCATTCATTCATTCATTCATTTTTTTTAGCACACCAGGCTGATCATGAACAAGAAATTGTCCAGCCATGACTTTCGGTTCCACAGGAGTATAAACATGAGGAAACACAAAGGCCAGATTCCCTGAATCATTCATCACAATGAGTAAAACCAAAGAATACAGTTCTGATGTGCAGCAAAAGATTGTTGAGCTTCACAAAATAGAAAGTGGCTGTAAGAAAATAGCTAAAGCATTGAAAATCCCCATTTCCAATCAACTAAAGATGTTACAAATCTGCCTGGAAGAGGACGTGTGTCTAAATAATGCATAGTGAGGAATAAAATTTGAGTGGCCAAAGACTCTCCAAGGATCACAGCTGGAGAATTGCAGAGATTAGTTGAGTCTTGAGTCTCAGAAAGCCTAAAAAAATTCTCAAACAGCACCTACATCACCACAAGTTGTTCGGGAGGGTTTCAAGAAAACTCCTCTGCTCTCATCCAGAAACAATCTCCAGCATATTGAGTTGTCAGACAAGACTGGAACTTCAAACGGGACTGGCTTCTATGGTCAGATAAAAAGGAGCTTTTTGGCAGCAAACCCACCAGATGGGATTGGTGCACACATGGATAAAAAGTACACAATGCCCACGGTTAAATATACTGCTGGATCTTTAATGTTGTGGGCCTATTTTTCTGCTGGAGGTCCTGGACATCTTGTTGAATGAAGGAATGGTCTCTGGTCTCTTGTCAGGTGTTCTCCATCTCATCAGGCATTATAGGTGAAGACTCAGAGCTGTTATATTAGCAAAAGGAGGTTGCAAAAAGTATTGAATAAAAGGGTGCCAATAATTGTGGCCAATGTGTTTTGGAGAAAAACATTTATTTCATAACGTGAAAAACTGATTATCCCTGCTCCAGTACATTGTGTATGCATTGTGGATAACTGGTTCTCCCCTCACCTTGGATAATGAACCGACCCTATAAAATGGACAGCTGTCCAGTTGCTCTGTTTAGAGCAAAAAGATCAAGCCCTTAAGGACCACATAAGAGAATTTTTAGATCTGGCATGCCTTACTGTACGTCCTTCCCTGACCACTCTCAGTGTGTGTTCTATTTTAACAGCTTAAACGAGTGGACCAAGGCATGCATGGCTGTTGATGGCCCCCGAGGGACATTTGCTGCCTATGTGGAGTGGGTGCTGGTGAACTGCGGATTGTCATTCACTGTCTGCGCTGCAGAGGAAGACGTCACCAGCCACCCTTTAGACCCAGAGCCCAAACCAGCCACCAGGCTCCACCGCAGACATGGAGCCTGAGCCTGCCGTGATGTCAGTGCCGGAGACAATGCCTGAGCCAATCATCGCCCCAGAACCGAACCTAATGGAAAGTCTGACCAGGTGTGTGAGCCAGCAACATCATCCGTCCCAGTGGGTGTGCTTGTGGAGTACGAGGGCATGGAGAGAAGCCCCGCCTACACTCCCGCCACTGAGGGTGAGCTATGCCTAGCCTCTCTGTTATTTTATTTGTAATGGAAGAGGTTATCCCCTGTAGTCTCTCGACACCTCTGGTCTCACCCAGCTCCAAGTCTCTTTTGCGTCTCCGCTAGTCCTGCCTGGCTCCTGATCGGCTGTGTCTCTGCTGGTCCCGCCCAGCCTCCCTCTCCCCCCTCCTCTACCTAAGACAGCCAGCTGCTCTGCCCTGCTTCCACTGGTTCTCTACAGTTCATCTGCTCCTCCTCAGTTTAGCCCACTCTGCTGCGCAGATCTGCCTTTGGTTTTCCAGTCTCCAGCTCTGCCTTGGCAAGTGGATCCACCTCAGGCCGCTGAGCCTGTCACTCCAACTCGGTCTGTTGACCAGTAGGCTCCACCTTTGTTCCTTGCCCATTTGGCTCCACCTGGAACAGTCATCCTCAAGGCTCCACTGGGCTCCCTCATCCTTCAGGCTTCACCTTGGTCAGTTGTCGCTCTGCCTTTGCCATAGACTTCCGTGTCTTCGACTCCATCGGGATATGCCTTGCCTCTGGCTCTTCCTTGGTCCTCAGTCCCACTGGCTGCGCCTCAGTCCGCCGGCACCCTGGCTCCACTTCAGCCACTTGTCAATGCCTTGGCCTCCAGGACCTACTCTGTTGCCCAGTCTCTGTGTTTCCTTGGCTCTGCATTAATGCCCCGGTATACTTCAAATGAAATCGAAGAACGAACTGATGTGACGTAATGAACAAAATCAGGCCAAAATGAAGTTCGTTTTGTGTTCTTTTTGGAAACGGCTTGCCAAAGCAAACTTTCAGGAAAAGTTCGCTCCAGCTGCAAAACACCTTCGTACTACCATTGGTCAGTGATGATAACGTAATAGGAGGTGTGCGCTGAGGCTCCGCCTTCACTCGCGTGGGATGTTTTTTGTTTGAGTTCGTTGAGGTAAGAGCTCCGCGGGTGAAAACATGAACACAATGGATAGCCACTTTATAGTACAAAATGAAGTTGTGCTTGTAAAAAAATGAGGCACTAACATTGTTTTTCATGTTTGATGCTGTAAAGCTGCTTGATTTTAAGCAATCTATTGAATAAAGTGCTATATGAAGACGTGACGTGACTGGAGTGCTAATTTGCAGAGCTCATGCTAACATACCCATGCTGTTATGATCAGATGCTTTTTTTATGCTTTCTATAATAAATGCTTGCTGTTTTCTCATTTTTGTTGTGTTTATTTTGTTTATTTAAGTATACAGCACGTATTTACATATTCATCTAACCGTCACTCTCAGCAGTGTGGGCGGTGTCAGATGTTCGTTTACAGTATATCGCTGGTCACGCATTTCGAACTTCGTTTTACTCCTAAACGAATAACGAAAAAGAACTTCATTTGAAGTATACCGGGGCCTTTAGTCTCCAACTCTCCTGTCACCACTGCTGGTGGTCAGATTGCCGACTCCACGCCGGCTCCTCTCACCATCGGTTCCTCCAAGGGCCCTCATCCTGGCTGTACTCTGGGTAATCTTCTTGCTCCTTCATCCATCTCCTCTGTGGTGTTTCTGGCTCTGCGCCCTAATTTAAGTACTCATGATTGCCACCTGTCTTCATTAAGATTCCTTTGTTTCAACTGTCTATTTAATCCCTGTGTTTCAGTTGCTCTTTGTTGGTTCTCATTAATGTATTATTTGGGTTGCGTTTATCCTGTGTGTTCCTGTGATCTCCTGAGTATTTTGGATAATTAATATAATGTGTTAACTGAATCTCCATCATCTTTGTGAGTGCTGGCCAGCAAAGCGTGACACCACAATGAGGATTATGGGGCATGTGCTTAATTATCACAAATTAAATTTTGAAAATGTCACAATACAAAATATAAATATTTTTAAGACTCTAAAATAAACATAATTTTCTTTAAGATGAACTTCAAGATAAAAAAAAAAAAAAAAAAGAAATCCCTAAAGCTAAATGACATTCTGCTATCTTTAGCACTGATCATTTGAATGAGGGTGAAAGATTTGCCCTTCTGAAGTAGTCATCACATTGTCCTCTAGCATGGGAGATATGGAGAGCACAGGAGCGTGACATGTGGGCGTTAGCTTCTGTGTATGCATGTGAGAGGGAAAAGATCTTGTTTTAGATATAAATCAATAAGTGGAGCTAGTAGACTGGGCACAGCCATGCATTTTCATTGTGGAGCGACAGCCAGAATCAACTAAGCATGACCTGCCATAGGCAAAGCTACTCTACACAACAGCCAAACAGCATGAATATTGAAAACGGACTCCAAGCATGTCGATCTCTTGGAATTGAGCGGCAGAGGGGGCTAGATTTGACACTCGCTGGAAATAAATGGCCCCTGACATCTCTTATAGGTGAAAGTCATTCTAGCAGTTTTTAAGTGCCAAGTATAAATCTTTTAAATTATAAATCAATGAATAGTTAATAGAATAATAGGAATCTTTATAAATATTTAAGTGGATTAGGACTAGCGTGTATGTGTGTGAATGTGAGAAGGAGAGAGTCTTATATAGATGAACTATAGCCAGAGTGCAGGCACACACTTCTGCTTTCCTCAGCTTTTAGGTGCAATTATATGTTGGCTTTGAACACAAATCCTTTCAACATGTTATTAATAACATAAATTAGCTCAATGCCCTTTGAATATAACTCAACAAATGCACTAACGAAAATATAGCATGTTTTTTCAGTTACACCAACAAAAGTCAACACATTTTTAAATTGTATAAACATGTTTTTTTTTTTAATGCAATATTTATATAATTATTTAATATTTATATAAACCATAATATTAAAGTGCATTGAAGTACCGTGCAAAATACATGCTATAATGAATATGGCAGTCATTTACCTTTTCATTATAATGTCAATTATATCTGGTTTAATACTGCTGCCCTTTTTTAGTTACCTTCCCTTGTGAAAAAAAAAAAAAAAAAAAAAAAAAACAGACACTTTAGCATACTTTTAAAAAGAGTACTCATTGTGACAATAATGTACTGTTTTCACATACTTAATTTCAGGTTAATTGCAATTAAATATGTATTATAGATTAAACTATGCAATATATATGTATATATAAATGCTTTCTCTGTGCATTCGCTTGTGTAATCGTACCTCATTTGTGCATCAGAATGATCATTTATGGTGTTTTCATTCTTGCTTACTGACCGAGATACACAATGTAATGTTAGTGCTATTGTCATTTGTCGTGCCAAATGAGTTTGGTCATATGACCCGTTATCGGCACAGTCACCATGATTTGGAGAATAAGCCGTGTCGTTAGTTTTGCTGACATTGCATGCTTTCCCAGGGGATAAATTAGCTCCATTTATTTAGGGATGGATGACAAACCCTGTCATATTAACAAAGGAGGGCCGCTGAATAGATCACTGCAGACGTAAACAGGCCCCGCGAGACTGTTTCCACACAGAGAGTCTTTATCTGTTTGATGTTTTCGACGTCTTTTTCTCCCACCAGGAATTAATTTTGCGGAACATTACCGCCACGCGGTTGTCTTTTTCATCTGCTCGGCTGGAAAAGTGACACTAAAGGTGACAGTTCAATTTGCGCGGAATGGATGGCTGCTATCAGCGCCTTGCCGAGTTGTTGATTTTTATTTTGCCTGCCAGTGCTGTTATGAGTTCACCAGGACCTCCGAACCGCAGTCATCTCATCTGCCTCCGCAGGGATAAATCCACGCTCGTTTATATGGCAATGTCAGCGCCGTGTTTATCAGAGAAATTATCCCACATTTCCCTTCATCCCCATAAAGGGATTGGTGATCTATATCTTCAATTTCGCTGTTCTTGCAGCTCGTGGGATTGATATCTCTCTCGGTAAATGATTTTTTTTTGCCGCCTTCCTCTCTTGTCACCTTCATTAGCTGGCAGTGTCTTAATAATGTCGCCGCTGGCTCTGGTTCACGCTCCTGCCACTGTGCAAGGACTCTCCTTGCCCTTGGGTCACCTCCTACTCTAATGAGGTGTTTGCCCAGTCCACTGATTAATTAATATGGTTAGCCAGGCCCTTTGAAGCTACAGATTGCAAACCTTTGTATCAAGATACAAGGCGATTAGAATGCCCCTGCCATACAAGTGACCAGTGACTGCTGCAAAGAAACACACAAATAACATAAAAACTACTCTGAAGAAAATGTGAGGGTGATTGCCTGCACAAAACTCTTCAGGGCCTTGCTATGGTCTTCTGAATTACTTCTTTTAAAGAAAGTTTTTGTTAGGCTGTTGTAGGTACACTTAAAAATAAAGGTTCTTTATTGGCATCTATGGTTCCATGAAGAACCTTTAACGTCCATGGACCATTTAACTTTCCATTGGACAAAACATTCTTAATAGTGTAAAATGGCTCTTTAGAATGTAAAAATGTTCTTCGCAATAAGAAAAAAAATGTTCTTTTAAGAACTGTTTGCTGACGGGTTCTTTGCACCCTTTTGGAACCTTTATATTTAAGAGTGGTTTCTTAATTGTCTAATGCCGGGTTCAGACTACACGATATCAGCCCAATTTTGATATGATCTGTTTGACGTAGGGTGTAGTAGTAATTCGTAAACGGCAATGGCCGTCGAGACGCAAGAATCGATCATTTCATCTCGTATAGTGTATCGTAGTGGACGACAACTGACACTGCGTCTGCTTTATGATGCTTCACGATGTCACAACAGAAAGACTAGCATGTGTAACCCCTCCGGTCATACTCTGAGAGAGACTCTAACCTGCGTTTCTGGCATGGGAGGCGGGTGCTCTAACAAGGACACTAAAGACCAGAGCCTCTAGACGCAGTCACTAGTGTGCCTCTTGAGATCAGGGGAGTGAGATTTACCTGCACAGCTCTCACTAGCTGGCCTCTGTTACACTCACCCCCTAAACCTCACTCCCATCAGGGTCACGGCACCAAATGTAACTCCTCCGGTCCTACTCGCCCCACTCTGGAGGTTACCGTGATTTTGCCAAGTAATACATGTTCCTGGATCAACATTCCAATCAACAATCAGATTTGAGGGACAAGTTTAGGCTTGCAACCAGGGTTAGGTGCTTCTACGTCAAGGGATAAGTTATGGGTAGGATTAAGTTTAGGGGTAGGAATAGGGTTAAGACTAAATTTTCAGACTGGAATGTTGTTCCATGATCAACAAAATATGTTGATCCCGGAACATGTCTTACTTGGCAAAATCACGGTGACCCCGCTCAGAGTGGGACTCAAACCGGTGTCTCTGGCATGGGAGGCAGTGCTCTAACAAGGATGCTAAAGACCGCGGCCTCTAGCGTCAGTCACTAGTGCATTTCTTAAGATCAGGGGAGTGAGGTTTACCTGCACAGCTCTCATTAGCTGGCCTCCGTTACATGTTTTTCCACGATGGGTTACGTCACATCTGTGAAGTTGTCTAATAGGAGCACAGAAGCTCTTCCATACAGCTTTCAAAACATCGAGAGAGAGATGGAATCGGTGCTGTTAGGTGGAATTATGCAATGGAGGAAAGGTTTGTGGAGCTATGGCAACAATACTCCTACCTTAATGACATTTCCTCAAGGGACTACCACAACAGAGTGAAATAAGATTAATGCTGATGAACGATAGCAGAGGCCCTTCAGCAACCCAGTGAGTACTGGAATTAGCACTAAGCTAACATGCTGCTTTGGTAGTTTATTTACGCTCTTGTTTCCAAAAGTCAGTCGCTAGTTCTGCCATCTCGATGATATCATGCACGTCGTTAAATATGGCAAACAATGATTGGTCGGAAAACAACGTGTAGTCTGACATGTTACGACAAGGCAATACGACAAGAATTACGTATCGTGGATGATACGTCCACGATACGACAAGAATTTAGGAATTAAAATCGCATAATTTGACACAGTGAATATCATAACAGACAAAAATATTATGAAGTCTGTTGAATAGGCCACCCCCTAAGTCTCCATGCTGTTCTGGTCCCATCGCCAATGAACTCTCTTAAGGCCAGAACACACCAAGCCGACGAACTAGTGGCGACGAAAGCAGACTGCGGGGTTGGCTCACATCGCAGTGTCTGTGTCCAAAGTTGGCCTGACACACCAAACCAATGCTAAACAGTTGGCGGCCAAGTAGCACGTCCGTTATGCGCCTGCGCAAGATGAAATGCCTTTCCGTACCAGCAGGTGGCAGTATCTGAACAGCCAATCAGAATGATCAGATGGCCCGATGGACCGACCAGCTCAGACGGCGAATCAACATTTCGAATCGACCGAAAAAAAGCCAACGAGGACCAACTTCAGCCGACGGTGAGGAACACACTGAACAAACCTTCTCCTTTCAATTGTATGTTAATGAATAGAAATTCTAAAACTCATTGAGTTAAAGGGATAGATCACCCAAGAATGAAAATTTGATGTTTATCTGCCTACCCCAAGGCATCCAAGATGTAGGTGCCTTTGTTTCTTCAGTAGAACACAAATGATGATTTTTAACTCCAACCGTTGCGGTTTGTCAGTCATATAATGCATGAGTAAAAAAAAACATGCACAGACAAATCCAAATTAAACCCTGTGGCTCGTGAGGACACATTGATGTCCTAAGACACGAAACGATCAGTTTGTGCGAGAAACCGAACAATATTTATATCATTTTTTACCTCTAAAACACCACTATGTCCAACTGCCCTGCACATCCGGTTAGTGAGGTCTGAACGCGCTCTGACAACAGAAGTGATGTCTCACACTCATTGAATCAAAGCACGAGAGATCACTTCCGTCATCAGAACGCGTTTTCTGACCTCACTAACCGGATGCGCAGGGCAGTTGGACATAGAGGTGTTTTAGAGGTAAAAAATTATATAAATACTGTTCGGTTTCTCGCAATTTGTAATAATAAATCTTACAGATCTCTGCATGGGTCTGTACTTTTCATTACTCTCTGAAAATCACAAGACCACATTTAGTGGGTACTGTATGTGAGATACTTCAACACCTAGTGTCATTTCCAAGCATAGCTGACCACATAAATAAATCCATAATTGAAATATGAAATAATATGACATAAAAATGAAATAAAAATGAAAAAGAGATCATACAACACTGAGCTGTTCAGATGTTTGCTGATGATAAACACTTCCTTTTCAATAAAGATAACTATTGGAAATGTCTTTGGTGGTTTTAGGGTACTGTAGGATATGTGTTTATAAGTTGTGTAGTAAATAAAGTTACTCTACCACACAGACACAAAGTTAAAATTAAAGATCTTATTTTTTTTTTTCTATCTGCACATTTCTTCTTTGCACCATACAAGTGTATTTTTTTTTCTATCTGCACATTTCTTCTTTGCACCATACAAGTGTATTACAAACTGTAAATGATTACATACAAAGTCTTTTTTTTTTCTTAGCATTGATGCAAGTACCTACATTTTACTTAATTCATATAATGGACTGACTAAATATTATATCATTATATTTAAAAGACTTGTCATAAGACCTAGTGTACAGGAGACCGAGGTTTTGTGTGTGTGTGTGTGTGTGTGTGTGTGGATAAATCCTAAGCAGGGCTAATGGAGGAATTCTTTAACACTGGGCTACTTCCTTTATCAACAGCCGAGAGCCTGTAAAGGCCAAACTCAGCACTCTCTCGGAGCACTGCAAACTGCAGCCCCAGCAATCTTCTGTTAATGGGATGGAGAGGAGAAAGAGAGAAAAAAAAAATTCAGCAGATTTTTGCCAAACATTTTCCTGTCTGAGCCCTGTCAAAACAGCCCGAGCCAGATCCTGATGGGGCAACATTTAAATCTTTAAGCAGCAGAGAGAAAGAAAGGGTGGCCAAAAAAAGTACTGATTAATGTTTAAAGAGAAAATAATGGAAAAACAATGTCAAGAAAATGCAAAAAAGGACTGTTTTTGAATGTCTTTTATTACAGGGAGTGGCTAAATAATATATTACAGCCATGTGTTTTACAGCAGGTTTTACATTGTGAATATTGAAACCTTAAGTATGCAGAGAGCGACCAAGAACCATGTCTGGAGTGGGACTTTAATAGAGTGTAATGGAATATTGTATGTGTGTTTATGTATTATTCTTGTTATGCTCACTCTTTTATGTATCTGTCTATATTAATGTCCATATAGCATGAATATTAACACTGTGGTTTCACATGATGTCTGTGAAGGGACTGCTATTTGTAGCGCACATCATCCTGCACATTGCTGAACACATCATTTTTCACATGCACAGTTCAAGTTCCTGAAGCATACCAGCTTGACATTGGCAGACATTGGCCTGATCTTGACCTTCATGCAAACTGGTATCTATTTTATGACTCTAGTTAAACATAAGTGTGTGTTACTGAGCATAAGACGTTATGTGAGGCACCAGGGTACATCCGCCTGAGGGACAATGCTTAATGCACTGGAACTTTTCTTTGTATTTTAGCAGGATAAAAATGATAAGGTCACCTGAGAATTTGAATTTTATTGGATCTTGCGGCATCACCCTTCATCTTCACTCCTGACTGTGCCTTAGCCGAATTTCAACATGATCTTCTGTAGGAAAGAGCAAGTATATGTAACATATTGTGCCAGTGTTTGAAGTCCAGGGAACCTGCAACTACAACTGTAACTGTATTTACTTATGTTACATGTAGTTACTGTAGTAATAACTATAAATTATGCATAATTACATGCAACTAACCCTAAACCAAACCAAGCCCTAATCCTAAACCTATAGTAAGTACATTAATATTACTCAGTATTTAAATGAAACTTTAAAATAAAGTGTAACCAATATTACAGTTACTATATTTTAAATGTAATAAATTGCAATTTCATCAAATATATTTAAATACAAGTTTCAACAGACATAAAAGTGTTTTTAAAAGTGTATTTTAGTTATCATAAATGCTTGTCAGTACATTCAGCAGTACATTTTAACCACATTTCAAAGACAATAGAAGAAATTATGAAATTCCATATAAAGATGTACTTAAGTCCTACTTAGTTAGTAAAAAACACTCTTAAGTTCAGTTAACTGTGTTTATTATAAATGTAATCTATAATACATTTTCATTTAATTAACATGTAATTGTCATTGTTTGGTTCTCACTCATGTTTAGTCATTAGTTTTAGTCATTTAGTCATACACTTCCACCTTGAAGCATGTCAGGGTGGAAGTATAAGGTATATGGTGATCCTATGATGTTTTTATCTTATTTTTGTTCCCCAGCTGTTCAGGTGAACCTATTAAAGATCTAAGAAAGGTGTTATCCCTAATAGCTACCTTCTTCAAACCAACAAACCTCACAGGGCTGCTGTAGTAATAGAGTTGTTGCGCTGTCACAAGCCCACAGTTAATGTCTTTTCACATCTTCCCTGCTGCTATTAGTCTATTAACTGCACTTAGTATTATTTGAGGAGAATCTGAATTTGTAGCTTCTAATCTAGACCCTTTAATAATCTCTTTTTCCATATTCTCCCAGTGGAGAAATTGTAGTTTACACTAGGGGGAGCTATTTAGTTAAAAGAGCCATTGGTGCAGGGAGACACTAAGCCTGATTAGCAACAACTTACCTATGCCAAATGTAAGGTCATGGGTTTGCGATTCATTCTTGAAGCACTGATCAGGATTTAGCATGCTAAATATGCTAGTCAAGAGCTGGATTATGACGCTATGTTATATATGTTATAGAAGTATATTTGGTGGACACTTGCAATGTTGCAAGTATAGTGATTATGTGATGCCATTATTAATTCATTATGCATTAATATTGTCATGAGTTATGCTAATGAGTAAACCTTCTTATTTTTTATATGTTGAAAGTAATCCAAATAAAAATATTAGCATTTTGCCACCGACACAAATCACTTAACAGGCCAGTGCCCAGTGATTGTTTCCAGAAATATCTTTTGTAACATGTATGTTGATTGACATTTCTCATGAACTGCATTACAAAGGCCTTTGTTCTACAAATGATCAGATTCATTTGAGACCAAGAATGCTCAGGTAACACCAAAAGGTGTTAGAAGCAGTCCTGCGGCCTTGAATATCCATTACATCTAAGATGTCAAAGCTAAGGTGTTGCCTTGCCCTCATCAAGCAAGCTGAAGAACTTCTACAAACCGTGAAAACACAAAACTGCTGAAAAATCATTAAAGGTCCTTCAGCTGGAGTATGAGTTATGTTCATGGTTAAGTTTTGTGGTCTACTGGCTGTTTTGGAGCAAGATGTTTGAGAGCTGCAGTCTTGAGTTTCTTTTGGTCGTTCCTAATGATCAGAGCTCGTATTAAAGCAGTCTAAAATTACAGGCATTCTTTCAGTTTCCATGAAAGATTTGAGTTCAAATAGAGCATGCACAGAAAAGCTAAGCAGATAACCTGGATTCTAACTTGCTTAGTGCTTTATCCAGCTCAAAATGAGTCATACTGGACTTGTAAATGCCCAGCTAATGCAGCATCATTATGAGGGAGCAGACACTTCTGCAGTTTTTCAGACAAAGAGGTCTTTTCTTGAGTAATTGGTGATTACTTGTGGAACAGGCGCGTCTACGTGCATGTGTGCGGAGGGCTGCTGGGATTGGAGGGTGTTTTGTGGTCTGCTGACAGCATGTGGTTGTGATTTGTAAGGGGAAGGTGTGCCACTGAGCTTCAGGTGTGACTGAGAGCCCCCAGTTATTCTCCTGTGAACAAGTCAACCCAACATCAGCAGAGTTTACTAAACGCCCATAAGAAAGAAAAATGAGATCTCTGCAACATCTCAATTGTTTCCTATTGAAACAGATAAGATAAAGAGGAGATTAAATCGAGAAATTATCCTGGGAAAAGTATTCAGTATTCTCACAGGTCTCCTCTAGAATTTCAGAAAGCATCAGTGTCCCAAACTGTGCTCAAATAATCTCAATATTTCTCAACAAATTTTTCCAAGACCAAATGATCTGAGCTATTCCACATTGTTTGAACACAATTGTTCTCTACTTTGGTTACTCATAGAAAAGTATCTGAGACAAACTTCAGTTAAACGAAATAGAGAACTCCTTGAACTCCTATGAAAGAGGAACATCTGAGCATCAAGATTTTTCCTCTGGGTGTACGGTGAGAAATATACGCTGGACCAGTTAATACAACATTTGCATTCAGATGTCCTTGCGTCTGATCCTTGTGATTACGGGGAACGAGGAACGTCAGGCAGCTTTTCACCTGAACCCTTTGGCTTTTCCTCTTCAAACATCTCGATTAGCATAAATGAGTTTTACTGTCTGATCTTTCTTGGCCTCCTGCACACTTTTCAGGTTGTCCATTTATCTGTTTCAGTGGCTGGTCAGGTTAATTAGTATGTAAAGCGGCTGATGGAATTCAAAAGCAGAGTCACTAAAATGACAAACATCAAAGGTCTTGCACCTGCACCAATGACAATGGCCTTAAGTACGGCCCTATCCTTGGGCAGAATGGTTGATCTATCACCTTTAAAGTCGCCTTCTGAATTTCTTTGCTGGGTCACTGCATCTTGCATCTCTGATTTGCGGAGCCAATCGCTCTGAGGCTTGGTTAAGAGCCAATGTCTGATACATTCCAGTAATTCATCCACCCCGAGCCCCCCGAAATGTGTTTCCTCTTCCTCCTCATCATCGTCTTCTTTTTTCCCCTTTTCTTTCAGTGAGCATACTGAGGGATCGTAATTTAATTGCATGTCTTGCTGTTTTTCAGGCTGAATGGGTAGAAGGCCAATAAGCAATGGCTTGAGCCCCCTCAGAGAGAGGTGGAGACCTCCGGCATGGAGCCAAGATTGAGTTCTTATATTGTTTCCTTGGAAACTGTCCTTTTATAGAGTTTTTGATGAAGCCCTTATGATTATCTCATGTCATGGATAAGACTATTCACAAGAACATAATATATGTCTGATATCAAACGGGTGCGTTTCCCAAAAGCATTGTTAGCCAACTATGGTTGCAAGTTCCATCCCTACCAACATTCCGGTGTTTCCTGAAACCATATGAAACAGTTTGTTACTGCAGCATCTCAGAGAAATTACATTGTGTAGAAAGTTGTTGACTGAATGAATGATTTTCCTTGTGATATTTAAATGTTTCACAAAAAAGTTTTGAGCATGTTTTTTCAGTTTTTGAGCATTTTTTAAACATGCTTTTAGATTTTTTCCATTATGTTATGTTTATAAATCACAAATTAATAATTTAATTATTTTAGATCGTCCTCAAACTTTCAATTTTTTTCATATCTTCTTGCAGGTTATAGTTATAACCATCTTTTGTGTGTGTACTTTATTCAGGGAACAGATTTCTCTTCAGGGCATGATTGTAAAGATTGAGGGTGAGGAACAAAAGCATAGAGATTTCAAGATTTCAGATTACATTTTAATCTAGCCTCAAAGCAGATTTCTACATCATGAAACATCGAGTTCAAACATTGGAAGTGGTCATAATGCTGAACAACTTTCACCACAATTCATCATGACCAATAAAAGTACATTTGAAGAATTTCAGAAAAGCAAGACACATACTAACTTTAAAAGTAAAGGTTTATACAACTAATGCCAGTTTATACCAGTAAAAAGTAGGTATAGGCCTACTCTTGATAGAAATCTCTCTTTCCTCTCTGTGCAAGAGACACAGGATGCTACATGATGCATTGAGTGCTCATGGGTTAAGGTTTGGGTTAGTTAGACGGGAATTACAACAATATATCAATAACATTAATATTTTACTAGTTCATGCTGTCATAGAACTTGGCACTTGGTTGCATTTATTGAGAAGAAACACAATGTTCTGGACTAACATGCTAAGTGGCCACTATCAACTAGCTAGTCACGCCTATTTCCCGAAATCGTATTGTCGCAAACCTGATGTTCAGCAGACACGTTGGTGAATGATGTCACGCAGGTTGTGGAGTAATATCTTCTTTAAATTAATCCGTTTGAGATTGAATTAATTTGCTATAAATTATGGACAAGGCATCTGAGGAATAATTCTCATTTTTCTCAGTTTATTTTGCTTTATTTCCAGATTCAATCATAGACTCGTTCTTACTAGAGCACGTACGCATGCGCACTCTTCAAAAACGGCTTAAAATCTCTTGACAAGCTAAATATGTAAATAACATTTGTATATATGCTTATTTTGCTCAAGATAACGATTTATTAAGTCCTCATATGTCATAAAAATAAGAATGCTTATAGCTCGAGGGCTGTCGTTCCAACCACACAAGTTTGCGAAGTTTACGGGGAAAAACAAATCGTTAAACTATGTTAGTAACGACGGAAATTGCGATGTTTGGGAAACGCACCCCAGTTCATTTTTCTGTAGGCTATTTAAGTAAACTAGTTGTACACTATTTTGTTTTTCATTTAAATCAATAAATTAAACGTAGTGCAATTATTACTATTATGTACATGCACAGTAGTCTTTGAAGTGGATCGAAAAAGTTCATCAAAGTTGAACTAAGTTGTCCTAAGAAGAAGGTTTTAGGACATCTTTGATGAAAGGTTTTGATCCACTTCAAATGTTGACTACTATAGTAATGTAATAAGTAGGCCTAATGTGAGAACTGGGGAGAGAACAGGCTTTTCTCTCACTCATTCCTTTATTTCTTTGCCAAAATAACTCAATATTTCTTTCTTTTGATTTTGTGGTATCATAGTATTAAAATATGTCCCGGGCATGTTATTGACAAGTTTACTGAGATTCACTCGCACTGTAAAGTGGACGTTTATTGCACTTTGAGTAGGCATTTAGATAATGTTTTCGCTACCTTTTCCCCTTTTGTCTAAATCATCAAAAGCTCTAATACTGCATTGTAATTTAAGTCAACACAGAATAACTCACTTTTGTGGCTATAATTAAATATCCTCCTCTCTAAACCTCTGCACTATTATGTTCTCATTGAGGCCAGCAGATAAATCTGCACTGCCGGCACCGATTCACTGCGGCACATTAAATTCTTTTAGATCAATTAAACTTAGCAGCTCAGTTTACAAGTGACCACTCTTAATGTCCCTCCTACACTCCTACGGGTGCACACAAAATTTATTGCACCTTTACTAAATGAACAGAAGGCTGAAAACTCCCAGAATGATCCTTTCTGTGCTTTAAAAACCATACGTTTGAAGTGCAATTTTCAAAATCCCAGTGTTTCGTTAATTTCAAACCTATGTGTTATGTTTTGTTTTGTTTTTAGTCACATCCCACATTTACATCATATCTGTGTTCCTCTATCAGCTCTTATTGCTGACATGGCTCAGAAAAGACAGCAACATTTTGCAATTACTTTTTATTATTGCAGTTGTTTCAATGGACATATACAGTATGAGAGAATCCACAGGTGTAGTCATCAAATTAATTAGGAACATTTGACAGACAGAAAGTGTCACAATACTTATTGTCTTCATCTTGAAAATCGTCTATATTTTATATTCTCTTGTGAAAAAGAACACTTTAGTATACATTTAAAAAGTCGAATAGGCTGCTTATAAAAGAAATAATATACTTTAAAAATATAAACAATTTAATTTGCAGTGCTTTTTTGGTCCATAGGACTTAAAGCTACACTATGTAACTTTTTTGTTCAAAATTAACAACATTTAAATAATGAGCCAATACATCATCAATCCTTCTAAAACGTGTTTTTTGTCATACCCTGATTCACTATGGTAAGCCTATTATAAGTGTTTATATTTTAGACCTGTCTGGATGGTTTTCGTGGGAAATTGCGCAGGCTAAATATGTCAGACGCCCATGCGTGTCTCGTCATATCCATAAATAGAGAAAAGTTGCTTCAGCTACTTTGGCCCTGTCCCAAATGGCACTCTTCATATGCACTTTCGGACTTGTGGACTTATGCTGCGTTTCAGACAGATCGGATTTTGGATTTTCCCCTCCAACATCTGGAAAGCCACTCAAAGTCGGACATTCAGCGTGGGAACTCGAGGTACATCATCAACCCCGACCTCAGTGAGATGCGTCATTTGACATCACTTCCAAGATGTCAGTGTGTCCTGCTTCCAATGAATATGAACGTAAAAACAAACTTCAACACTAGATGTTAAGTTAATGTACTCTTACGTTCGTTTTTAGTTTTTTTTTTTTATTGTTTTCAACGTGATGTTATTTATGTTATTTTATTCTGTTTTGCCATAATTGACCCAAAAACACAATATGCTCTTGTGGTGTCATGGCGACATCATGTGATCAACATGCGAACGTGACGTATTGTGACCATAACGCACTGAGGTCTGAAGGGGGACATTTAATTTGAGATATTCCCACATCCAACCTCTTCTGGAACGCAACATTACAATGGCTGCCCCATTTGTCAATTTTAGGTTTCAGAAGGGTGCTCGCGAGCGCCCCCTTTGCGGCCGATATGTGCCCTCGATGCGCACTTTTGCTGAGCCCACACTGGTGCAAGCTCAGCCAAAGAGTATAGAACCCATGAGGTGAAACTCTTATCCTTTTTGGGCAACAGCCACTAGATGGCGCTCTGGTAGCGCGGCCGTCATTATGGGGTGAAAATGCCATCTGGACCATAGAATCCTTCTCATCTTACACACCCAAAATCGGCGAATTTCACTGCCAAATCAGAAGCGCAATATAACATTTTTCAAATTAAGTCATCAGTACATTTTATGGCACCTACAGTAAATGTTGTATTGTCTTATATATGTTTTATTTTACCAGTTGTGGAATCCAACAATTCAACCATCTGAGGTAACGTAGTTAGCCTACTTTATTGAGTATTTCCATTTTATACAACTTTACACATTTACTAATAGTAAATTAATAATTAATACATTTAAGATCATCATGTTTGCAGCGAACAATATAGATCAGACCTAATGGAATAATAATAGTATTACTCCACTATCTGAACTGAAATATATATATTGTACATTTTAATGGATCACCCTACAAACATAATTATATAATACATGATGCATTGCTGTGTCCATTATCGCATAATTCACACTTTTGGACACTTTTGCTTTACAACACTGCAAAAACAAGGTATTATTTTCTGTTATATATTTATTGTCCAACATTCCCAGTTTTTCTGATGCATGTCCTTAATTTAATTTCATATGTTGGTACTAATTTAGTGTTTATGATGCTAATACGTGAACTTCAAAGAATTTTAACCCAAACTGACTGTTTAGAGAGCAGTTTTGTGAAAAAAGTGGAAGACTTAAACACAAAGTCTGTAAAATAAACTGTTAAAAGGAGTTGATGATCACTAGTGGTAGTATTTTATTCTGTGTTGTCATCATTCAGGTTCGATTTCAGCTTTAATGTACGTTTTTTTTTTTTTTTAAACAAAGCAGCTGATATCGCCATAGAAACTAGTGGACTGCCGACTCGCTTTCACCCCAAAATGGCGGAAACGCAGGGCTGCTGCTGGGCGCCGGTGTTGCAATGGAACATTCTATTGACTGTCGCTCCTTGTTAGTGTATATTCTTTGGCTCAGCCGACTTCTTCCCGACAGTCAAAGCGGCGTTACATCACGAAAGTGCGGACTCATAGGAAGACCGCGAGTGTTTAGCTGCGTTCACGTCACCTCGTATTTACCGGAATCTTGAAATGACAACACGTGACGTTATATTCGGAGCTGTTCACGTCCTTTTGGTCCTTGAACTGGGAATTATACGTTTCCATGGCAGCACTGTCAACGCCTAAATGAATCTACAGCTGTCAGGTGGTACAGCGCGGCCACGTGGTATATCTGGGAGCTTTCAGAAAACTCCCAGCTTACAAGCTGTAATTACGAGCTCTACGAGGACGTGAACGCTTTTTACAAGCTAGAATCTCGTAACTACAGGAATTACGAGGCCACGTGAACGCACCTTTTAGCGTGCCATTTGAGACAGGGCCTTTGATGCCTATATTGTGGGGGTGTGGCATAGCATAAGTTAGTTTTCACAAGGAGTGAGAAAGTTTGACGTGTAGCAGCTAGTCTCGAACCTCCGGGGAACCACCCATTTTTTTTGTTTTTTTGTTTAAAAAAATGCTGAACAGAGGAGAGTCTGCTGGCAAAAAGAGAACTACAGAGCTCGTAATAAAACGAGAATCAACACTGGCTTGGCTTTTCAGAGATGGCAAGAACTGAGGGATTTAAAATGTTGTGAAGGCGACGCAGAGAGGGCGTTTTTATTACTCAACAGGTGAGTAACGTTTTTAATTGTACAGATAAGTAACCATATGTAGCTCTCTAACAGAATTAAGTATAAAAAGCAGTGTCTATTTTGAATGAGTCATTTCATTATGGTTTTTGTAGCGTTGTACTGGAATTTACCGTGTCTATAAATGGGTATAGATATAGTAACGTCTTCAGCTAGTCATCTTGAGATGAACCACTAGAGGGCGGTTAATAAACAAAGAAGTTACATTGCATACCTATCTGTATATGTTATTTTATATATATATATATATATATATATATATATATATATATATATATATATATATATATATATATTTTTAATATGGTTAAAGTGTACTACCGAATATATTGACGAGCATTTATCGTAAACTTAAATATTCTTTAATGTATTTCTATTGAAATTACACATTTATAATGACGTTGCAGTTTACATTTAAAATATATTTAACTTTAATAATATAACTTTAGCTAATACTAAATATATCACAAGTACTTTACATGTAGCCTACCTTAATATGTTAATCAACACATCAAAATGAGAACTTCTTTAAAGTATGACTAAAGATTATTAAAACATAATGACTTAAGATAAGTCATTAAGATATTTTTCATTTGACATTACAAAGTGACCTTTTTAAGTGTGTTAAGACATATAGTCATGAAAGTGTACTGTCTTTAAGCAGGCCTACACTAAAGTAGCATTTCATTTCAGTAATATTATCTGCAAGTACTGTTTTACGATTTGAAGTACATAGGCCCTATTTAAAATATTTAAGTACATCACTTTTTTTTAGAAAGCTTGCAAAACCCACACATTCATACATTTTTAAGTGTGACTTAATTGTGCAAATCGTTTTTGGCACCAGTGTAATGTTTCTTGTCAAAAGGTGGATGATCAATGGTAAATAAGAGAAACAATAATCTGATACCATATATCAATCTTTAAGCCAACTTCCAGTTAATGGTGCAGTATCTCTTGAGTGCATTAACGTTTGTTATCAATGGGAAATAAGTCATGAGTTACAGAACATTTTACGTTTACGACCCCATTGTGGAACAGGCATCTGTGATTTCACACGCTTTATGTAAAATTTACAGTTGCAGTATTGAATGACATGGTGGCGGGGGTAACGTGAGTCATGGTGCGGGCTAAGCGGCTGTCTTCAGTGAGCGCCGTGCATGATTTTTTCCTCTCTCCGCGGCTTTACGGCCTCTCCCTATGTGAAGAGGTGTGACCAGAACTGAATGCTAAGTGTTATAGACACAGATAAACGCTACAGTGCTAGCCTAGCACACGGCTGATGGGAAAAACACATGGGGATGGAAGCTCACTTTCCCAGGAAGCTGAGTAGAAGATCTGTGGTCGGGGGTTTTGACGCTGGCCAGGGCTTAGTCTGAGCTTTGAGGCCCTCGTAAGAGTGGGCACTAGAAATGCCATTATTATTTGTGGTTAACCTGATAACCATTTTTACAGTCAACTTTGTGTCTAAGATGATGTGCAGGATATTTTCTGCCTTTCTTCTTGGAAAAATGAGCCATTTGTAAGGCATCATGAGTGGCAAACAATCATGTTGAGGGTTTGTGTGTGTTATTTGATTTTATTTATATATTTATTGCTTTTTTAACAAAACCAAGGCCAGTAAATGCTGGAGTTTTTAACCTCTGGCAGTATATTTAAGCTGATGTCATGCTATACTCCACTACTGTAAACAGCGTTTTCTTGTTGTTTTATAATTATTGTCTTAGGGTTAGTTCACCCAAAAATGAAAATTCTGTCATTACTTACTCACCCTCATGTAGTTCCGCATTCGTAAGACCTTTGTTCATCTTCCGAACACAAATTAAGATATTTTTGATGAAATCCGAGGTTTTTTATCCCCCTTAGAAAGCGACGTAACGATGTCTTTACTACTTTTCTGGACCTTGAATGTGGTAATTATGTTGGTAATTATGGTAATGACATTGCTTTCTATGGGGGATAAAAAAAAAAAAACCTCAAAAAAATTTCATCAAAAATATCTTAATTTGTGTTCCGAAGATGAACAAAGGACTTACGGTGTGGAACGACATGAGGGTGAGTCATTAATGACAGAATTTTCTAACCCTTTAATCCTTCCCAATATCTAAACTTAACAATTACCTTACTAACTATTAATAAGCAGTAAATTTATTGAGGGAAAAATTTTAGTTAATAGTGTATATGTGTTCCCCATACTAAAGTGTTATATTTGTACTTTTAAAAATTAATTAGTTTGGTCCATTTAAAATTTTAAATGAAGGCTAAAATGTACTATGGTGAAAATGTCATGTACATGTACAAGAATGTATAAGAAAATGTAATCAGTTACATATGCTTATTTTATTAATTTTATATCTCCAAGTATACAGCTTTTTTAAAATAAATAAATAAATAAATAAAAATGAGCATTTATAGGTAAATCTGGCACATTTACATGATAGACTTAAGTACTTATGTTAACTAATGTGCATTTAAAATAAAGAATAAAGAATACATTTTAGTTAATTTATTACATTAATTTAGTTAAGTTATTTATTTATTCTTTTTAACTATTTAAGCTCTCTCTTTTTGTTGTGCATGTTTACATGAGAAAAAAAATCCCCTACTAACCTTTTCTGTGGTAAGTTATATTACTCCTGGCATGACCCTGTAAAGCCCACAACAAGCACATTAAATTCCTCACAATTATACCAGAAAAGTACTGTTTACATAGAGAAAAGAAACTCAGATAAATTGTAAATACAATTGTGCCTTTTACATTTACATTTTATTTGTTAATACTGCTTATCACATTAGGGGCCAGATTTACTAACTGCGGAAAGCACAAACACTCTTTTGGCATTAAAAAACTACTGTCAGGATTTACTAAACTAAGACATGCAGTGAAAAATTAGCGCTGAAAAGGCATGGACACAGTTATTTTTGCAGCTCACCTTATTGCATATGCATTTGTAGAGGTTTCCCTTTCAGATGCAAAATTTATGGGAGGAGAGTATTTAAATGAATCATGCAAAGCGATTTACTAAGGTTTGCGCTAGTCATTTTACTGGTATTTGCGCCATTATTTACTGCCCCCCAATATTTGCCCTGCTCTTGGTAGATTGAGTTGGTCGTTATGGAAACGATCCCACTCCAATTGGCGCTTTTTTGGAATTGCGCTCTCACACTAATTTGCCCTGTTTAGTAAATCTGGCCCTAGTACTGTTGATGTTTTGTACCGTGAGAGTGAGCATTAATAAGATCTCCATTACACGTAGCAACATTATATAAATAAATAAAAACTACAGTAGGCTACAGTGGGTCTTCTGGGGTTCTGTTTCTTCTATGCCCCAAAAATGGTCCTGCATTTTGAAGGCTGATAAATAACATTCAACTGTGTTGAACTATATGACTTATTGCAGAAAAAAATAGTTTGGGTTCTTGGGTTGGGATTGTGAAATGTGTTATTTGGTTTATATATTTTATACAGACCATTCAGACATGGCTTTGCTTTTACAGAGGACCTTTCAAATGTAGCAAGACAGAGAAAAGAAAGTCTGTTTTATATGGAACTATACAGAGTTTTCCACCATGGTAAAGGTTATGTCCATCTGTGATGAGACGGACAGAAAGAAAAGAAAGTTAATAAAAAAGGCAGAGAGACATTTTTCTGCATCTCCAATTCCCATGTGTCAATGTTCCACCTGGGCCTCAGTCCACTGTGTCAAGACTTTCTCTGGTAAAAAAAAAAGAAAAAAAAGAGGTTACTTCTTCAGCATGCAATAAATGTGCAGTAAAGTTGGCACAGACCATATGCACAGTGTGGGTATCGCTCCATATACTTTAATGATACACCAAACTAGGTCATATATTTTCAAATATTTCTCTCTTATGTGCTCATATTCATATTTGGGGTGGCTGAAAATGGTGCTTTTTCACAGTTGTGAATGTGACAGCATTGTGAAGAATGAGATGTAAATGTCCTAAATGACATCTCTCAGTGGACTATAGCGATATGGGAGCCATGGTGACCACTGGATCTGCTCTGATGATCGTGGGAGAATTGACCACACAGATGATGGTAAACTCATCAAAACATGATTAATAGTCAGTAAATGTAACAGGAGTTCTGATCTCTGACAAATTCAAACCTGCAAGTTTCCAACAGTCTTCCCTTTGGATGCAAGGCAAATGACATCCTATTCAAGACAACATAAAAATGATCAAAATGATCTCTTTTAAAGGTGCAGTAGGTGATTTCTGAGAAACGCTGTTGAAAATTGAAATCAACACCTAAACAAACAATTTTGTGAATGTTTGCTAGATGTCAGTTCTGTGTCTGTGCTGAAAAAAGCCATAGTCCTGGCTGTGTAAATAGGAGAAAAAACAAAATAGATTGGACAGATCCACGGAGCACCACAACACTCTTGTAGCCAGTCAGCATAGGGGGCGTATACACTCATGATGTAACTTAGTGACTGCTATCAGGATGTGAAGAGACTTTCAACCAGCATAACAAAAAATGTTTCTGCAACAAATCACCTACCTGCCTTTAAAAGAGGTGAGAGACATCTGTTTAACACCGAGACTTGACAAGGGATCTGAAAGCTTTACTGGTGTATTTGATAGTTTGGAAGGGCATGTAGCTGGTGGTGACAGTTTCTGTGCCACATCAGTCATATCAAACCCGCCAAACTTCAGAAACAATCATACTGTAGAAGCATAGATTTGATTTGTCACACCAAATGCACAGATTTCAGTTTTCAGATTTCTTGTCTACACTGATCAGCCACAACATTAAAACCACTGACAGGTGGAGTGAATAATATTGATTATATTGTTACAATGACACCTGTCAAGGGGTGGGATATATTAGGCAGCAAGGGAACAGTCAGTTCTTGAATTTCATGTGTTGGAAGCAGAAAAACTGGGCAAGAGAAAAGATCTGAGTGACTTTGGCCAGGTCCAAATAGTGATGGCTAGACATCTGGGTCAGAGCATTTCCAAAACAGCAGATCTTGTGGGGTGTTCCCAGTATGCAGTGGTTAGTACCTACCAAAAGTGGTGCATGGAAGGACCAGGGTAATGGCAGGCCAAGGCTCATTGGTGCATGTTTGGAGCGAAGGCTAGCCTGTCCGGTTGGATCACAAAGAAGAGCTACTGCAGCTCAAACTGTTGAAAAACTTAATGTTGCCCATGATAGAAAGGTGTCCGAACACGCAGTGCATTGCATTTTGCTGTATGGGGCTGTGTAGCCGCAGACCAGTCAGAGTGCCCATGATGACCCCTGTCCACTGCCGAAAGCACCTAAAATGGGCATGTAAATGTCAGAACAGAACCATGGAGCTATGGAAAAAGGTTGCCTGGTCTGATGAATCATGTTTTCTTTCAGATCAGATGACTAGCTGGATGCACTATGAGAAGAGGGCAGGCCAGCATTGGGGTCCTGGTATTTATGTGGATGTTATCAAAGTCCCTTTAAAACAAGTCATTTCACTCGTGTGATCTTTGAAATGCCTCTCAGGCAGCTTTTTCAGTACAGCTCCTATCTCTTTACATGAGGAAACATCAAATTCTCCAAAGCTGTTCACCAATCTTACAATTAAATTATCATATTTAAAATCACCAATGAAATCTGACAACAACCATAACATAAATGTGGTGTCTTATGCTCAAATAGTGTCAAAAAAGCTTATTTTGCAGGCTGGAGCAGCCAATGTCCATGTGCTAACTGTTTCTATAGCAACCGGAGCTTCTAATGGCAGCTGCAGTGACGTGATAACTTTACCAATCAGCGATTGGCTCTTTTATTCAGAAGGTGGGACTTAATTCTGCCATATTGCGCGCTGCACTTTCTCCCATTCATAAACGAGTGCACTATCTTACTATATATAAAGTCTTTGACATTATATTGACACATGCCACCTACCTAAAGATTGTTGCAACATTAATATAGTATTAAGATTTTTGGCCGATCCTTAACCTTCACAGACTCTACTCTTCAGTACAATTGTAAAACCTTCAGAACTGAGACATAACAGAAATCTTTTTTAAAAACAAAATAACAGAACATGAAATACTAACACATCTCCCCCTATATTAATATTGTGCAAAAAACACATAAAATGTCACTTCATTTTAAATTTTTAAGTTTACTATCTGTACCGAGTCTGCTGGGAATCAGAATCTGCTGTAACACATTCAGTTTGAGTTCTGCTTAATATAGTCAGTTATTGAGTTCACTTAACTGTTTTCTGTTAAGTGCAGTGAACATTCAGCATTTGAGTGAATTAACTTGTTTCAATTAGTAAATCTGACTGTTAGGTTTCACCGTGCACATGTATATATATCCCTATCGGAAACTGTCACTATCCTTTAAAATGGCCCATGACCCCTGAAAGACAGGCAAAAAGAAAGAGAAAGAGAAAAAGAAACTTCAGTGGAAAAGAGCCAGTGAGGAAACAAACCTGATTTATTATCAGCAAAAATCTGCAGCAGATGTCAGAGTATGACTCTGCAGACAATTAGCGAAATGCACGGAAAGATATGACGCTCTCAATATGCTTGTTTTTTGGACCTTCATATGCAGACTCCTCTTCACCTCTCCTCATGCTTTCTGTCATCAGCCTCACAAACAGACTAATGTCCTGTATACAGGAAATACAATTAACCGTATCACTTGAAGAAACGGAAATTCCCGAAGATGGATACGTTTTCTGGTGATGAGTTGCGAAAGGCTTTGGACTTTAGATAAGATGATATTTTCAGGCTTTTCACCCTACACACATTAGTCATTATGCTTTGAATGAAGCCACATGCAGTAAACAAGTACCAGAAGTGATAGCAAAGAAACGTAAACAGTCATGGATAAAATCTGCGAACTGATAAAGCAGCTGGCTCTGATTCATCTGTGCCTGAAACTTGGAACACTTCATACAAAATCTTGTATGACAACATCCTATGAAAAATTAAGTCCAAGCCTATTGCACACGCTTCAGCCACTGTTTTGAGCTACATGCTTTTGGCAAGTAAATGTTACCCATAAGCTGTTATTTCTCACCACAGAAGAGTATATTTAGGTTAGTGGGTTACAGATGTTTGACCAGCGTTCATAACACTAAGCAAACTGAAGCACGGGGCCAGATGCATAAGCAATGTTTTATATTTCCAGTTTTTCATGTGGCCTTGCCCAGTTTTAGAAAACAGCATCTGGCCTGCCAGTCTCAGAATTATGAAATTTAATGCAACCAATAGCGGAATGAACACAAACATAGCAGAGGATCAGTGGTCAGAGGTACTAGCAGAAGGTGGCGGGTCTCCCGCTGTCTGAAGAACGATTTGTAATGCCATATATCTTACAGTTTGTATATTTGATTAAGTTAGTGTAAGGATAATATTTGGGATCTCTTTAGTTGCTGTCTGTGGTGGTTCCTTCCTTCTTCAACTCCAGACGAGGAGTTTCCTTTGCTAAAAGCAATTGTCAAAAAAATTTACTGACAGATATCAATTAAATAGGTGTGCGAGAAGTCACCCTCTGTAAACCAATGAATGATGTCTACTGTAATAACCAGCCAGAGTTATCTGCTCATATTTACATTTTGTTAACATCCCCCAGCTAACATAAAACATTCTCAGAGCTTTGGCTAATGTTCTGTCAAAGTTATGAACAAACATTCTTCTGGTAACATTACTAGAACGTTCATTCAGTTACCTGGTATTTAAAGGGATAGTTCACCCAAAAATGAAAATGTGATGTTTATCTGCTTACCCCCAGCGCATCCAAGATGTAGGTGACTTTGTTTCTTCAGTAGAACACAAATGATGATTTTTTAACTCCAACCGTTGCCATCTGTCAGTCAAATAATGGGAGTGAATGGGAACTTGGATCAATAAGAGTTGAAAAACCTTGCATAGACAAATCCATATTAAACCCTGCGGCTCGTGTTGACGCATTGATGTCCTATGACACGAAACGATCGGTTTGTGCGAGAAACCGAACAGTATTTATATCATTTTTTACCTCTAAAACACCACTATGTCCAACTGCGTTCAGCACTCAGTTAGCGAGGTCTGATCGCACTCTGACAACGACAGTGATGTCTTGCACATATACTTCAATGAGTGCTAGACATCACTTCCGTTGTCAGAGTGCGATCAGACCTCACCAAGCGAATGCTGAACGCAGTTGGACATAGTGGTGTTTTAGAGGTAAAAAATGATATAAATACTGTTCAGTTTCTCGCACAAACCGAATCGTTTCGTGTCTTAGGACATCAATGCGTCGTCACGAGCCGCAGGGTTTAATTTGGATTAGTCTATGCAAGGTTTTTCAACTCTTATTGATCCAAGTTCCCATTCACTCCCATTATTCGACTGACAGACGGCAACGGTTGGAGTTAAAAATTATCATTTGTGTTCTACTGAAGAAAGAAAGTCACCTACATCTTGGATGCGCTGGGGGTAAGCAGATAAACATCACATTTTCATTTTTGGATGAACTATCCCTTTAATAATGTTCTCAAAATGTTTTAAACATCATTCATGGTACGTATTCTTTCTGAAACATTTTATTTGGGTGTTTGTAAATGTTACTTCTTGTTTCAAAATGTTCAGAAAACATTCAAAAGTTACATTTCCATAATGTTAGCAAAATATTAAAATGTAAAATTCCCATAACCATTCCATTCCCAGTTTTTTATCTGGGCCTAGCTCTTTCTTGGCACAGGACTTTATTTACCCATAATTTATAATGGGTACTCAGTTCTGCAGACAGGAATTTTGAACTAATCAACTGAGCTGCACATGCCATGTGACTAATTAGTCTGGAGCAGCAGAAAGATGACGCAAGGACAACAGTGATTGGAACTGTGTTAAATCTTTCACTAGGATTGAGCTGTGACATGAAAAAAAAAATGATAAATCCATTTCCTGATGTTAAAAGTTGGGGTGTTTTTTTCTCTCATTGTAACATGTAAAAAAAAAAAAAAAAAAAAAAAAAACCTGTTATTTTCTAGGTGGAGCATTTCATGTAACTCTTCATCAATAATTCAACTTGGTGCCTTTCACAGCCCTCATTTTATTTGACAAACAAGCTGTCAATCTCCATTGCATGGCACATTCTTTTTTTAACTAGATGATGCAAGTGAATGCAGTGCAACAATGCGGCTTTCTGCTGTAATGTAATCAGTGGTTAAATGTTTGTTTTATGGTATTTAATGGTCCGTGAGTGAAATAATAATTAAGCTAATGGCTTGTGGGATATTTAATGGTTAATTTATATGAGGCAACTTTAGTTTGCCATATCAGTGATCAATGTTGCTGCCATCTTATACAAACAAATGACACAGTTTTGGACCTTTGGGAGTAATAGACAGAATTGTTTTGATGACAGAATATAGTGGCTGATTTATTATTAACAGTTTCTACTTTATCAAAAATGCATTTCATTTTCAATCTAAGTTTTACGGATGGTGATGAAAAAAAAAAAAACATGAGATAGAAGTAAAAATTATGTCAATGGTTTTGTGAGAAACTTTTGCGTTTATATTTGCGTTTGCGTTTAGAAACTTTGCAAACTTTTTATGAGGGAACACAAACTTGGGGGAACGCAAATATTTTGCGAGCGAATGCAAAATTTCCTGGGGGGCGGGTGGGGGGGGTGCAAATATTTTCTCTGCGAAACGCAAAAATTTTGCAAGCGAACACACATTTTTTTCGGGGGGGAATGCAAACATTTGCGAGACAACACAAAAGCATTGACATTCCTCCCATCTCAAAATTTTTTCCATCACCATGTCATTTTAGATGAAGTTCAGTGTCTTTTTTTTTTCAAGTGATATTAACTCTAAAGGTTAGACATTGGATCCACACATGCTGCAGAAACAGTAAGGTTATTTAGAAACAAATATTCAGCATTTTGAAAAGGAAATGTTGCTAAATATGTGCTAAAGTTGCAGCGTATTCTTTCTATGCCACTCCCCTGTCTTCCATTGGTCGACAAACACATTGCTCCGCCCCCAAACTCACAGCATTGCTTGACAAAGCTGGTTGAGATGCTCAGTTAATGTTTTAAAATGGCACAACATGCACTCTTAAACAGTTTTGAATGTAGGCAACTATAATGTTGTTTTTCTGTTACAAAGCAATCTATAATAGATACTGTATATGAAGGGTTTTGTGTCATTGATTCAAGTGAATGTGAAACTTGTGTGTCCAGTAAATGTTCCACAGTAACATTTATTTTCTACACTTTCTTTAATCACAGAGCACAGGGAAAAAAACTGTTCAGAAATACAGAGAGGTGTAAATAGGGGAAATAAATCCTTCTCAAATGAGCCTGGTTTAGATTGGCAGGAGAATGAGGATGTTAAAAGTAAAGCAGAAATGTATAAATCTCAACTCTACTCCCCCTGCTGACTCTCTTGTATAGTACAATTATGGAGTTTTGGGCTTAGCCTACTTTAAATGGGAAGATTCTACACCACCACCACAACCATGTATGCTAGACACAACCCCAGCACACCCAAATCGAGCTACGAGTTAAGTCTTGCCAAAAGAAAAAGCCAACCAATGGCACACAAACACCAAAGCAGAAGTCTGGGATTTCAAAATCCCTTTTAAATCTGGAACGGTTTGGAATTTTGAACATTTTAAAACAAAGAAAAGTCTTGATGTAAAAAAAGAACTATTTAAGATTGCACTATATTTCTAGGTCACTAATCCAAATAAGCAACTCTGTAACACTGACCATATGAAAAGTCAGATTTTCTTGCTTCTTTTGTAGTGTGCTGGTTTTATCAAACCATACTGGATAGCATGAATCATCAGGTACTGAACAAACTTGTGGAGTTCATGCCCGTTTCTTTTTTAAAGCTAAACTAGGGACACACCACATACTAAGACATTCTGAATTTCAACTTTTCACTACAACAACATTTATTTATAAACACAACATAAAAAGATCCAAGTGCTGAAAAAACATTTACACACTGGAAATTATTTCACTCTATTTTATGTCAACTTTTAACCAACTATTATGTTTATAATTTGTAGTAAACCTAACCTTAACCCATGTAGTTACCTTATATTACTAGTACTTTCTTGGGTACGTACATTATAAGTGCACATACTGTAAAATAAAGTGTAACCAAATACTGTGTATAACATATGAATATAAAATATAATAAAATATTTGGTCCATATTTATATTCGCTGCTATTGAGAGGGATATGGGTAAAGTTAGGGACAGGTTTGGTGGTATGGTTAGGTTTAAGGTTGAGTTAAAGGGTAGGAGTATTAGATGTAAATAGATGTAATTACAGAAATTAGTTACAGATGTAATTACATGCAGGCATTTTTTAAATACAAGTACAATGTAAAAAAAAAAACCAAACATGTATAAGTGCATGTAACAAATGATCAATTTAAATGTTATTACATAGTAGTTAAAGGTACTTAATATAAAGCGGGTCCAAATATTTTTTTTTTTTCTATTAAATTAGACTAGCAGAGAAACATTTTCACTAGTTGTGTCATCACAGAATATGTGCTGGTATAATGTAAAATGTACATAATGTTTGACAATGTAAATCTTTGTTTATCATGTAAATAACGCTTGTTTGAATCATGAATCTAATGGAAAACACAAAGAGCAACATACAAGTCATTTGAATGCCCATTATTAATGAAGTCATATTTAACATAGCCTAATTATAAGTAAAAACAAATATATAATTTGTATCTTTTTCATCTATTTATAATTGCAAAATCCAATACAGTTAATTCTCATTGGCCATGATTTCAGATCTCCTTTTGCCATCTGTTTGTAATGCTGTATACTCACTATTTGCGTATATGTAAGGTTGAGTGGGCGTAAATTTCCATGGACAGGTCATGAGCAGGTCACAGTGGTTTCTCTGGTTGTAAGTTAGCTTTAATTTTTTTTCGTTTCTCTGACTGTCTGTTTGAATATGCTGTGTGTAGATTCCCTGGACTGAGCTACTTGGAAATGAAATGCAAATGTACAGATCTATTAACTAACTTTGTTCCTTGTTTTTGAGGATCAAAGCTCGAAACTCGCGTAAGCTTCATAATGTTTGCGTGAACGGACTGAGCGTTTGAAGTGACGTAAATATAGAAAAGCCCCCAGCACTGCTACTGTTGCACCGATCCAAAAAGGAAGATATTAGCACATTTGTTTTTTGTTTTCACGGAAGAAATACATTTGTTCCCAAGACAAGAACAAATCCCGAAACAGTGCAAACATTGTGGAAAACCGGTTTCAAACACTAAAACTGTGTCAACCAGTGTGGAAAATCTCATTCTAATGGGTGCATTAACATTGTTTGACTTCAGAAAATCCGGCAGCCCTTAGAAAACCCTATCCTTCACGATGTACGTCCTGCATCTCCGATAGTGATTTTGTTTATTATTGAGCTAATGTGTTGCGTGAATGTCAGTTCACGAGTGTTAATGAGGTCTACACCATCCCTTAAGTACCATATGTCATCAAGTTACTGTTGATTTTGCAATCACAGTTTTCCTATTTTGAAAAGATTAGTGAACTAACATGTGTCCATTAAGATAATCCTAAAAGCTTTTTACACTTAATGCTGTGTTGGTCACCGCAACCGTAATTATTAAACGCTGCACATTGTGAAAGGATCTGTCTTTCAAAATTTTAAAACAGCTGTGAAACTCAAAGATAAAGTAGTTTTTTACAACTTCCGTGGTAATGAGGAATAAATTCAGTCAATGGATTTAGTAAATAAATAAAATGTGATGTAAATGTTTTTAATCAAATGTATCTTATTCAATTTGGATTTTGTTTAGATTTTGTTAGAATTTGATGATTTTTGCTACTAAAGCTTAATGTGAAAATGTTTCTTGATTTTAACGGTCGTACTGTAAAAATACTCAATGTTTTCTCTAAAGAATATGCTGTTTTAATTCATTCGAGTAGGCAGCTAGGATACGTGTTTCAAAAGCCATGTCTGTAAATAGACTAGAAAATGTGTAGTGGTCATGCGTAGACCAAGGAAATTGTTTGCAATGTGACAACATATGGTTATATTGCACATACGAGGACTGACGAGGGAAATCTCTGTTACTGGAAACACTTAAAGTAGTGACATAGTCTTTCTGGGAAATGTCTGCACATAAAATGATTTAGCAAAGTTCATTGTTGCCCATCGTTGTCAGGAGGGGAAAGAACAGTTTACTTTTTTTGTCATATGTTACATATGGTGCACATATTACATGTTATAGTAATTGATTACAATAGCAACCAGAACAACAATGCATAATTATATGCAGCTTCACAAAATGATTACATATTAATTACATGCAGTTCATGTGTATTACGTAGTAATACTTATGTAATTACACTGTAATGAATACTGTAGTTTGGCCACAAAGTAAATTGTTTTTGTAGCTGATTTATATTGTTGCATACAGCAGGATTTAGGTGTTTAAGAACTGCTGCATGAAGACTTAACTGTTTCACTGCGCTCAATTTTATTTTATTTAGAAAATCTGATGGAAATATCCTCATGCTGTACATGAACAGTAGGTCTGGAAGGAATCAAAATAAGAGTGTGAGAACTGTGGTTTAGCGGTTAGCGCACTTGTTCCTCATGCGGGACTCACAGGTCTGTTTCCAACTCTAATATTATTCAATGCAAAATTAACATCATCACCTTATTCTTGGTGCAAGTAAGGAAATCCTGTTAATATAAGAGTGAATAGGATTTCATTTATCAATTATCAATCCAATTAATGACACATATGCTGCTGGATATCATTTAACTCACAGAGGGTGAGAAAAAAGCAGTGCTATATTTTGAAATGGCTCCTAAAGGACACAGTCCCATGGGATTATGCATTTTATAGAGGGGCTACACCTCCCCCGAGGCTTCATTAAGTCTCAGAAATACCCAGACACTGTTCACACGCTGTAAATCTACGTGCCTCACGTCACAGACCCGCTGCAGCCACTCACCTCCCAGACCTGCCCACTCACCTTTGACATGACAAGACGTTTTTATTGTGCTGCCGCTGAAAAATTGAGTCTTTGTTTTCATGTCGAATTTCATGAGCTTAAATCGGTAACTGTTTTACATCACAGTGCCCGTTTTACACATATTACATGTAAATCTCATTAATTGCATTTACACTGAGACACTTGCTCAGTCTTTATCAGTTTTTATTGTTGTAATTTTACACATTTTAGAATATGAAAACATGAAATAATACAAACAGAAGTATGTTAAACTTATATGTAAAACGATCCAATGTTTGAGCTTGCAAAAACAACATCAGGTGCATTCTGGGATGCTATTTAGGAGTTCCCAAGCCAAGTCAAATCAAATGTATTTATGTAGCGCTTTTCGCAATACACATTGCTTCAAAGCAGCTTTTCAGAAAATCATGATGTTAATGTTTATATATCACAATATCTCCTAATTTCATTTAGCAGATTAGAACCAGGCGATAATGTAGTATACATTTAAGCTGGTTCCTCGTTGACTGGTTGCACCTATTTGGTAATGTTTCATTTTAGTGTTTGTCACACATACTACATTACTAAAATGACTTACTATAGTATTAATAAGAACTATATAATTACTAGCAGCTTAAAAATAATGACACTCCAAAATGTATATGAAGAATTATTCTGTAATTATTTGAAATGTAATTATATGTAAATACATGGCAACATGAACACCAATGCCAACATGTGTGACCAAACATTAAAAATGGTAACATGATATTTACAGTAATAAAAAAAAGTGTGACCCTTAAAATCAAAAAAAAAAGAAGAAAAAAAAAAAAGTGTTGCATATGCATTTCAAATGTATCATACTTCAGACAGGGTGATCATTCTTACATTACAGGAAGTGCAACTTTGGAAGAATGACTATAAGATATTCCTTATTTAATAATGCATGCATGTTTTCTTTCAGTATTGTGCACTGGAGGCGGTGTTATGATGAATTTGGGTTGTCCTGTGCTAAGTCTTGGGAAATCAACCCAGATACACAGGGGACAAGAGTTCTGAAGTAAGTGCTATTTTTCACCAGGCTTTTGGCATCAAGGGGAGTTTTAATTTTTTTTTCTCAGCAAAAGGGATGATAAAAACATACAGTAACAAAATAAAAACATAAATAAAAACATACAGTAAACAAGGCTTTAAATGGTGACTAAATAGCAGCACAGAAAATTGTTATCTTCTAATAAGAACCTATGTAGAAAGTAATAAGCCAGCACACAGTTGCTGTGTACGAAATTGAATACTTTCCTATATAGTAGGTGAAAAACAGTACGCCAGCAAAGTAATATGTCCGAATACATCACTGTAAAACCTAACTGAAATAAGTTCATTTTACTTAATTTTTTTAAAAAGTTAATTTAACTTAATAAATATTTGTTATGTGAACTCAAAAAATGAATTATATTAAGCAGAACTCAATCTGAATATGTTACTAGAAATAATATACTATTTTAAACTCTAATGATTTAAGTTATAGAAATTCATTTAATGTAGTTGCTTACGTCTATGGCTGACCACCACAAATTTAAAAGAAATTGGAACTTATTCCATAGTTTCTAATTTTTTTTAAATAGTGTCATAATAGGTTATATCTTTCATAACCAATTAACTAAAAGCTAATCAAATAAATACATAAACAATAATAAATACATGAATCTCCTGTTCTGTCATCACTGCTTTTTACCAATGTTAGTTTTTGCTTATTCTTATGCAACTTTATTACTTTGGGTTTGATGAACTTAAACCATTTAAGTCAATCAGTTTCCTCAAATCATTTAAGTAGCTATATAGATGTTAAGACTTGAATTCAAACTGAATGAGTGGAATAAACTTAAAATCTTTAAGTTGAGTTTACTCTGATGATTGACTGAACCAACACCAAAATATAAGTGAATTTAACTGAATGTATATGAATTTACAGAACTCATACTTATTGATTTTAAAACTTAAATGGTTTAAGGCAATGGGTTTCTTCAAATGGTTTTAGTTATCGTAACTTAATGGGTTTTAGTATTCGAAAAACAGTAGATAGAAAATACAAAGTTGACCTATTACTTCAGCTGAAATTCTTAAGTGCACATTCGATGGACCCTTTACAATCCCATGAAGCCATGGGAGAGGATTTGTGAATGGCGGTGAAGTTGACAGTAAAAATATGATGGATGTAGTACGTCTGAATTTCATTCATACTACACACATATAGAACACACTTTTTTAACAGACACTAAGTAAGTTTAAAACCAAATACCTTCTATGCAGTATGCGTAGTACCATAATTTCAGACATGTGAGTTACATTTGAATTTCTCAGCATTTCATACACTGTAAAAAAATACATTTTGTGAAATGGCAGCTGTTAATGTAAAAAGTGCAAATAGTGGATTTACTATTTTCAGTGCTGAATTTCTCTCTCGCTATTCTTTTATGGCTATTCATTAGCGCATTACTGTATGTAATGAAACGTTTGCCTATAGTAAAAACATGCTCACAAATATAATATATTTTAGTCTCTTTTAATGAATATATTGTGAAAAGTCATTTTAAAAGAAAATAGCATTTTGACCTGGTGGCATGACCTTTGTACTTCCCTTTAATATAATGTGGAACTTGAGGAGACAGGTGCTTTTGAGATTCCTGTCCCACACCAAACTGAGGCAAAGATCACAAAGAAAAGCTGTAAAAAACAGAATGAACGGTCAAGCGAGTAAGGCCTTTTAAAAGAATAGGAGAAGGCGAAAAAATGGGAAGAGAGCGAGAGAGGGAGAAAGAGGAAAAACCCCTCCCGTAGTAAACAATGCTTATAGCTGGGGTTAAGTGCTAAGATTTCATCCAGTGGGACTCGGGGTCCACATTTAAGCCTTCCATGGTGCAGGGGCCACCCCAGTCATCTGACATAATCACAATGATGATATACAGGGACATTAGAACAGGGAGCCGCTGACATGCCGAACAATAGCTCCTCACAGCAGGACCGGCCTTTCTGGGCATCCAGGTGCAGTCCCAGGCCGGCAAATTCCTCCTCTCCCCCCCTTCGGCTCTTATTGTGTGGCCAGAGATGCTCTTTCAGGAGTGGGATGAAGGGGGAGAAAGAAAGAGATCAGAGGTGGGAAGAGAGGAAGAAGGTAATAAGGTAAAAATAAAAGTTGTAAGGTAGAAGATTGTGAACCGCTCCTCAGTAACAAGAGTTTCGGCACAGAAAAAGAAAAAGAAAAAAGAAAAAAACAAAACAAAATTTGGTTGATGGAAACACATTCACCGATGCCAAAAAGTGAAGGGGAACAGAATAGGATCTTCTCCATCAGGTCAGTTGAGCTTTTGAAATAGAGAGAGAAAGGGAAGGAGACTCTGAGAAGGGAGTCGAAGATTCATCTGTCAACAAGAGTTTAGAACTCTTGGGGGGAAAAAAAGCATAGCCCCTGGTCTGGACGCACAGACGCTGCCCTGTGTCTGCTCACTCAAACGTGTGTCCAGCAGGGCTGACCGGGCACAGAGCTGCCCCTATTACCCACAATCCTGCGCTCCCGACAGCCTGGGCCAGGCTCAGATTTGAAAGCTTCAGTGAGCAAATCCTTGACATTGCACACATTAGAGTTTAGCTGTCTCCCTGTGTGGTCCATGTGTGGAGTCTTTCTTTAAAAAAAAAAAAAAAAAAAAAAAAAAAGTAAAAGTAAAAATCCTTCTATCTATTAATGGGTTAAGCAGTTACCTTGTCACCAGACACCTAAAATCCTGTTTCAGATTTGAACAACTTGAGGGAAAATGTTTTTCCAAAGTTGATTTGTTGCTCATGAAAAATACATGCATGTGTAGACATTTTTGCAAAAAAAGATTACCTTGCTCCTTGTACGGCAGTTTCAAAGTGAAATGTCTAGTAAGTGGCGCTAACATTTTATTACGTTGTTTAGCACATATAGTGGCAGTTCGGAAATGTAATGTGGCACTGAAAGTTTAGTGTTCTATCATGTTTGAAAATGACATATCATCTACATTAAACCATATCCTAAACTAAACCAATAGAGTTAACAAAAGCAAACACCAGATCAAAATATATTTGCTGAAGCAAAAAAAAAAACATTTTACCTTGTTTTGTCAAACCAAATTTCACTGGATTTCACTGTACACTAGCCTACATTAGAAAAGCCATACACTTGTAGCTGAATATGTAATACAAACGTTAAAATGTATTAGCTTGCAAATCATGCACTATAAAAGTGTTTGAGGTAGTATTATGTAAGAAAACGCATAAAAAAAATTTTCATTAAAGGGGACCTATAATGCAAGATGTAATAGAAGTTTCTGATGTCCCCAGAATGTGTCTGTGAAGCTCAAAATCCCCCACAGATCATTTATTATAGCTTGCCAAATTTGCCCCCATTTGGGTGTGAGCAAAAACATGCCGTTTTTGTGTCCCTTTAAATGCAAATGAGCTGCTGCTCCAGAAGAGGGCGGAGCTTTAACAGCTCAACAACAGCAAAGCTGGAGAATCTCACGCAGACAAAATGAGGATTGTCAGTAACGGTGTTCAGCCTTACATTGTTCAAACCGGAGTCGACACTGATGGAGAGACTCAAAAGGAAGTTACAACTTATAGAATGAAACTGGTCGTTTCTGAATGGTTAGTGAATAAATTTATGTAGTTGCTGTGGAGTTGATTCAACTCATCGACTAGCATGTGCCGTCATGTTAATCTTTTGTGCAAATCCAGCGTTGAATTGACCCTCGTTTGTGAAGCAGTCCGGCGTAAAATGATGGCATTGCAACAACGTTCTACTAACAACAACTCTTCCTCTTCTCTAAAGCAGCCCAACATGGCCTCACCCCCTCTGTTGTGTGTCCTCGGGGGCGGGGTTTATGTAAATTTTGGGGTTTGTGATGTCACCAACCCGGGAAGAAGCTCATTGTAGTCTCTACCAGCCGTTTGTTGTAGTCCTTAAAAAGCGTTTTTCTGTAAAAGAAAATATCTCCCTTTGCATTGAACTTTGAGCGTCGTAACTTTGCAGATGTTGTTTATGCTCAAACAGCAACATCACACACTAACTAAAGTTAAAAAAGTGAAATCATAATCAATGACCCCTTTAATTGATAGGCCTAATCTGCCCCTGTAATCATAATTTGTGTGAAAAGGAATACAAGCTGTTGGTGTTTTACTGTCTCTAGTGTTCAGCTGTATGTATAGGTATGTTTTTGCACGTTTTTCCAGAGGTTTAGTTGTGGAAGGTGTTGTTGATTCAAGACTGTTGGAGATTCACTCTCCCAGCCACCCTTTTGGACAAATCTAAGACGTGAATAAATTGGAGAGAAAAGGTAACAGGAGTGTTGATTAATGGCTGTGGTGTCGTTCGCACAGTCGAGTCTAAATAAAGGTCTGACAGGTTGGCATCACGGCTCGGGGTCGGGTCCATCAACATGCCTCCATCTTGGAGAGAAATACATTTTAATTAAAGCAAAGCATAACTCGATCCTGGAAAGGTGGAGAAAAAAGTCTGCTATTTGCAGAAAGATTTATTCTTTGTTCACACTTCATTTTCCCCCTCACACTCTTTCACGTTTCCTTTATGCTCTCTCCGTCCCTTCATCTCTCTCACACACTGACTGCCGACCCTGTGCGTTAAACGCTTTGAGAGTATTTTCATTTTTTGACATCAACGACTCTTTGTTTATGAGCGAAGGCTAGTGTACCTTTAAGGAGAACATAAATGCACAGCCAACACTTGTCATATCTCCAGGCTGCATTTGTCACACAGAATAATCATAATCGCCAAGAGAGCATGTTCTTAAAGCCGTAGTTATGAGTAAAGCACTGGAGAGTTCACTGGCTATGTGGTAGGTACGACATGAATTGTGAAGTTTTAAGCCATCCAGAGCCACGGCGGCCTCGTTTTCACGTGTAGATACAACATTCCTCTACGGCTAGCTGATCTCCCCTCTGAGCCGCGGGTGAACGGCTGCTTAAACTCAGCCGGTGACAGAACGCAAGACATGCACGCAAATTAATTCATATTTCGCGTGCCTTCCTTTGCTCAATTTGTATATTGATACTTGAGCATGATGGAAGAAAGAGTGCAAGATGCATTTTGTAACATAAACTATAATCTTAAATTGATTCCAAAAGGGGGTTTTCACAGTGATGCCATTGAAGAACCATTTTTGGTTCCCCAAAGAACATTTCAGTGAACAGTTTTTTAAAAGAAGAATTCTTTTTCCACTATAAAGAACCTTTTTTTTTTTTTGCAATGGAAAGGTTCCATGGATTTTAAAGATTCTTCATGGAGGTGCCCATAAAAACCTTTTATTTGTAAGAGTTTCCCTCATGCTCCCTAAGCCTACTGCATATTTTATATATTTTTTAAAATTCAAACCATGCATTGGCTTAAAATAAAATATTTTACTCAGAAATAAGGATTGTCCTGGATCCAGCTTGTCATCGTCTTTATCTGTACACTCTAAAAAATGCTGCGTTAGTTGGGTTGAAAATGGACAAACCCAGCGATTGGGTTGTTTTAACCCAGCAGTTGGGCTAAATGTTTGCCCAACCGCTGGGTAGTTTTATTAAACTCGACTGTTGTTTAAAAAAATACTGTATTGCTTGCTTAAAATGAACCCAAAGTATGTTGGAAATTAACATTTATTAATATGTTTAATAAATAATAATTAAACAATAAACATTCATTAAATTTCTTATTAATAAATGTTCACCTTTTGATTACTGTTGCCTCTTGTAATTATGTGTCTGATTCTTAATTCCCAACCTATTTTGAGTTCATTTTAAGCCAGCCATATAGTAATTTTTACGTTGGGCAAACATTTAACCCAACTGCTGGGTTAAAACAATCCAATCGCCGAGTTTGTCCATTTTCAACCCAACTTGGGTTGTTTTTAATCCAGCATTTTTAGAGTGTATGATGTTTATTATGGTTTTAATCTATGTTCATGATAAACCTCTCATTCTAAGACTTATTTATACTGTTAATATAAATGTTCATAACTGAAACAGATAAGTTAATCTTTATTTTATTATGAGGAAAGTGGATATGAACTGAACTTGAATCTGCCACATTTTTTGAGAAGTATGAGAAGAAATGGTGAGGTAAAACTTCTTCTTATCCAGAATTCATCCCCACACAGTTTTCTTTATAAAACAGATTCTTCTTAAGTTACATCTGGAGCTTGTTTTTATGTGAGTATCCTCATATCAATAGTGGCAATGCTGATTCTGGATCAGTGTCGAATGTTCTTATGAGTAAGGATTATTGAGGTAGGATGGAATTTGAAACAATGTAATACGCGGCGTACAGTGGTCTGGGATGCTGGGGGTGTAGCTCACATGGGAATGACGGGAGAGGAGAAGGAATGCTGAATTGGTAGAGTTGGTGGTGGGATAAACTGAATCACTTTGTATGAGGAACACAGGAGGGCAGTCTTTAGACACTAATAGCAGTCCCACATGAGGAACTGCACAGTGTGCAGCACCTATTTAATTTAAAACACATCAAAATACAAGTATTTGAACACTTAAAAACGCATAAATGTCACTGCATTAAATAACAAAATATCAAACAAATGGATCTAGCTTCACTTTCCTGAGCCATTTTTGCAATGGCTTATAATCAACTGGTGCGTCAGTGACTTTCAGTGTCCTATATAGGCGAGTAACCACAAGTGTTGTTCATCACATGAACTATGATCATGTTTGACAACCAGAAAGAGTCCAAATACTTTTTGTCTTCTTTTTGATCAGTATATCTATTGCTTTATCAATTCGAAACCAAACAACTGTCCTTTTTGTGATGCTTTGTTTGCTTTCATTAAAATAAATGTGACTTGGTTTGATATTTTGCAATCTAATGCAGTGATATTCAGACATGTTTACAGTGCATATGGTGCAGAGTGTCCAAACACAGCTTCAAAGAACTGCTTCAGATTGCAGCAAATCAAAGCAATACAATACAAAAGCTGATATTAGGAAAAATGTTGAATGTTCCTGGAAATGGACAACACGAAATGTCTGTGCTCTTTGCTGTTGTATTCTGAAGATGAATTTGTAATGTGAGATATTCAAGCTTCATCACACAGATTGGAATCAAAACTCCCTCTCAGTTTTCCAGTTTATTATGCATTTGGAAATGAATTATGATTGCTGAACTGACTCTTTAGTGCGCTTAATTTCTTTACGGTTGTTGCTTTTAAAGAATATGTCATTACACACTTCTCTTCTAATGCTCCTAATAAGTGCATAACATTTTAATGCATTTTAGTGCGAAATTTTATCCACTCGCATTCTTGGATCTTAAACTAAAACAAAATCAGGTCGTTTGAAGTAAACTGGTTATCTCTGGTTTGTGAAAGCTTCATAAATATCCCGTCTTCAGGAAGAGGTTGCATTCTCCTCAAAGCAGTAGAAATCTATCTATCTCTGCTCTTTAGAGGAAATGAGCGCCAGAGAGTGAGGTGTTTGCATGTGTGTTGTGATGTGTAGTTTGGCCGGAGCAGCAGGCTGATTAATCTTGCTGTCACACGCACACTGCCTCAGATCGACTGCCTAATAAAACTCATAAACAGGTAAATAAGCAACCCAGCTCGAGTCTTAATCCCAGCAGCGCATAAGCAACGAGAGGCAGTCTTCAGCTTAAATGAGGGACAATAAGAGTGATTTACCACTCTGAGTGTGTGAGTGTGTGTGTTGGTGTCTTTGTGTGAGTGTGTTTGAGGGCATGTCTCACTAGTATTTGCATTGGTTTGGTATTCTTTGTGTTCGTTACATATTTGTCAACTGTCATGACGTTCCCTCACAAGCACATGTGCATGGGTTTCTCCATTGTGAAAGCTTTTTAACGACTGCAATTTGCTTTTGTCTCTCTTTTTTTTTTTTATGTCAGCAACAAAATATGAGAAATAAAGAAGTTCTGACTACCTAAATAACCACAATGCCATCTTTAACAGTGCACAAATGTTCACTTTTTTAAATTTATACCACACCTTTACATGCTTGACCTAATGATGTTTTAGCTGCTGTCATGACTCTGGGGCCTCCATATGCAAAAACACAAATGTGTTGATTTTGCTGGGACGTCTGGTGAGGAGATGGTCCTAATCAAAAGGAAACTATGCACAGTCACTCCAGGAAGGGCTGATGAGAAAGAGGAGGGGAACACTGAGAGGTCTTTCACTGAAACCTGCTCTCTTCCATTTATGAGCCACTCAGGCAGTCCCATCTGCAAGTCAAAGTCAACACTCAGGCTGAGCAATGAATTCATTAGGGGGACTTTGATTTTTGGTTAGTGTTTAAATTAATTAATGTTGCCATTCATACTTCAGACGTTTAAACCACCCCCTCTGCCAAGCCTTGTTATGTTATAGATAGCCTATAATAAGTGTAGGCTGTGACTGTAAAACTTGATAAGTTCAGAATACTCAATTTTTGTAGACACTGATTGCCTCAAAAAATTAAGTACAGCAGCTCCACATTTTTAAGTAAAAATAATTATAAATAATTAAGCTGAAAATTTTTATTATAATTTTATTTAATGTTTCAGTCCACTGTACTAAAAAATATTGTTTACCCTACAAAACTTCAACATCACAGTAACACCTTTAAATGAGTACTATCAAATGATTAATCGCGATTAATCGCATCCAAAATAAAAGTTTGTGTTTACATAATACTGTGCATATTTATTATGTATATATAAATACACACACACACATACATGTAAATATTTAAGAAATAATTACATATATGTGTAATATTATATTTGTGTGTGTATATATATATATAATTTGTATATCATTTATAGTATATAGGCTATAATTATAAATATTTTGTATATAAATATAATATATTTTGTTAAATATATACATACATTTGTGCATATTTATATATACATGATAAATAATCACAGTACATACACATATATTATGTAGCTAAACACAAACTTTTATTTTGGATGTGATTAATTGTGATTAATCATTTGACAGCACTACTTTAAATACCAAAATAACCTAACATTTAGTTTAATGTTGAATGGATTCTTCTGATAATGTCGGTTAGAGCAACAACGCGACTTGGATGACGTCACTTTACGTAACTATAAGAGTTTACTCAAAAATGTTGAGCGACACAAAAATAAAACTAAACTCCTCGTTCAAAAAATGTAATTGTTTTAAGTTGCATCAGTGATTTAACAGACTTTAAGTGCAGTGCACTCAATCTTTATAAGTTAGTAGTACTGTTCGATTTTACAGTTTAGTGTGTGTATCTATGGGCCTAAATAAAAATGATGCATTGTTTTTAAAGGGTTTGGAAGGATTTCAAGAACATTAATTACTGAGTAGTTTAATTAAACCCACTCTGCACAAAAAGGAAGCAATTTTCCTTCAAGAAAAATAAACTTTTTGTTATGCCATAAAATTTCTGTTGTACATCACGCAATGTTACTTCAAGACTTTATTCATAAAAGCTCAAATTGTGTATGTGTTGTTTCTTATCTTCTGCTAGAGTGGTACATCTGACTTGAAATCGTCAAAAATCGCCAAAATCGCCAAAAATGTGTTTAATCGATCAAGCTATGTGAGTTGTGTGAGCGCGCTTAGGTTTTCAAACATCCCGTCACGCATCACCGACAGACGCAGTTTATTCCCTCATGTCCGATGCGGATCCGAGACTTCTGCTGATGCCCTTTAGCCATTTACACCGTGTGTACTATTGAGCAAAAACAAAATGTTATTGAACACACAGCTCCTAAATGTAATAAATGATTAATTAACCTTTTCATTTAGCCCTGGTCATCAGAATAACACAGTAAAGGTACTGGGGGAATATTGAAATGTGTCGCATGGCACAATCGCGGTGGCTCTCATGTACATCTCTATTGTTTAAATAAAGATAGATGGCATATATTAAGTGCGTCTTGAAATGATTAATTTTGATATGATAATTTAAAAAAAAAAAGTAACCATATTATCATATTATTAAGAAGAGTCTACTAAAGAGTTTGTGATTCGCATCAAATTTTACTGACATATAAGAACTGCATGTTTTCTTTTTAAACATGATGAATTCGATCATAATATCATAAAAATGATTGTAGCAAGATTCTTAGAAAATTTGATTATGTTGAATACTCTTTACTTCAGACTGAAGAATTTAAACGTTAAGAGTGAAATTAAAACATTTACAAACATTATTATATTATTTTTATTTTTTATTTAAACATTTATAATAATTTAAATATTTATTTGTTTATTAATAAGAATGATTAATGAATAATTGATATATTAAATAGAAATGAAATACATATTATTTTATAAATATTTAAATAAATATTTGTTTATTGTTGTTGTTGTAAAATCACGTGTGAATTCTAATTTGTGTCAGTACAATGTCTGCACACCTGCACTGACCCTACAGCCTATAAAACGCTCAGAAATCAGATCATTTGATCATCTTCCTGTTTGCCGATATATGAGCACATATTTGGGATGTAAAGAGACCGTGGTGTTCCCGCAGACAGAGTGATTGATCACATCATATTAGGGGTCGTTTCTGCACGGGGTAATTTTCTTTGCTTGCCTCGGGCGATCCTCACATGTGCGTTTCCATGAAGTCTCCAGACTCCGTCTCTTTTCATCTGCAGGGATGACAACAATAACAACGACAACAACGAAATTTACCTTTCCGAGACGGGATTTTGACAGGAAAAGCACTTAACGCAATTTTTTTTTCCAGCGCAATTAATCACAAGCGGTTATGAAGATGCGTAATGAAAGCGGGCGACTCATTGCAGTATAATTAATGTAACATGCCTTATGCCGCTTATTCAAGACTTGTGGCTTATACACGTATCACATATGCATGGGGTTGTGCTCAGTATTACAGCTGTTGTTAAATTAAAGCACTGTTATAATGCAAACAAAATCATTGTAGCCTAATATTTAATTTGACTCTATAAAACAGCACGGCAGTGACAGGCATGAAAATGCTGATTTTGATCATTATTGAGCGGAATAAAAAATTTGGAGTTTATAAGCGCTTATCAATTTTACAAACAAATCTTTTTTTCTTTTTTTAACAGTAAATTATTGTGTTAGGTTATGTATTTATATTAGATGTGTGCATTATGGAAAATGTGTTTGTAGGTCATGTTGTGTTTGTAGGTTATGTTGTCGATTCTGAGATAATTTCTTTGAAGGTTATGTATGCATTAGGTTATATTGTATGTTTAGATCCTGTTTGTAGGTTGTGTGTGCATTAAGTAGCCCGTGGCGCCCGTAGTCCTTCTCTTTGAACGAGGGACAACGGAGGAAAAAAGTCTGTCTAGGATTAGTGGTCAGATTTCCTATTTCCCATACACTCTCAAGGTCTTGAACCCAATTAATGGCTAATAATTACCCAGGGAACTTAACTGTAGTTGCTCTCGCGGTTTCATTAGCTGTGGAGCGCCTTATGTTATAAGGGCACAGGCGTGTCACCAATTCAAATGCGCGCGATGGAATGTATTAGCCTACTACATCACTACACACACACACTAATAGCCTATATATTTAATAGTCAGGTTTGTACTTAAGTTTGAATTCACTTGAAATCTGTAAAAGAGCTTTTGTAAGTGTTCGACACGCGCCTATTTGTTTTCAATTACTCTGCCTCACCTCTCCATTGTCAGAGTGTTTACGGCAACCACTATTGCCTTCTTTGATAATGTTTTGTTACTACAGCCATTGAGTACCTTTGCCAATTTTCTGATTTCACTCTCTCTCACTCTCGCACACACACTCTCTAGGACTGTGTGTGTGTGTGTTCGTGTGCAGTGGAGAGAGAGAGAGAGAGAGAGAGAGAGAGAGAGAGAGAGGGAACTTGCCTGAAGCCCCGTCATCATGAAGTTGTGTTTACTTTGCCATTACATCCACTGTATTAGCATGTAAAGATCAGAGCACAGCCGTAGTTGTCGCAACAAGTGGGTTTTTTCCCCGTGTATTCCGACTGTGGCCACTGCTGGGTGGATATCATTTCACATATTGAGTGTGGTGAGATCCTATCAGTGCGTAACACATAAGCCGAGCCCTTTCCTACCATGAATAAAGATTTGGTTTCATTTGCTTTCGACGAACGTATAGCAATAACAACAGAGACTTATCTTGGCCATCTAATTCTAATCAGTTTTATTTATAACAGTTAAATATTATTATTATTAATAGTATTTAATTTTTTTACTTGTTGGTATTTACACTATTGTTTAGCTGGCTATTAATAGGAGTTATAATTTTTGCTCAAATAAATAAATGGTAAAATCAAACAATGTGTGCCGATTAATGACGGTATAAATTGTTGCAGTCTGTTGTACCCATAAGCAACCACACAAATAAAATCAACAATAAAAATAAATAATGAACAATAAAAACAACTTCATTATTTGTTAAAAAATGTTATTTTATTGTAATTATATTGTATTAAAACACTTTACAATTAGAATTCATTGGACCGAACACAGTGACGACGACAAAATGGCGCCTTATACATTTTATTTAGTGAGCTTAATAAAATACACTTACAACTGTAGACATACTCAAACATATATAATGGGTTAATATATTTTAAATTACAGGGATTTATGTGATTGATTGTTTGTGATACTCAGTTGACAAACCTCTTGAATTCTGCTCTTAATTAATTAAGATCACACAAACTCTGTCATTGACATCAGTTCTCAGTGTGGATGTTCTGAGGCCTGGTTTGCAGAACACCTCTCTTCCGGGGTCTGGGCCAGCATCCCTCCCTTCCTGTGCTAAACCACAGGAAAATGGCAACAATCTGGAAAGAAAATAGTCCAAATGCGTAGTTACATAGCCGTCACGTTTCCAGGAGCTTGTAAAAAGGCAGACGTTTAAATGACGCAGAAAACTATTCCCCAATGAGCTAGTGATGAGGAGCAACACTTTTCTTTACAAGTGTAATTACAGTTAAATGCCTTTACAAAGGTGTTGCTCCGTATATGAAAAAAGCCCAGCCCCAATGCGTGAGAGAGATTTTCATTTGAATTGTTGTGTAAGGAACGGACGAATGGACGAACTTGTATATATATATACTATATCTCAAGTCATCTTTGCTCGCTCTAAAATAAAACAACAGTTAAATTATAGGCTAAATCATATGAAGATTAATAATTCAACAATATCAAATTTTTAATAGCTTACCCAACACCTGTACATCTTGTGGTCAAGTATAATTTATATGTAATTGAAAAAAAAAAAAAAAAAAGAAGCATTTCTTAAAGAAATAAACTCAGAATCTTTGTATCTCACATATCAAGTTTAATGGCAATACGTGTTTCGTGTCGTATCATCTGTTTTGACAAGAGAAGGTTTTACCGATAAAACGTTTAATATGGAGTCAATCAATAAACCTATAAATGTCATTCGTCAGTGGGGGCTTAGTAACAAGATCACCTCTTCCTTCAGAGCAGGTAACGGCAGGTTTATATATGTAAAAGTGTTTAAAGCATTTCGCCCTGTTAAAGCATCTAAACCTCTTTAACGCGCCAAATGCAGATGAGGCAAATAAGGTGCAAAATTATTATTTCACTTATGAATGAAATAGGCTCTGGAGTTAGTTTGCACAAAATCAAAAGGCAGCAATCCACCAGAGAAGAACATAAGGGTTATGTGCGGCCTAATATATTTATTTGATAAACATTCACAATATTTATTCACAGTATTCACAATCATATTTATTGATTTTAATACGCGAGGAGCTCGGACCTCTTCAATATCCTCATATTCATAAAAGCATAAAAGAGTAACCTATATAATGCCTATATGTCGGGAATGATATCAACGGAAAAAGACTGAAAGTTAGTGGACATGGATTACTGTTAATGGCTGCTTTAAATATCTTGAAAGACACCTGCGCGAGCCCATGTGCTCCCACGGGATCTGATGACAACACGAGATCCGTTTTTATTGAAGAATGGTCTTCTAATTACAAAGAGAAATAATAAATAAAAACTGTCAGGTTAATAGCCGTCATCTTGTACTGTGAATTCCAATACAATTAAGAAATTATAATAGGCTAATAGTTATTATTATTATTAATAATAATAGGCCTAATAATAATAATATAGAATTGTATTAGGCTAAATTTTGGCAAAAAAAAAAAAAAAAAACGGCAGCCTGTATTATATAGTTTTTAATAATGCAAAACGCAAAATAATTCAAATGTAGTTAGCAAGAAACGCTAATTTCCGACAGTACCTTTCCGCATCATACTGACTCCTGTTTTTTTGATGTCTAACAGGATCTATATTACGTCCCAATTGCAGAAAATAACTGCGGATGTTGAGCCTGCTATGCACTCCTGAGGCTTGATTCTGACAGCACGCCTACAGCCTTACAATGACCATTAAAATGCAATGATTGTGCACATGCAAACATGACTGCAGTTTGTTATAGGCTACGTACAACAAATAATTCAACAGAATCATACTTACATGAGTGTATCGGTTGCCTTGTCGTTCCCTGCTTGCTTTACCTGCACATAAACTGCCACGAATTTGTTTATACCAATACTGATGTACAAAACTTAATCTGGACCTAAGACCCAAACAAACCTCAGAGTGCATTGTTTCAAGAGAGAGTTTATATGCATACCTTCTCAGTGCGGATCCCACGCGTGCACTCATACATACAGTATTTCTACTCTTTTTACATTACACACATACACACACTCTCTCTCACGCGCGCGCTCTCTCTCTCTCACACACACACACACACATGCACGCACGCGGGAGCTCCTGGCCGTCTGGAGTCTAGCGCGCGGAGACTCGGGTGGCTCTCAATAGCAACACTGAAACTGAACACACCTTTTACCTATTTATAGAGCTCACCTAAATTAATAATGTTAATAGTTTTTATGTATATATAAATATGAGGCACTCACCAATGTTCTTAAATCTACGTCAGGTACAAAGACTTTCACAAAAAAAGTTAAAAATGAGTAATATGCCCAGAGAACATTCATATTCTATTTTTTTTTTTTGAACCAGCATGAATAATAATAATTTATTTTATGAAGAAATATGCTTAATATAAATATTTTTGTACAATATGTTCATGCTTTAAATCGTCGCTTATTATTTGAGTGCGTGAAATGTTCGCGATCACCTTGCGTTTGAGGGCTGCGACCTTGACCCCATCCAGGATTCAGTGTCCAGTGTCGTACCGAATTCCGCAGGTCCCTGAAAAATAGCACTTATTCCTCTTCAGGAGCTCAAGAAGGGGAGGTGGGGGGCGATCCGAGATGTTGCGGAGCGAGTGGAGGAGGAGGGAAAGAGATAAGTGATCTAAAGGAGACACGATAGGACAAAAAGTGATGATGATGAATACATTGGAAAGTTTTTGGCCCTGACGAGGGTGTCAGATTGAATGGCCTGTGCGCATGTGCGAAGGTGTCCAAACTGACAATGCTCGTGAGATGAAGATAGCGCTGCTGCTGCTTCTGAGCTCAAGGAGGACGCGAGGAATCTACAAGCCGACAAGATGAGATCCAAGGCGAGGGCGAGAAAACTGGCCAAAAGTAGGTCCTTATTGCGATACTTTCGCTCCTGAGCGGACGCACGGCACTTTGAACCCTTGCGCACATCACCAAAGTGTCATTTTCATTGATCAGTTCCTGCTGAGAGCGCGTCTTTGTCCGGTGCGTTTGTTTTTCAGCTCTCAATTGCATTGAAATCGCTCAAACTCTCCGTGATCCGCGCGTCCACCCTTTAGAGCAGATGCTGCCGTAGTGTGCTTGTTCACAAGTTTCGTTTGTGGTGGTGCTTTGGCTGAAATGGTCAGGAGAGCGTTTCCACGCCGTGTTGTTTCACTCTCGTGTTTTAGCGAAGTCGAGAAACCGTAGAGAATTGTTGCGCGAAAGTTAGCGAAGAGTTGTCGAAAGGGATAGTAACTTTTTTTATTGAGTGGTTCCAGGTCTTGTGAAATCATATTCCTGCTTGTTGAAATAGTGGGCGCTCTAGCACTGCTCATGGACCCCAGGACGCACAGACCGAGTGTGGAGATCTCCAGAGCTTTCTGCCTGTCCACTGGATGCCATAGAAGAAGGAATATGAAACAAAACGGACAATTCATTCCGATAATCTAAAATTAGGAGGTCGCGTTTAGGAATCCTTGTCCTTTTTGGGGTCTGTTGCGGTCCGGTGTGCTTCATCTGCGAATGACAAATCAATAATGCATATAGGCTGTATGTCGTATTGAAGAAAATAGAGTCAGCTATTTTCTGGACTCTTTCGAAGGCGAGGAAAAGTGTGTAAATCTCCTCTGGACTCTGCACGATGTCTTTGCTTATTGTTTGTTTGGCTTTCATTTGTATTCCGACTTGTTTGTAATAGGTAGGATTTCACACTCAAACTATTTTCTTACATTGAGTGCCCGTGAAACTTTTGCATGCGATTATAGCATTCAGTGCAATGTGGACAATTCATTAGAAAAGGCTTCATTATACTTAAATTAGGTAGCAATTTAATAAGTGTTATAACGAAGTCATAACGAAGTATTATGTTATGAGCTATACATATTTCTGTTTCCAGAGGAAAATGATCATTAAAAATAATTTCTTTTTAACTGAAGAACTAGTAGACTATATGAAAGTGCGCAGTTTTGAAAATGCCCGTTTTATATGTTTCAATGACGCTGCGACAATTATTAAAATATTAGGACATTTTAGTATCTGAACATAGTAAAGCTCGCGTGGGCCTGATGACCTGTTGATACTCGGTTTGTTTTGGGACAGAAATGTGGGCCTTGATATTTTGTCATGCACACTTCAAGACTTCTGTAGCACACGAGACGTGTTTTGCGATGACTTGCGAGAATCGCTATTAACAGGTCAGACTGTCGTTTTTCGTGTTTTGTTGTTGGTCATTCAAGATTAATTCGCTTTTGTGTTGGAGGTCAACTCTCCCGAGTGCTCAAACCATATATATCAGACCTTCTTTTAGTCACATTTCAAGGCATTTATTGTGTAGTTCTCTGAGAGTTGAAGGTTTCGTTTTTGTGTTGGAGGGCCTGATCTCAATTTTTAAAACACAAGCGCTCATTAAAGACTACTGATATATGGCGCATATTCTATAGTTTCCTTATTTCATCTAGAACTTATTTCATTTCGTTGCTTTGAATAGCTAACCAGTGTTCTGCTCTTCCAGATTCATATTCGACAGATTTACTTTATAACTGCATTCAATCTGTGTGTGATTTCATTGAGTTAAGATGTTTATTACGGGTTCCCGTGTTCATACAGATCATCAAACAGATATAATAGGCCTACTGTTTCAAATGTATCTGTATTCATTTTAATTTAAATGAAGAAGGGAGTATACAGAGGATATAAGAATGTGTATTGTTATTATTATAGCATAATGCATACAATTATTATTCTTGTTTTCCCACAATATATTCTCTTTGAAATATAGCTACGTCCAAACTATTTTAAAAACGCAAATAATGTAATATCAATACATTACAAAATTATTATTAGCCTATTATTATTATTAACTCAACAGTTTGCCGTCTCGTCATTACCAAAAGCAATCGCAGGTATCGCCGAGAAGCTTCTTAAATATAAGGTTTTATAAGACACCGACGGTCATTGCTTTTAATTATTTCTCATACCTCAAGTGCAATCAAATATCATCGCCATAATTGTGTTTAATTAAACGATATTATAATAGGTTAATGTGGGATCCAAGTAAGGCACAAATCACCATCTGGCGGCTGGATCATCTGCTATTACTGAACGAATCAAGTGGCCATAAACGCAGGTAGTTACAAGAGCTTGATTCATAATGTTAGGCCATTCATTCATTTTCGACGAGCGTTTAATGCTTTCAGATTTAACATTAATATTCTGTGGTTTATTTACAACTTAGTTCAAGCTTCGCCTTTGATATATTATTATTATACGACAGTTTAAGTTGAGTTTCACAGAGAAATCAGTTTGTTCTGGCGCCCAGGTATATTCGCCTGATACAGGCTCTCCCTCCCTCTCTTTCTCTGTGTAGTTTATTTGAACCATTAGTAACCGTTTTGAAATGGTAAAATCATATTTTAATTTAAATGACAGTTTAAATCCCGGGGGGGGGGGGGGGGGGGGGGGGGGGGGGGGGGGGGGTATGTGCAATTTGTGTAATATATTTTTTGGAAACAAATATGAATTATTTCGAAACCATCTACAGTTGGAGCTATGTGTCTAATCAATAATGAACTCAAACGAGGCCTGGCTCTGTCACGAAAAACAATGTTGAAGGATATTTTTTTTCTGGTTTTGAGCGACAATAAATATGCATGAATTCATTCATTAACCATTTCACACGTGTCCGACTCTGGGTGATTTTATGGGCCATCTCCCGCCATACGCGAGAGACTGTCCATGTATTTTCTTGGCGATGATTTTTCCAGGCTAGTTCATATAGACTGTATGCATACAGTAGGCTAAATGACGTCACTGAAAAAGTGTGTCGGAACACTCATAATTAATTAAAATATACAGTGAAGTGACAGTTATAAAGTGCCACAGAGATATATTGTAAAAATAAATTAATATTTATTTATTTAGCACATTCCAAACATATTTCATTTTGTAATATACTTTTTATATTACTTATTATTTATACTTTGTTTAAATCTTACAATATGTTTTCATTCAAAGGGCAAAATTCATCAAACTTTTTTGCTCTTTCACTTAAATGTGGGCTCCCCCCCCCCCCCCTTTTTTTTGCTGTTTACATTATGATGCTGTCTTTGAAGAGAAAAAAAGTTGCACATAGAAATAAAATAGCAATGAATAACAAATCAAAAAAAGTTCTTGTTGTTTTGACAGACATAATAAAATCAAGCCATAACACTGTAAAGCAACAATAGAAGCTGTGTGTGATGTCTTGCTAGAAGACACAGCCTGTCAGCACTCAAAACTGGGCTTTTACGGGCAAAATGGCTGACATTTAGCTTCAAGCTAGCTGAATGTGTATGTGCACAATATGCTTTCACACATGAGAGCTGGTGAACAGACTAATGGTGCATGAGCCATTAGAGATGTACAACTCCTCGCATGTAATCTGTGAGATGTAAGTTTGTGTTTGATAAGAAGTTCTTGTTAAAAGCCATATGAAAGTGCCAGTTAGACTGGAAGAATTGTGAGAAAATCGTTTAATGTCTGTGTGTGCAGTGCATAAGTGTGTGAGTTCATAAAACAACCACACACACACACACACACATACACACACACACTCTCTCTCTCTCACTCTCTCTCTCTCTCACACACACACACACACACACACACAGGTGAGCACGTCTTTGTTCCAATGCTGACATACTGACTGACAATAACTATAATGAAACCAGTTTAAATTTGTATTTGATAATGTTACAATCATCTTGGCATGTAATACTGTACACAGAATGCATGCGTACACATATTCGTCCTCAATGGGAGCCTGTAGGGCAGCTTTTGACCAGACTGCCCGCTTAGTTAACCCCAATCTTGAGCGAGAGGAAAGGTTGATGGGTGGCTTATGGAACGCAGGCAGAGCTGGCACTGTTTCCCGTCGAGAGCTCCTGCCCACCTGAGCTCAGCTCACTGCGTGAATCGCCCTGTGCTTCCCAAAGGTGAGGCAGCTCGATCTCAACCTTGCTCACATTTGTCACACGTCATTCATTCTACTTTAGTTTTTTTTTTTTTTTTACTGTACTGCGCTGTTATTGTTCGCTTGTGGCACCTCTTTATGACATCACAGTGACTCGTTCGTGGGAGGGCCTTTTACGCGTGTGTCTAAACACTGTTTCAGCTGTTCTCTGCCGCACTGGAACTGCACACCCTTTTTTTTCTTTTTCCTTTTTCGTTCACCCAGTTGTAGGAAAAGTCTAAGCCTATCACTTGACTATGTTTTGGCAGTCATGTGCATACCTTAAAGATGACTTTAGTGTCTTGCTGTGTTTCTTCCCAGCATAACGCAGTTTATTTGTTTCTCAAGCCTTGTTTTTAAGGGAAAAAAAAGGACATTTAAGAACAGGCCCCCATGCTGTGGAGCAGAGTAGGGTGCAGTGTGCAGTAGGGGAAAGACAGCCATTACAGAACTGTTAAAGCCATGTCTGCGAGAGAGACGTGCTTATCATGTTACAGCCCAGGCTGTCTGCAACTCCTTGGCCGTAGAAGCGGACGCACTGCTGTTTTTTTAAGGTGTTTGAGTGAATTGCAGCTCATTATTCTTTCTTGTTATGCGTGTTGTCTCGTATTTGCCATTGAACTCTACAGTAATCATTTATTTAAATTGCTGAAAATATTTGCATTGGATTTTTGTAATGAATTTTTTTAGTCTATTTGCAATTATTATATATTTTTTATTATATAATTATTATATTTATTTTATTTTAGAAATGTTTGCTTTAATTTAATACAGTAAATATACACTCATTTTTTATTTTTTATTTTACAGTGCTGGTCAAACAACCTCATATTGAAGGTTATTCATTTTAAATAACAATAATGCAATCTATAATCTTTATGACATTTATGATATAATATAATATGTGATAAATATTATAATATTTATGACAGGAACAGTTTATATATAATATTTTTCTTCAGTGGCAAGTCAGTCTTTGACAATCACAAAGTACTCAAAAAATGTAAAAGGTTTCAGGAAATGCAGGCGTAACAAGAGCAGCCTCAGTGAACTGGCATCTGTGGGAAGACATAAATAATAATCACGGCATTCTCAGAATATCCTTTTCTGAAGTAAGCATTAAGTAAACACTGATCTGGAATCAGCATCCGCTGCTCTTGTATTATGCAAACAAACACTGGTTTTAACTCTTCAGCAGGTGGGCACACCGTAAACAAGAATTGTTGGTTTAACTTAAAAAAGTAAGTTACCTGGTTGCCTTAAAATTTTAAGTTAAAATTAAAAATTTGAGTTAATACAATGAAGGCAATAAAGTTAATACAATGAAGGCAATTTAATCAATAGAAACTCAAAATATTATGTTATCTCAACCACATTAATTATCTAAGTTGATTTGACAAAAGAAAAAAATGTTGTGATAACAAATCAGGAAAATTATTTTTTACAACATCTTCTACATTGTGCGACCTCTGAAATCTCCGTTGCTGGATTTGGTCGATACTGTACAAGGAAAAAGTAGCTTTGTACACCCAACTGGGAAGGACTGTGAGAAATAATTAACCCTGCATCATGTGTTCAGGGTTGCTAATTTTAGGCCGTAAAACGTCTTGGTGTCGTAAGTGCTGCCCAGAAAGTGCCAGGAAAATTTCCATCCAACATTTTGAGGCACCCAGTTGTGCTGCGTTTTAATGGGGAGCCAATTTAATATTGTTGTGGATTGTCAACACTCTACAATATGAACAAAAGCTAGGCTCCAAATCAGCTCTCATGGGAAAAAAAAGGTACAAAAAGCTGTCATTGCGACGGTACTCTTTAAAAAGTTTCTAATATGTATCATTTAGGTACTAATATGTACACTTTTGGTACCGATATTTACCTTTGAGGTACTAATATGGACTTTTTAGGTACAAAGGTGTACCTTTTGAAAGGGTACTGCCCCAGTGACAGCTTTTGTACTTTTTTTTTCTGAGAGTGTGTGTTTATTATGTAAAAACAACAAGAGGTTATAATATGTGAGGAGTCCATTTACATGCACTGAAACTCCAAAATTTGTTTCCAATATTTGGAGGGAAATTTTCTCTAAAAACGACAAATTTTTCCTTGTTGCATGTAGCAACATAATTCTCCCTTGGAAGTGTACACATTTCCTATACAAAGCAGGCTAGGCTGGTGGTTTTGGCAACTTTTGGGATGTTTAGAGTGGCAATTCACCCCTGCAGTGAGGACACGCACACGCACGTATTCCGTAATTCCCCGCTGAAGTTCCCATGCATCCGTGCAGCTACCGTAGGCTGTTTGGCCAGACCTTGATGTTGCATCCTTTGGCGATAAGAGAGTGGATGTCATTCCCCAGCGGGCCACTCGAGCAGAGCATTACCGCTCGCCGCTCACTTTCAACTTTACTAGAGAGCACATTTTCAAAGGGCCCGGCCTCCACATTTATCTTTTGAACTCATCTTCTGTCCCTCCATCTTTTGTCATTACGGGGGAAGATGGGCAGCTCTGTCTCATTAAGATGGTATGACGTGCCGTAATGGCGGTGGTAGAGTTGTTTTGTACTTTAGAGATAGAGTGCTTAGATTTGCTTTGATAAAGACGTCTTTCATGTTCCCAAAGACCTCTGTCAGCCCATCATCATTTTTCATAATTGGACAGTCCGGTATTCTGGGATCCACTGTAATTGAAGCATCATTATCCAGTGACTTTCTCAGGGTGAGGCAGCCTATATTTGCTTAATGCTTAACTTTTCTTTGTACGCATGAGCGGGGGTGGGATCGTGCGCTGTGTACCAGATGAATGCTCTTGCTTACTGCCCCTTCAACTATTTTTGTCCATGAAAATTGGCTTAATTACGTGAATGGTTGTTTCTTTTTGCTCTGCGTCGCAACACAATTAGTCCATCTCCCTGGCTGCAATTTGTTTTCATAAAAAACGAGAGTGTTGGCACGCTGATTATGAAGCTCTTGCTCTCGAGGGAGAGGCGGCACTATTGGTGTGTTAAATTTCATTAACTACAGTGCGGCTTACTGGAAAAATATATAAAACCTCAAGCTGCCGCCATTTTCTTTAACCACTTTAAGGCCGACATCCTAAACAAATCATTACTGGCACATACACCAAACCCTGGCCACTTGCACTTTCTGCCTTTTTTTAATTTTTTTGTACAGGTGAACACTTAAACTTCATGTAAGCTTCAGGCTCATTAATCTTTATTTAATAAATTGTCATAAAATAAATGTTCTTTCATTAAGTTGTGCTTTTAAATACCTTTACACAGGACAGTATTTTACAAAAATGTATATATTTATGAAAACTATGTGCAAAATGTGTTTTTTTTTTTTTTTTTTTGTATTTTCAGAGGGTATTTGCATAATGTGGTCTTTACTGTCACCTCTCGGTTGGCTACTAGATCTAAAGCGTGTGGCATATGGGTGTTTTCTCTCTAGTCAAAAGAAGAAGAAGAAGAAAAAAAAAAAACCGAAAGCCCTCGTCAGAGTGTTAGTGAAATGCTGAGAAGGGGTTTTTAGGGAGTCAGCAAAACATTTCAAGATGGGCTATTAACTTCAATCTCGAACTGCGATTTGCCTGTCCGTGAAAGCGCAGGCTCTCTCCAGTGAGGCTCCGGTTCCAGCGTAATGATGAGGCTGTGTGTGAAAATATTGAATTGCAAAAACATCCAGTGTGTGAGCTTGTGTGAATGTGCCTTTCAGCGCAGAGCCGGCGCTAAATTCGCAGTGTCTGAGTGATGGACAACAAATGGCATTTTGTGCTGGGCAGACGCCCCATCTCTGGCAGTCAAGCTGAGGGGCCGTTATCAGCCGTGCATCTGACCCCTGGATATTTCACCGCCTCTGTCAGACATCTGACACTGCAGTCTGACGCGTCCTAACGAATGAAATGGAAACCTGAATATGGCTTTTTGTCAGTCAGAGGCAAGCATGACTTCAGTACATCAAGCGTATGAAAGTTTTGCTCAGAGCTTTGAGCTGTGAGTTGAGGAAACTATTTTATGGAGCTACATGCTTCTCATAATTTAAAATTGTTTACTTCTGAAGCCTTCAATACCAATTCGACAAAAATGTACACTATAAACCACAAATAAAACTGCTGAGCTACTGTAAAATTGCAATTGTAGTTAGTTTACTCACTACAGTTAGTTTGATAATTTACTCACCCCCATGTCATCCAAGATGTTTATGTCTTTCTTTCTTCAGTCGAAAAGAAATGAAAGGTTTTTGAGAAAAACATTCCAGGATTTTTCTCCATATAGTGGACTTCAACAGTTACCAATGGGTTGAAGGTCCAAATTGCAGTTGCAGTGCAGCTTCAAAGGTTTCTACACAATCACAGCCAACAAACAAGGGTCTTATCTAGCGAAACGATGGGTCATTTAAAAAAAATAAATAAAAGCGCAATTACGTTGGAAAGGTCACGCGTGGCGTAGGTGGAAGTACCGATCCAGTGTCTGCAAAGCGAACATGCAAAGACAAAGTCAAACGCACTTTGCAAAAAAAGGTAAAACAACGATGTTGGATGATTTTGAAATTGGAGGAGAAAATGCCCTACTGCGGTACTTTGGCCTATGTCACGCGTGACCTTTCCAACATGATTACGTAATGCGTGGCGCATCACAGAGCAGTGCAAGATGAGCATTTGTGGTACATAATTTTTTTTTTTTTTTAGAAAATGACCGATTGTTTCACTAGATAAAACCCTTATTCCTCGGCTGGGATCATGTAGAACCCTTATAAGCTGCACTGAAACTGCAGTTTGGACCTTCAACCCGTTGAACCCCAGTGAAGTCCACTATATGGAGAAAAATCTTGGAATGTTTTCCTCAAAAACCTTAATTTCTTTTTGACTGAAGAAAGAAATTTCAATTCTGAAGTGAACTAATCCTTTAAAATGACCCCATAAACGTTTGTGGAGAATAATTTAATAAAATATGTGACACCAAAGTGTAATGTAATAAAGAAAAGTTAAGGCAATACTAATGCATATTAATATTTTTGCCAGTTTTTAATCTACGTGTGTAGTTTTTATAGTGTATATATTAGGCAGCGTCAAAGTCTCAAGAGGGTGCATGCCTCTAGTTTAGGTCCATTTAGAGGCTTGTTGCTGGTTTTGGGCCCTGTGCAATAATGATAATGAGAGAAGCTGTTGAATTCTGGGAGGGTCTACAAGTTGGCCGCATGTCAGGCCCCCCTCGCCCCCACACCCTCTCGGCTATACTTCCCCCGGCCCTTTTCTCTCTGTGAACCGCATGTTGGCACCGGTGCCCCTTTTCCGACTGCTGTCCACTTCTTCAGCTCCTACCCCCTTCTCTCTCTTGTGTTTTTCTTCTTCTTTATTTCACTCGCTCTTCCTCTGCTCTGGAAGCTCCAGCGCAGGCCTTTGAAAGGATGCGGCGCTTTGTCTCGCCGATAAAAGATGCCATAGTTTCCCTTTTCCTCTCCTTTCTCCCCGTCCCTCAGCAGCTCTTGTAAAAGTGCAAATTGTCCCCTCCGAGGGGTTGTCCTCCTGGCTTCAGAAGGCCCCGATTCCAGCCTGTTAATTACGCTGAAGATTCCATCTCTGCAAAAAGAGCCGAGATTCCCACAACCACCTGGCCTTCTTTTCTTGTCGGCTTTGATGGCAGGCACCCCACCCCTCTCCTCCTCCTTCTCGTACCACACTTTTCTCTCTCTCACTCATTAATAGAGGTTTTGAATTGCTTTCTGACCCTGACAAACTGCTCTTGCTGAAAAGGAGATGAGAGCAGGAACAGGAATGAGCACTGGTGGGGGCAAAAGTGTTGATGGGATTGAAGAGAGTTGGTGCAAGTATGTAACAAGTCCGCTGCTGACTGCAAAGGTAGGGGTTGCGCAGACTAGTCAGTTAGCACTGCCACTGGTTGGATCTGTTTTGATTAGTCATAAATCTATGCATTCTTGTAGCTCAAACAGTAGAGCATGGCACTAGCAACGGCAATATCATGGGTTAAATTCCCAAAGAATACGTGAACTGATAAAACGTAGGCTATATGTTGAATGCAATCTAGGCACTTTGGGTAAAAGTGTCTGCCAAATGTGTAAATTTTAAAAGTCACATGATTTCAGTTGTGCCTGTTGTATACATGGTGACAGCAGGAGGAAAATTTAAATCAACAATTTAAAAAAATTGCAGACGCAGACAAGAACACTTTCTGTGTAAACAGACTGACTAATTTATTGCTGAACGGATTGTTTATGTTCAGTGGGAGTAAAGCAGTTTATGCAGATATTTAAAACAATATATTGACTTTTTTTTAAAAAGACACTTTTTGTCTATTCATTGATTTACTAGTCTGCCACAATAATTTAATATCTTAAAATAATGTAATATGTAATTAGTATTGAGGAGATGAATAATAAGAATATATGTATAATTTGTATAGTATTATATATACACACTAATAATGATTAATGATGTGCTAATTAAGCAAATTACTATTTTTAAACGGCTCAATTACATTTTGACAGCTCCAATAAATCAATATATTGACAAACTACTTTTTTTTTTTTTTAAGATTCATATTTTAAGTCGCTCTCAAATTCATGCGTGTTTGAAACAACATGAGTCTGAGTGAATGCTAAAAGAATTCTCATTTTGGTGTGAACTATTCCCTTAGTGAATCTCAGTTTGGACGTTTTAGGTCAACAACAGAGTGACAATCCCGAAACAAATTTGTTTTCCATTGAGTTTAATTTGCAGTGCTCTATTGAAACCCAAGCACCGATCAATATGTTCTCATCCCACTCCAGCAGTGCAGAGCTCCACGTGAAAGAGCAAGAGAGATAGAGAAAGGCAGGATTGAGAGAGATCAAGGCTTTGGAAGGTAAACAAATTGCTCTATTATACCCTCTGTGTCTATGACATTATCATGGGATGGTCTCAGGGGAGAGGCTTTCACCAGATTAAAAGCGTCTACAAAGGGAAGAGGGACGTTCCTGCACTGTACTGGCAGTGCGCCACAGTCTTCGTCCACCCGGGAGATAATCATTAACTCCCCCACACAAAGACACACGGCAGTTTGCTCGCTAGCTTGCTTCTGTTTGGCCTGCTCGGACATTCTGCAGAGGGCAGGCCAGAGTTGTCCACCTAGAGGTGTGGCGCACGTGCTTGAGGAGGAAGTACACCGGCCTTTTCAAACAAATATTTAGGCAATGTTTGACCTTTTCAGTCTGACCAAGTTTGCTTTGAAACTAGGCATACAATTCCTATCGTTTTCTCCACAGATACACAGAACAATAAATTAAACCAATAAACCAAAATTGTTAAGCATTGCTTTTTTCCCCTTCTTCTTATAACCAGTGAATTAAGTGAATAGTTTGCAACCATTTGCAATGTTTTGTGAGATGAATAGTTTATTCCCTTTAGGTTAAATCAACAATTAAAAAAAATTGCAGATGAAGACAAGAACACTTTCTGTGTAAACAGCCTCAAAACCGACATTGAACAGACTGACTAATTTGTTGCTGAATGGATCGTTTATGTTCAGTGGAAGTAAAGCAGTTTATGCAAATATGTAAAACAAAATATTGACTTTTTTAAAGACACTTTTTTGTCTATTCATCTATTCTAATTAAGTGAATTGTTTGCAACCATTTGCAATGATTTGTGAGATGAGTAGTTCATTCCCTTATAAAGTAATTTAGATTAACGCTCTTAAAGGGAACCTATTATGGAAAATTCACTTTTATAAGGAGTTTGAACACCGATGTGTGTCTGCAGTGTGTGAGAACAACCAGCCTATAATGGTAAAAATCTACACACTCATTTTTTTATAATTCCCATAAATCAAAAGCAGTCTCTTCAAATGAACTGATTCCACCCTGCGATGATGTCACCGTAGGGAGAAGCCCCGGCCACAGGTGATGATGATCTGCCCTATTATTATAGACACATCCCTGAGTTTGAAGTTACAAGTGTTGTGTTTTGGGATGTACCAATGCACATACGAGTCTCTATAGACTCCCGCCATCTGACTCACTGAGGACATCGTGGTTAAATTTCATTTTCGAAGGAAATGTCCCAAAGAAAGTCTTATACATTTGCGCCAATCATTTTGTGCCAGACTGCTTCACAAACGAGGCTCTTTTTAACGACTCCGGTTCAAACATATAAGGCTAACCACCGCTACTGACAGTTTCTGACATTTTCAGTGCGTGAGATTGTCCTGTTTTGTTGTTGCTGGTGTTCTGGCAATCTGTCCTACACTGATATGCCGGAGCATGAGCTCTGGGAGGACCAGCTCATTTGCATTTAAAGGGACACACGCAAAAACGGCACGTTCATGCCGTTCATGCCAAAAGTGGCAATTTTAACATGCTATAAAAAATGATCTGCGGAGTATTTTGAGCTAAAACTTCACATACACACTCTTGGGATTTTAAATCTTGTAAAAGGGGCATAATAGGTCTCCTTTAATCTTTTCAAAAATTATTTTCAGACTCTTTTTTTCTTAGAATCAAGCAATTGAAAAAGTGAGCAGGCAAGGTTGGGCTCATAATTTGCAGTTGCAAATGAGGATGAAACCATACCAAAAAAAGAAGAAGAAGAAGAAGAAGAAAGAATTATTGCATTTTGGCTGCTCCTTTTCCATCAATGAGACCTTTTCTCTGGGCATCTCAGTGGATTTGTGTGATTTAGAGCATTTGGAGGCTTGCAGAGGGCAGCGTTTAACTCACACAAGTCTACTTTGTGACTTCTGATATTTGCTTTTTCTCCCTCTCACTCTTTTTCTCTCCGTCGACTCAACCCACATCCTTCAGCTCGCATAAAGTGAAGATCCGGTTTCGGAGTAGTGTTTTATGAGCGGTTAGAATACCAGCCTGTGTGGTTTTTTTGTCCTCTCCTAAGCTGACCATTCACAAATGTCTCTGAGGTTTTTGAAGATGTCAATTAAAGTTTTAATTGGAAATAAGTTATTCGAAACAAATGCCTTTTCTTCCCGAGGACAGCCTGTCAGTCAAATTGAAGTTCCTGATGTTGGCATTATTGAAATTATTTTCAGGCTTTTGAGGTTTTTAGGGAGTTCCACACAGTCTCACAGCACATTTTGTTGTTGTGACAACTTTGGCAACTGTTACGGCTTTACAGAGGGAATGATGTAAACAGGCAATATAGCCACGGCTAGGGTTCGGATTTCAAGCCAATAATGCATGAGAAAATAATTGTATATATATATACACACACAATATACACTTATATACACAATACCAGGCAGTATCTTATACAAAGCACTCCAGTTTCAACATGTCTGGTGTTGCCAATGTGCAGCAGCAGTCAGATGAGCTCCGGACAGGCCTGCAAATGTTTTCTGTTACGTCTCCTGAGAAACAAAGACTTTTTTCACACTCAAACTGACTTTTGCTTTTCTAGCCAATTATATGATTCATTTCCCCAGCTATTGTGAAATTCAGTGCAACGTCATCATAATAGATGTCAGAGGTGCGGGAATTTTAAAATACTGTTGACAGCTGCCAATATTTATTTATTTATTACTTATTTTTTGTGATGTTGCTCATTGTAACTGTTTTTTGATCTGCATTGCTCTGTCCCCTTACTGCACCTATACGCCACTTGGGGTCCATTACCCACATTTTGTTTATTATTCTTTGGTGTTTGAATGGCATATTTGGAATGTCAGGAGGTTAAAGGTCATTAGTTTAGGTTGTTTTAGAGCACACCGGTTGCCCTTTCTACTTACTACAGTTACAGCATGTGGATCAAGTTCAACTAGCTATGTGTGTGACAGGAGATCTGACTAATTTTCCTGGTACAGGGTTAGTTAGACAGAAAATCAATCAAAAATTTAAAACAAGTTTTGGCCTGGTCTTTGATGAGTCCGATTTTGTTTTTGATAATTGCTTTTCAGACAGCCGTGACCGCACGTCCTGATTTTGCTGAGTTAGCCGCGTTCCTGGGTCAACATATTTTGTTGATCCTGGAACAACATTCCTAACCATATCCCTACCCCTAAACCTACCCATAAGTTATTCCTAAAATCAGAGGGAAATGAAAGAGGTGAATAACACTGATGCAGAAGCACCTAACCCTGATTCTAAGTCTAAACTTGACATAAACTGTGAACTTGTTCCTCAAAGCTGATTTGGTGGATCTGAATGTTGTTCCAGGATCAACAAAGATGCTGGTCCAGGAACATGTTGTACTTGGTAAAATCGAGTTCTGCGCCGTGACCGCTGTCAACAGATTCTATGTTATCACATACCACACACTTTCCTTGACATTTGCAAATGTATGCAAATGCCTGGAGCATTATCATTTATACACATGCGTTATGTGTATACATTGCAGTATATGAGATCTCAATACACACGGAGCATCATTCACTATGTACTTCGTCAGACACCAAGATAACCTTTACCCCAAACCAAGACACACAGTATTACATAATATTATACTACTAATACATTTTCTATTGTATTTCTTGATGAATAGAATATTATTTGCTATATATTTTAAAATATTTATGTTTTATAATATATTTTTGTTCTTGTCTTACACTTGATTGTCATGACTGTAAACTCGACTTATAAATGATAGTTCCGAACCCCTGAAGCGTTTGCTATAATCTGGGAAATGCACACGCGCACATAAACGTGCTGAAATGGTAACAGTTGCGAATCCGTTCGTCCCTCCCTCCGTGCATGTCAGCACTCTCTCTTTTAATTAAAACTAGGTGTGGGACTCCTGCCTGTTCTTTTGACACCTCCCTATTTATCTACCGGACACAGTTCAGGGCGAGACCTGTGCAGAAGGGAAGATTTTTGTTTTAAGAGACTTTTCTTTGATGCCAAGTTCCTCCTGAAAAAAAGATCCGCCACATCTGACTTGAGTTTGCTGAAATAACAGCAAATGTTTGTCTTGTATTGTATGGCACGCCGTTTGAAAAGCAATAAAGCCCCTCTTCCAGCGCCTAAAGCACCTCTTAATAAAATAGTCAAGAATAACTGCTTTACCCTAATCTCTGCCATAGATTACATAGCTTGGGGCGGGAAATTAGCAGCAGACCCCCATGGCTCTCTCCGCGGCTAGCAGCAACGACCGGTGAACTTTACATGGCTGCTTTATGTGTATGAGGGCAGCGTCCTTTTTATTGAAATGATATTAGAAGCAACATGTGGCTAATGTGATAAAATTTTCCATGGCCTGGTCCCGATCAGGGGTGAAGAGGCTATGGCTACAAACGCACTCATTGACAAATAAGAGCCCTGCTGCTAAAGGTCAAGGGTGTGTGAGGATGTGTGTGTCTTTAAGGAGTGAGTACTGTAAGCATGTGTGTTTTCAGTAAAATATCTAGCAATAATGGTAGAGAGATGTTAACTGGGTTTTAATGGATAGTTCCAACACTTAATTCTAAATGGATGAGCAACGTTTCAACCCATTTAAAATGCAGATAAATGCATGCCTTTGACAGTACATTCAATATTAAAGGGTTAGATCACCCAAAAATGAAAATTCTGTCATTCATTTCTCACCCTCATGTCGTTCTAAACCTATAAGACTTTCGTTCATCTTCGGAGTAAAATGAAATCTGAACGCTTTCTGCTCCTCCATTGACAGCCTACGCAGCTACCACTTTCAAGCCCTAGAAAGGTAGAAAAGACATACTCCATGTGACCCAAGTGGTTTAACTTCAATTTTATGAAGCGACGTGAGTAAATAAAGTGGTAAAATATGTGGGTTTTTTGGTTTTTTTTTTGCACAAACAAAGCACTCATGTCGTTTCATAAAATTCATAAAAACCACTGGAGTCACATGGATTACTTTAATGATGTCTTTACTACCTTTCTGGGGCTTGAAAGTTGCATATGCCAATGGAGAGACAGAAAGCACTCAGATTTCATTAAAAAGATCTTCATTTTTGTTCCAAAGTCTTACGGGTTTGGAACGACATGAGGGTGAGTAATTAATGGCAGAATTTTCATTTTTGGAGGAACTAACCCTTTAATGCAACAAGCATGTTTGGCAACAATACAGTTATTCAATTATTACAATTGATGAAATAAAGATTTTATAGCATTGTACATGCTACAGTTTTAATAAAAGAGTTAAGCCATTGAACACAGTGTGTTACAGTGATTTTACCACAGTTAAGAGTGTTCACATAATGCACTCATGACTTTAATAGGAAAGTTCATAAAAAAAAAAAAAAAAAAAAAAAAAAATCTACCATTTACTCACCTCATGTTCTTCCAAAACTGTATTCTTCACAGAAGAAAGAAAGTTTTTGTTTGAGCTATCACTTTAGGACAGGGATGGGCAACTTTGGTCCTGGAGGGCCACTGTTCTGCGGAGTTCAGCTCCAACCCCGATAAAAACCCACCTGCCTGTAGCTTTCTAGTAATCCTGAAGACATTGATTAGCTGGTTTAGGTGTTTGATTAGGGTTGAACTCTGCAGGACATTGGCCCTCCAGGATCGAAGATGCCCATCTCTTCTTTAAGTAGTCCATGTGACTCCACGAGACAATTGCAGTGAGTACAAGTAAATAGGGATTTTCAAAAGGTTGCGAAATACCAGTTTTCAAAGTTTCCAGGAGCTCTACTTGAACTTGTTTTAAGTGTAGTGAATGTGGATGAGAAGTACTGACAGTTCTATCCACACAAAATTGGGAAATGAAGTTACAAGAAGGCAGTGAAGACCTTTTACAGATGCATGAAATTGGTTGCACTCCCTGGTATTAACATGTAGACAGAGACAAAGAGGGATTAATGGGAAAAGAGAGAGAGAGAGAGAGAGAGAGAGAATTGAGAAATAAAAAGGGAAAGAACAAAACAAGAATAGACATACTGTAACAAAACACAAAATCTTCATGTAAGAAAAAAATTATCAAATGTGTTTAAAATTAAGATAGTTGGTATCTTTTCAAATATTTTGTTTGAAGTTCAGGTCCAACTAAATAATCTGTTTGGAATCAAAAATGAAAGTGCAGGATAAAACATTTCAAATGTTAATAAAAGAGATACTCTGGAACATGTTTTTACTGCTGAGGGTATAAAACCAAAATTTTAAATATTATTTTACTGAGCACCTGGGCTTTATGCGGCCCCTCCTGTCCCTCCACGGGTTTGTATGCAGTAGTGGGGTTTATTTTCCCAAGCGCCTCTCGGGTATGATAGAATTTGAGTGCTCACACATATGAGCTCATCGCTCTACTGGTGGGCCACAACTGCAAAATGTTAACTGTCATCAGGATAATTTAAGTATTTGTAAGTTGTTTCCTTTGCACCAAACCGAGCGATATCTCACGTTACCTTTTAGCCTCATCGCACACTTTTGTCCGGAAAGACGCCACCCTGCCATCCTAGATCGACCATCAGCGTCAATGACCGTGCCAGGATCCTTCTTGAAGTACTAATAATGAGATTTATGCCAAGCGTCTTTTCCCTCCCCCAAATGTTTTGCGGCGTCCGCAAAGCTTGATTCAATTACAACGCTGGGTTGTTCTCAGATCTCAAGTCCGTTTTCAATTGAAGGAGGTCATGCTTCGTGTTTCTCATTGTCTTGACAGACTTTTTGAACTAATCAGATCTGGGGGGGTCACAACTGGTTTTGTTTCAGGTCTTCAATAGTACGCACGTTCTCCTACCCTGCCTTAAATTGGATTTTCAATCAGGTCGGTGTCCGATAGCGTCCAGTGTCCGCTTTGAAGTGGAGGAACTTTCTCTGTCCCCCAAGCCAGAGCTCCTTATCTGTTGCAGTGAAGGCCTATTGTTTCAATCAGCCAGACATTGTTAATTACCCTTTTCATTGGAGTGAAGAGGCAGGTAAAGACAAATCCAATTTGACCACGCTTGCATTTGACCCCCGGGCCAGTGGTCTTGAATTACATGACCTCTGGAAAGTTCCCTGACTTTCAACAAACTGTTGGCCTGCTCTTTTTGAGACAAAAAAAGAAAAAAAACAGGATGACACATTTTGACAAAGGGTTAAAAGTGCTTTCAAAGACTAAAAATGGTTGAGAAAGGATTGGACGGGCCGGTTGAGGATGTTTCTTTGGGATTAAAAGTGGTGCGAACAGGACAGAGAGTCTGTCTGAAAGAGGCTATTCTTCCTCCCGTGAGCACATCAGCTTGTACAGCTGTTGAAGCAACGAGAGCAATTATCACCCGTTTACCGCTGTTGATTTGTGAGGGCTTTCTCTGGGGCTCTGTGGAATGCCCTTTTTTCCAGGATTTGTTTTCGGGGGGTTTCTCTGCTCACAGACAGCTTTCAGAGGAGGATTTGCCTAATTGTTTGATAGCATCTGTCTTTCTGTGCCTGAGGAGAAAACAGCTAGCTTTATGCTAACATGTCTTTATAGAGAACAAGACCAATTTCTATGTCAGTTTCCACAATGCTGTCCAATAAATGAAGAATATGAACAATCATAAAGGCGAAATGTGAAGTAGTAGTAAATTCAGTAGTGGCCAACACACAGAATATTCTTCATTGGCATTCATGTGTGCTGTGTGTTGTTATTTTGACATTGTCCTTTAAGAGAAGGTTTGTTGTTTGCGGTTGTGGGGTCATTTTAGTTTTTTTGGCTTGAGGTGATAAGACGGGCTTTAGGGACATTAGGGAGGGGGTACAGAGGTAATGGGCCTTACTAAAGGTGCTGGAAGGCAACTGAAGGGCAGAGAGATATTTCCCTAGTGAGTGAGAGTGTGTTTCTGACCTAGCTATACATTAGGGACAAAAACTGCAGCAAAATGTCCCCAGAAGTAAGCCAAATCTGACAAAACCTCTTTTGAGAATGTCCTCAAATGGAAAATGTGGTCATAAATACTATAAATAATATATTCTACACATTTCATTTTCCAAGTCTGTAATAAAAATAAAATAACCAATAATAATAATTAATAAAAAATCAAAAGTTTGGAAACAGTAAAGTTTTTTCTTTCTTTCTTTCTTTCTTTATTTTTATGTTTTTGTTCCTCAAAAACAGTAATATTGTGGAATATTATTACAATTTAAATGAACTGGTTTCTGTTGTAATATATTTTAAAGTGCAATTAATTTCTGTGATGCAAAGTTGAATTTTCAGTAGCCATTACTTTAGTCTTTAGTGTCACATGATCTTTCAGAAAGCATTCCCATATGCTGATTTGCTGCTCAAGAAACATTTTTTATTATTATTAATGTTAAACACAGTTGTGCTAAGCACACAGTGATTTTTTTTTTTTTTTCAGGATTCTTTGAGGAAAGTTCAAAAGAATAGCATTTATTTTAAATGGAACTTTTTTGTAATATTTATTCATTTCATATTTTTTTATAATTTCATCAATTTAATGTACCTTTGCTAAATAAAAGTATTAATTTCTTTTTTTCTTTTAAATCTTGTATCATGATTCCCCCCCAAATAATAATAATAGTGATAATAATAATAAAATTAAGCAGCTAAAACTGTTTTCAAAATTGACAATAATATTTCTGAAATATCACGTATCACTGAAGACTGAAGTAATGGCTGCTGGAAATTAAGCTTTGCATCATAGACATAAATTACATTTTAAAATATATTACAACAGAAACCAGTTAATTTAAAATGTAATAATATTTCACAATATTACTGTTTTTACTGAATTTTTGATGAAATAAATGCAGACTTGGTGAGATTAAGAGACTTTCAAAAACATTAAAACCTTAATGTTTCCAAACTTTTGACTGGTACTGTATAGAAAAAAATCACCAAAATTAGCTAAATCTGAAAAAAAAAAAAAAAAAAAAAATTATTTTAAAAATCATGAAATTTCATAATCGTGTTTAATGTCATAATGTTTGTTTTATAATTGCTTGAATTTATTATTGGGGTTGCAGTTAGTAAATATGTGTAAAACTATTACAAGTCTATGATATTGTATGTGCTCATTTAGAAACCGTGTGTGAGTGGAACTATCGCTTGAGTCATTCTTCTCGCTCAACTCTCACCCAAATTAAAGCTCAGCAGGTATCTGGCCAGCTCTTAAACCCACATCTCACCCTCCTTATATCTGTTTCTCCAAGCGCTTTGTTTCCCCTCAGCCTGACTTTTCAGGGAAAATCCTCATATTTGTGGCTTGTGTTGGCAGCACGCTGGTGCTGAAATGTAGATTTTGAATGTGACCCTGACCCTGTTCGACACAGAATTGTTTATTCATGTCTTCTGAACTTTTTGTTTGTTCTAAACTTCTCATCCAGTAGAATGGACATGCTCAGCCTAAATGTGCCCCACCACCCCATCTGTCATTTGCTTTATTCAGGCATTTTTTAATGAGCCGCTAGATCGTTTTCGCGTCGACATGCGTATGAGAGATTATGGCTCATTTGAGCTCTGTAGACGCAAACGAAGGATAAACAAATCGATACCATCCAGTCACAATACCTTTCTGAAGCATGCAAAACTCATTTCCAGCTTGCCCAAATATCCCCACTTTTCTGTCCGCAGGACGCCCAGAATAGAGATGCTATCTGATCTGAGTTCAGAAATGAAACATGTCATAGCAAATTATGAGCATGTTTTTTGAATTACTTACTCTTGGGCTGGCCTGAAATCACGGCGTTTCAAGGCGGGAGATGGAGAGGAGTGAGACAGAGAAAGAGAGAGAGTAAAACGGACAGACTAAGAGAGAGAAAGACAGAGTGTGTGTTTGCTCTGGAACAAATAATATCACTAGGGCTGACTCATGCACTGCACAAATGAGAAATGATGAGAAGAAGCCCGAGTCATTCCTTTTTGGCTAAGTTTGGAGCATCATTTACTGAAACTGGCCTGGACCTCTGTGCAATAATAACCACATCCTCCAAGCATCTTCAGCAAGGCCTGTTTTTATAGCTGGCAAAGATGGGCATGGGCTTGTTAAGACCTAGACTGGTTCGGATGGAGCGGGCCAAAGGGGAGCAGTGCCACAGAAAGAGTCATTCTGATAAAAATGTGCTTTACGCACCAGAGAGATGACTAGTGCAGCTAAAAGAGACAGATCTCGTAGATGGTTATGAAACAGAAAAAGTGTTGTTGTCAAGCATGGTGGAAAATAGAGAGATTTTAAAAAATGAAAATTCTGTCATTACTCACCCTCATGTCGTTCCACACCCGTAAGTAAGATCTTTGTTCATCTTTGGAACACAAATTAAGATATTTTGATGAAATCCAAGAGGTATATGACTCATCCATAGACAGCATTTTAACCATCACTTTCAAGGTCCAGAAAGGTACTGAAGACATTGTTAAAACAGTCGTTATGTTATATAGCAACGAGAATACTTTTTTGTGCGCAAAAACAAAACAAAAATTGTCATGAAATAGTGTATTAATGCAAACAAATTGTAATGGTCAAAATTAGTCTTCAACCAAAATATAATTTATTATTATTAATTTATTAGATTTTGTGCTAAAATATCACCAAGACCTGTTCTTCCAATCAGAATCTAAATGTTTTTTCCCCAGAAATTAAATCACCTTTTTATGTTCCAAAGTTAATATTATTTCTAACTTCTTTATAAACCTGCTTCAAATAAACCAGAAATCAATATACTATTCTGAAGAACCTCCAATTGTTGTATCAACAATAAACTCTCATTCTCAAAGAGCGAAAAATGGTTCTTAATAACAAAGATTCCTTACTGAACCAAAGTACCATTGAAGAACCTTTATTTTGTAAGAGTATACACTCACTTTTTTTTCAGAAATGCTATAGAAGACCCATTGTTGGTTCCCAAACTAATCTTTCAGTGAACAATTCCTAAAAGAACCATTTTTTTTTTTTTTTCTTAGTGTGAAGAACATTTTAAAAATCTAAAGGTTCAAAGGATGTTAAGGTTCCTCATGGAACCATAGATTCCAAGAGCCTTTATTTTTTAAAATGCATAATACTGGATATTATTGAATATTATTAGAATTTAATTGATTTTGTCTTTACAAAGATTTTGCAAATTTCAAATCTTACGACCAAATATAACTCACAAAAATGGATGGTTGGAATGAGGGGTATAGACAGCACAAGGGCAGATGGAGGAAGTGGGGTCTTAGCATGGCTGGGGGTCATTGTTATCAAAGCTGGTGTTTAATGGGTTCCTGACCCTTTCTCGTAGAAGACATTTTATAAGTCAGGCAGCTGAATAGATCTGAAGGGTACGAGCAGGTATGAATGCAGGAAGGGATTTGCCACAGGAACAATGACCCATCGTTTCCTCTTCAGAACATGCAGCTGGACAATACTACACTGTACTGTAATGAGAAACATCAGCATGCACTAAGAAAAATCTTTACTAATGTGAATATCATGACATTCACATGGCTATATTCCAACCTAGCTGCTTTGTAGTCTGCTGAAAACTACCTTTTAAAGGAGAAACCTAAAGAAATTGAACTAAAAACAGGTAGCAACTTATGTGTGGCATAAAAGTAGTGCTGTTTATATGAAGCTTGCCATTTAAATCAATAGGTCAGTGTTAATAGGTTAGGTTAGTGTTTTCTCTTAGTGTTGCTAAGCTAATGGTATGGTACTCTAAAAGTATAAAAAAAATACATAAACTATTTGTAAATGTAATATTTAAATAAATGAAGTATATTTATTTTAAAATTTATTGGATGAAGATTTTAACTTGTTGCAATGCATTGTGGGATTGTCTTTTTTGTAAAGAATCCACATGAAGGTGCCTTTTTGGGCCTTCCCTTGCCAGCTCGGTAGAATTTAGAGTGATCATTTTCAAATTTAATAAAGTGATCTGCATCTCAAATGTTTGAAAACAAATACCTTTAAACGTACTCGACCGGCGTCACAAATCCAAATGTACAATGCAGCTTTCTCTGAACAATTTTGAATCGGAAAAGACCCAACAGAGATACGGCTGCCAAGTGCCGAGGCAAATATTTATTTTACCAAATTACATGAAGTCGCCTCTTTTTCTAGAACGTGCCCCACAATAGCATCTGAACATACACAAAGTGCCCATGATGCTCCAGAGCAGCAGACCTCTTCGCAGGCACGCGGTTGGGAGGCATACTCAACTCCGACTGAGATATCCATCTGGGGTTTGTCATGTTAGACATCTGCCTACGTCTTTTTCTCTTCTGTAATTATAGGAATATTTATTTTCCTTCAATCCACTCTGGGAAGACGGCACATCATGTGGCTTGGGTTTTGTGGACGATGTGAAGGACCAGGAAATGGCCTGTCCAAGAAGTGAAGATTTGTGAGTCTAATTTTTTGGAATTGACAAACAAAAAAGAGAAATAAAGGAGAAGAGGTTTATTGTGATTTGATGCGATGAGAATTTGCAATTCTGTTGTATGTGCATGTGTTCGCTTGAGGAAATGAGAAGAAACAAAAAGAGCATCTCTGTATCTCATCACATTTGCTTGTTTTCTGTGATCCCTCAGTGTGTAAATCTAAACGCTTCATCCCTTTGAGGTAAAGATAAATAGCAAAATCTATACATTCACTTATTCATAATCTATACCTTCACTTATTCAGCTGGTCTCTGATCAATATCAGTCAATGGCTGAGATTAGGCTTTTTCCATATCGATCATGCATGTATTCCATCAGATTGGTGAAGCATTTAACGTTGAGTTATTATGTGAAGAGTAATGATATATATTCTCGGCAAGGCCCAGGCCGGGATAAATCATAACATAAATAGAACAGTTTAATTTCCTTTGGTGGGTTTGGTTAACCTTGACATGCTTATTTGCACTGATGGTTGCTGCCCACCAAACGGCATAAGAGAGACATTACTTACATAAAACACAGTGTAGACCAATACGTGTCTATTATGTTTTACTGGAGGACGCTTCAAGACATCATGAAATGGCATTTCTTATGCATTTAACTTAAAGGTACACTATATGTAACTTTTGACGCTCTAGTGGTTAATAAACAAAACTGCATGTGTCTTGTGGAAAAACATTGTAATCGGAGCGTCTCTCTGTTTATGTCTATGACGAGTCACGACTGGGCTACTCCGCAGCGGTTGGCGTCCCACTCAGTCTAAAATAGTCAGAATATAAACACTTATTATAGGCGTAGTGACTCAGGATAAGACAAAAACATAAATTCATGATGTATGACTGAGTAAAAAATATAAATTTCTCAATTTTAATCGATTCTTAAATCCTAAGAATCGATTAGTCTATCCTGTTTTCAGTTGATGAATGAACGGAACATTGTAGATGCGCCCCCCCCATCTAATAAATCACAATAAACTTTGTGCATTGTTACTTTTGATATGAAACAAAGTCTCTGATTTGAAATTCTCTACATTTTATTATGAAATTCAAGCGCTGTTTAATGTGGCGTGACAGATCGCTGTAGCGCCTCAGTTCAAGTGAAGCGCACATGAACTGATCATCTCTTCCGCTTTAATACCAGTTACAGCACGAAATAAATGTGAATGAACATCTGAAGGTATGGAAAAACTTACCGAACTCTGTATCATGTCTCATGTAATCGCTTAATCAGTGTTTCAACCGCTGAAAAACATCAATAAAACAGCTTATATGTCAAGTAACGTCACATTTACCTCAGGAAAACCATATTCAGTGACCATAAACTCGTTGGTCAGCTAGAAAAATGAAAAGAGAAGAGCATTTTGCTAAATAACCATATCTCTCATTACAAATGCACCATATTACATATTCATTATCATTTTTAATGTTCTTCAATATTTAATGTATGTTTGAATAAATCAGTCAAGTTTTTATGACAGACATCATTTAAATGTTTATATTTCAAAAAACGAATTGGAGTAGAAATATAACTATGTGACTGTAAAGTTAGTATTATAAATTAATAACAAATCAGTTAATTTTAACCTTCAATATTATTGTAATGTAGTACTAACTGACTCTCATGTATAGTTTACAGCATTAGTTGGGAGATTCCTTTTTCCTTGAGAAAATTTGCCATGTTCTGTACCTGATATACTGTATATCCAAAATAATCAATACTAAATCGAATCAGAATTGAATCGAATCTCAAGCTTGTGAATCGACATCGAATCGAATCATGAAATTTGTGTCAATACCCAGCCCATTTGATCCTTATATAAATTTTGTACATTTTGAACAACAAAAAAGTAACATAGTGTACCTTTAAATTTGATGTATTTCTGATTTAGTTGTGTAGTTTTGGCAATTGCTTTGTTTATATGCTGCATTCAATTTAAAGTTGGATATGAGATCACTCAATATCTATGACTTCCGTTGCCCAACTCTTGGAAGATGACCAGTGTAGAAATAAAATAGCAATGCTGGTTCTGTAGTTATTTGGTTGCTAATGGAAGACTCTTGGCAACCAAATTGCAGATGATAAATGATGCTAGTGGCAGCATTTGTTCTGCAGGTGCATGATTAGCAATAGAGAGGATCATTTACTGTGGTTTACACACCTGCCTCTGCAAACGTCTGTGAAACAAAACTTTAGTTGGGTCCAAAATGCACTATATACTCAACCTTGTAGTGTATGAATTTAAGGTTATTTTGTCATTCAAAATCTGATAGCCCCTCCCCCTCTGCTACATAATTAAAGGTACACTTGAGTGCATGAGTGCATTTTTTGCATCATCCGGGTCTTTAAAGTGCACTTTTTCTTTTTGGAATTGTCAGTGTGAACAACACTACTCACACTATTTATACTACAAAATGTCATAGAATAGTGCGTAAGTAACTGGGACCCACCTTTTGACTCATTGCTTTCTTTCTTTCTTTCTTTCTTTCTTTCTTTCTTTCTTTCTTTCTTTCTTTCTTTCTTTATAAAGCACTTTCACACAACTACTAGTTGATCCAAAGTGCTGTACAATACTGGTAGAGAGGAGCATTAAATCGATGCATTAAAAGTGAATGTTTACCATTAACTGTGTACACAGCCATGGACGCTGCCATATTTGTGTGACGTCATGCACCTGCATCTCTGCAAATTTTAAAGTTGTGATGTACCGGAAGTAGCAACAGATTTCTTCTTCCATATTGGGGACGTAAATCTGAGTGATTTTTTGTTGTTGTTGCAAGTTTCCAAGTTGCAGGTCTGATTTCAGGTGCTGTGATATCAGAGGTGGGAGCCTCAAGTTACATGACTTAAGTCTGACTCGAGTCACTAGTTTACTAAATTAACAAAATGAGTTGACTTTCACTTGAGAAGCAATGACTCGACTGTAATTTGCATTGCATGACTAGAGAATGACTTTTTTAACAACAGTAATTAAATTATTATTATGATGAATCTTTTTCAATTTTTCAAAAAAAAAAAAAAAAAAAAAAAAAAACACTGTGATATCAATTGATTTACAAAATACAAGCCACAAAACTACCACCACCACTGATCAGAGCATGGTTGCATGTCACTGCACAAGCACAAACAAAAATACAGTGTCAAATGTGATAGAGGGTAGAAGAGAATTTCCAAAGATCATTTCTTTTGGATATGAACACTTCAAAATTGACCATATCCATAACAAGATATTTGCAGAATGCAGAATTTTCAACTCTAGCATAACGGACATGACCACCACAACCTCAAACTTTATTTGCCACTTCAAAAATCACAAGGAAAAGTAAGCTAATGTGCTAATAAGCTACTGAAAGATAATAATGAGCAAAACATCATGCTTCTTAATACAAAAATACAGTTTCAAATGTAGCGCATGTTTTAAGGTTGTCAATAGAGTAAAATCATTTTTAATGATTTTCATGTTTTGTAGTAGGGCTGCATGATTTATCGCGATTAAATCGCATGCGATTTGGCAAAGGCTGTGATTATTTTATGCGCAGCTTGTCAGAGCTGTACGGCTCTGTGATCAGTAGTAAATGCCTCTCCATGTGAAAGCCAGAGGGCGCTCTTGCGCAGAAACTCCAAATATGCCCTGCCGCAGAAGAAGATAACACACGTCATATTGCTGTAGCTTAATAAACAGAAATGCTTTGATTGATTAAACATGACTAATAAACACATGACTGCCTTATTCTGTGAAGGAGCCACATCATCTCACAGAAGGATGCTCAACTATCGTTATGAAGTGAGTTTGGAATAAAAACATGTTATTAAATGTTGTCTTTTGTTGGACGAGATGTTAATAAATGCCTCTCATGTCTGGAAAGATGTTTGATGCGTGTTACTTTTTCAAATGTACACTATAAGCGACTCAAACTCGTAGTGCTTTCAGATGGATTAGCATTTGGAGCATACTTCACTGCCAAGCTGCACTAAAAAAAAAATAAACGCAAAGAATCGCGTTTTCTGATATTATTTTCTGATTTATTATAGTTATTAATATCTAACTATATATGAGCTGACATTAGGCCCTCTTACTTTCCTTTTAGGAACAATGGGAAAAATATAGAGTTTTTAATGATATCGCAGTGATTCATTGAGTAGTGATATTTCCCTTGTAGGTGATATTTCATAGAAAATAAAAGCAAAATTAATCTATATTTTTGACATTTAGCCTAAAAAGTATATAATTTATGTTTATGCATCACACTTGTGTATTTACCTTCAACGGTTATACGTTGTGCTTCTTATAATTGTATTATAATAATTCAGAATAATTATAAATGATGAAGAATCATCATTAATAATTATACAGTGTGTCTGATAATTGTTTGATGACAGGAGCAGTGAGGTGGAGAGAAATTGCATTTAGATTTTAACACGACCGACCCAAGTTCGAATCTGCATTTTCCTTTGCTCTCTCATTACCCTTTCTCCATCCTTACAGTTTACTTGCTTCTTTTCACTTGCCTTCCTTCGTCTCTGGCTATGATAGTGTCTCCTGACGCGCTCCGGCATGCAAACGTCCTGAGCAGTGAATGAACTTGGCACATAGAACTTTTTTCTTCTCTCCTCTCATCCTCTCTCTTTCTCTCTCATTTGCTTGTTCTCTCTCTTTTTTTTCATCCTAGCCTCCATTTCCATTCTCCTCACAAATGCAGACGATTCACAGAAAACAAGAGATAATGGCCAGTGTCCAATCGGCCAGAGCTAATCAGCGCGCATCGTGGGAAAAGCCCAGGATGAGGGGCGAAAAACAGCCCATTGTCTGGAGGAGATTAAAGTCCCGAAAAGACGGCATTGTCTGACGAGGGGATAAATCTTCCTGCTGTCACTCAAACCTGAATTAAATTCTCCTTCGCCTCTAAAAGAGGCTTATCTCTGCTCAATAGCTTGTTGCGCTACAAGCCCAAAGGAATGTATTTGGTGAACTTGTGTTGCTGACACCTTATGAAGAAAAAAATAAATAAGGAGCAATGGGCAAAGAGCAAATCAGGGTGTTGTGGAGCTCAGGGACTTAAAAGAGGATGTGCATTTGGGCAGACCGGGATCACGATAGCCTCTGGAGGGGGGTGCAACGCTAAGGGAGGTTGATTGACTGTCTCTGGGCCTTTGAAAGCTAGCAATATTCACTCCTTCCTTCGATTCCCCTGACCCTCTCCCTCTCCGATGCCAAGCGGCATTTGGAAGCGCGTCACACGCCGGAAAAGCGATCCGTCTATGGCACCGTTGGCTTGCGAAGCGGTGGCAACATATGAAAAGCCCATGGCCGCATCACTTTATCTGTCCTCCAGCAAACGCCCTCGCCAAATTCTGCTCCTTCTCACCGGCCCTTTATCTGCTCTCCAGCGGGCTGCCCTGCCAAAAACTGATCCCTCACACCAGGGCCCTGGAAGGATCTTCATGTTCTGCGTGCATTTAAAACAGACCTTGTAAAAGCCGCAAAAGAAAGAAAGTGAAAGAGAAAGAGACAAGGAAAAAGGAACTTCTGTGGACACTGCCCCTCTCTGAAAAGAGAAAGTGGGTGTCCCATTTTTCAGCAACTCCTTTCTGTGTACTGAAGGAGGAGAGTAAGGATAGATATTGATGATTCATACAGGAACAAAACAAGAAAGCACACAGCAGAGAGAGAGAGAGAGTCTATTCTTTACCACCCGCTGTCTGCTCCCTAAACAGGATTTTCCGCTTGCCGTTTTTGCAACTCGCTGTTGTTGTTTATGCCCTCTTTTAATTCCCTTCTTTCACAATCCCGGAGCTGTGCTCTTGCCATCTCTGGCCCGTCTGGACTTGGCTCCTTAACAAGCAAGGCTTACACCTGCTTACAGGATTAAATTAATTAGCACGAAACAGAGATGGTGGGGGGATAGAGGGAAGAATTATCACAATGAGGCAGCTAGGCCATTGTTGCCCAGTCATGGCATCCTCTAGAGCGGATGCTGGCTCCGTTGTTTTGTGGCAAGCGGAAGTTACACCAGGAGGATACAAAAGGAGCAGGCTGATTTGTTTGGGTGTTTGGGTGTTGGGGCCTGAGGGTAGAAGGATCTGTCAAGGTGATGTTTGACTGGCCTTATTCAGTGATGACCGGGGCTCCACGAGGAGTTTGTGTTCTAAAGCCATGGAAACACATTCACTATTCATTGGGTCTCTCTTGAAAATAACGGTTCTCTGATGGTTCTCTGCAGCAACTTGGGTTCGGCAGAACCCTATTCTTATCAAAAACTACATTTGGTTCTTGAGTTGACTATATAGCATGGTTCTTTAGAGACAAAAATGTTATTGATGTGAAATATAGGTTTTTCAGATCAAACGGCATATTGCTTCTAGTTGTTATTCACCAATGGAGGAACCTAATTTGCGCTTTTCCATGGCTCGGTATGGCTCACTTTTCCACTGCATGGTGCGGCTTGGTACGGTACAGTACGGTACAGTACAGCTCGCTTAAATAGTACCACCTCGGTTGAGGTGCCAAGGGTTTGGTACCAATACCAAAATAGGATGTGTAAACACTGCAGATCACTGATTGGTCAGAGAGAATCATCACTACCAGCCTCATTGGATTGGAAACACGAGACACCAAACCCGCTAGATTTAAATAGTCAATAACAGCCACCGCAGTATAATTTGTTCGCACAACTTTTTTAAACGACTTGATTTAAATGACCTTTGCACCAAACTTTAAAAAAGAAATGGTATCGTGATCAGTAGACGAGGTGCAGACGTTCCTCTCGTTGGTAGCCGAGGACCCACGGCAGCATATATAACAATCAGTCTATAATCCCTCCCACTTTGAAGTGGTACTAATTGCAGTGGAAAAGCAAACCGAAAGTAAAGCGAGACGAGACGAGCCAAGCCGTGCCGTGCCGAGCTGAGCCGAGTTGTACCAAGCAGTGAAAAAGCAAAAGTGCCATAAAAAATGGCATCATAAAAACTTATTTAGGAACTTTTCTCATGTTGTTCCAAATATTTAGGACTTTCTTCTGTAGAACACAAAAGCATACAGTAATCATGGACTGTCAAACCCGAAAACATCTCAATTTACTGACTACTACATCTCTATGGGTGGGTGTATGTTTAGTTTGTTGCTCCAAATGTCATTTGATAGCAACAAGATGACCTCTGTCTTTTTTGATGTGAGTGGTTTAATCCAGATATTCGAGGTTACTCCTTATTTGGTGAGCTGACTTTTATTTAACAGGATTATTTCTAAGTCAGGACAGGTAACCCCAGCTTCGTCAGAGGAAATTCCTCATCCATGAGGTATTGAAGCCCCTTTGGCAAGTGTCTGCCCTCATCTGTCTCTCTTTCCCAAGGATGTCAGAGGAGCAGTAGAGGAACACAGGACAGAATACCCAAATCCATCTCACTAAATGCTTGCAGATGTGTGAACTGTGTCCTTGCCATGTTTTAGGCGCTACCTCAACACTCTTTCGGCTTTCGCTGACCACAACGACAGGGAGGGGGAAAAAAACAAGAATATTTTGAGTTAAAGTTCTCAACCCAGCTTGGCATATTATTTATATCCTAGTCATCAACTGGGTTTTGTGATTATATTTGCTAAAATATTAAGAAAACAACAACGTTTTCTTTTTTATCTTCCTCAATCATCCCCCCCTCTCTTTTGAGGTGGAGAGGTTAGATAGTTAAGGTCAGTTTTTCCCATGATTTTTTAGGGTCATTTGATTCTTAAGAGGGCTGATCCTTCCTAAAAACACATCTATTTGGATGTCGCACATGGATGAAAGAGAAAAAAAAGAGTGTGTCTCAAACAGATTGTTCAAAAGAGGCCCGAAACAGAACCACTTGACCTGCCACCCAGGCCATGTTATTACTGAATAGATAAAGACACACATACTTTCAAAAGTAAGATCTATTTTTGTTTTGACTAGTTCCAGATCAGCATTCAGGAGGTAATTTGAGAGTTATCTGAATGGTTTAGCCTGACACCAGACAAGTTCACCATACAATTGAGCTTTGAACCAAATGGCATCAAAAACTGATTCTTAGCACTGCTTCTACATTTTGACATTTATTGTAGTGTATACTATAGGGTTTAGTTAGGTTTTATTAAAAAGCTTTTTGCTCTGATTTTGAGGAGAAAAATGTATTGGTGACACATATTCACTATTAACTACAACTTTTGCTTCAATAAACTCCTAATTTATTGCTTATTAATAGTTAGTAAGATAGTTTTTGTAGCATTTAAGTTTAGGTATTGGCTAGGATTAAGGGATGTAGAATAAGGTCATGTAGAATAAAGCATTAATATGTGCTTTATAAGTACTAATAATCAGCCAATATCGTCGTAATATGCAAGCTTATAGGCAACTAGTTAAACTTTGCTTTCCAGACAAAGTGCTTCTTATAAGACATCTTGGAGACATCCGTGTGCTATCTGCGCTCTTACTTTTGTGAAAGCAATATCAAACAAAGAAACATGGAAAAGACAGAAGTTTCTGAATGAAATGGCATTCCAATTCAGATCATTCTCCATGTGTTTCTCCTTATAAGCTACTATTATTACCTACTACTACTATTCTTTTCCTCAGCATTCTGTTGCGGAACTACTATTTCTCATTTAGTCAAGTAGAACCGGCAAAGAACAACACGCCTTGTTAATAGGCTTGGCTCCATTTTTTAAAGATCATCCTCTGAGAATTATGGGTTGAGTACACATATAGTGGTCTCTGGTAAGTGGCAGGAGCACTCTGGTGCAATCCCTTCCTTATGACAGTGATTAGAGCCACGCAGATAATGAGCGGTCTGAGCCCAAGATTCCAACGCTAACCTTCTAGCTTAGCAGAGAAGTCTCAGTAAAGCTTAGCACATTCTTAACCTGCCTTGAAAGCGCACGCTTAGTACATGTAACTGAATTAAATGCACATTGCATGTTGTATTTGTGAGATTTTTGCCTATATTTATCGATTCATGATGTTGTTTGGTACATTATGCTTTGTGATATGTAGAACATTACTGCCAGGGTGTGTGTGAATGCTAGCAGCTGTGAGTCACTTTGGCCTTCAACAACATTACAACTGTCAACTGTCTTGATGATACAAGGGGGATCGGTTTACGCACTCACTCACCCTTACTACACACACACACACACAATGTGATATGATATAAAGTAATTACATCTAATGTTTTCTGATTCTATAATTGTAATGCACCGTACGACATGTCCTATGCCTCACCGACCGAATCAGCCTGCCGTGTGATATCCCTACTCAAAACGGAGGAAGTGTTAACTCAACTGGAACGGTTTTGTCCTGTTAAGATGAGAAGAAAAAGAGGGAAAAAGTGGGAGAATGTGGATAACAGGACTAGTCACAGCAACCCTGATCCCGTCAGGTATTCACGCTATTGTCAGCACGTATAACGGCTGTCCGTCCGTCATCCCCGCGGTCAGACGCCTAATCTGTCCTTTCAGTGTGCTCTGAAAAGCCCCCAGCGCCACGGCCCCGGCGACACGCCGATTCACCATTCACCCTCCCCTGCCGAATGCAATCACCGGACAACCCCGCAATAATGCGCTCCCTTTGAAAAACAAAATAAAGGTGGTCGCCTCGTTGCGGTTAGTCCCGGCGAGATAAATCATGCACTCCAAATTAACTTCCATTCAAAGTGCTGGAAAAGAATAGGCGTCCGCAGACGGACGGGTTGCTCTGAGAGCATGATGATTCGACTTGATAAATGTCAAGGCGGATAATTTGAGGGCTCTGATTAAGATCTTATCGGCCCGGGAAGTTAATAGAAAAGAGTTAATCAAAAAAGCCGCATAGGGTTCTGCCGAGTATCTGCGGGAGAGATCCCGTTTAAATTGGCTTCACTCGGGTCCTCTCAATTCTTGCCCTCACAAAGAGGTTGACATGTCCAAAGGTTAGTTATCCCACCAGGTTCACTAATGCTCAAAAACAAAACCGCTTTTAGAGATTGCCTGGAAGACATGATTAGAAACCAAGCAGGTGATCTCCTCACCTTTTATTGCTTCATTCAAGAACTTTTTGAAAGACATTACAACATTATTTTTTGTAAAAAAAAATTAAACTAGCCCCTTTAAAATTGGTGCATTTTGGTTACATTTCAACAATGGACACATTACCTAAACATCAGTGTTGGGGGTAACGCATTACAAGTAACTTGAGTTAAGTAATCAGATTACATTTTAAAGTACTAGTAAAGTAACGCATTACTTTTTCAATTTACAACAAAATATTGTAACACTTTATTTTACAGTGCCGTGGTTACACGTTACAACATGTACTTACTCTAGTAATAACAGTAAACTATGCATAATTACAAGTAACTAACCCTAAACCAAACCCTAACTGTAACTCTATAGTAAGTATATGTAGTTTATTAATAGTACTCAGTACTTATTTGAGTAATTACAAAGTAACTACAGCACTGTAAAATAAAGTGTAACCCAAAATATCTGTTACTTTTTTCAAATAAGTAATGCAAGTACATTTTTTTCACATTTTTTTTTTTCTGACAGCTTTCCTGTCCTCATGTTGAGGGAAATCATAAGTCCAGAGGAGTTGTGTGTTCTGTGTAAACATGATGGTTATTGTAGAATTGTATGCAAACCTGTAATAATTAACTATATTAAATTACACAAATATACTTTATGTATTTAATCCCACTTTATTAACCAATGTCTTTGCTGCTGACCTTCAATGATCCAATTCAACCATACTAATAAGTAAAAATAGATTTAGAAATAAGAGTGTTGAACTTTCTTCTCCTGTATCCTATTTTTCTTCAATTCAGAATGGCAGCACAGCTGAAAGGTTTGTTTAAGCTTCACACTCTACTGTACAGGCGAAAATATGCATTTCCTTCAGCCTGAGGCTTATTCATTTCACATTTGGTGTGAAAGGGCCTTAACATTTGCCAAAAATAGATTTTGTTGTTGTTGTTGTTGTTATTGAAAAACAATCAAGCAAGCCCAGTCCAGAAAAAGTAATGCAAAAGTAATATAACGCATTACTTTTTATAAAAAGTAACTAACGCAATTAGTTACTTTTTTAGGGAGTGACGCAATATTGTAATGTAAATTTCCCCAACACTGCTAAACAAACTGTACACGAATACACCAAATAGGTTCTATTTATCAGTTCTCCAATATAGTTTATGCTACATTTAATTTGACGCAAATGGAACAAAGTTGTGAGGACAGATTGTCTATTCAATTTGTCACAATGTTGTATACCTGGGTGTTGTCAAAGTGCCTTAATGACAAGTCAATTTATCTTGGTAGCAATCTTGGTCTAAGCATAAAGCTTCAAATTAGAACGAAATACTGAAATCTCCAAAACAATTTGCCATATTCATCATAATTTCTCACATTCATTTTCTAATGAGCTGTCTTTGCTTTCCATTGTGGATATAAAAAGACAATAAGAGTTTTAAAACATGATCCATTGGGCCTCTAATGTCTATATATTCATGCATTAATTGAATTGATACACAAGCCGTGAAGGTGATTTTCACATCTATCTGTTGGTTAAAAATAAACAAACCTGCCTTTGTCAATCTTTGATCAGATGTGTGGGGGAAAAGTCACGTGTGTCTTTTGCTGGGAAAAGCTGACAGATAAGCCAGAGGTGCATCTCATTTTAGTGACTCAAGGACACATATTATCCACTCAAAGCAAAATTAGTTCCCCAAAACACCTCTCACATTGAGCTGACCTTTGCCTTCAAAAAACAAAGAGCTTAGCGCGTTTGTGTGCAACAGTAATTGGAACAGCCGTAGATTTTTCATTTTCACAAATGTAGATTTAGACTGTCTACTGACATGCTGACACCTGTTAGAATGGCCTACCTTCTCAAACTCAGGGTGGGGAGATGTGAGGAGATCATGGAGATGATCTTTTGTCTTGTTTGCTTCCAGTTAGGTGGTAGTAAGCACAGGTAGAGCAAATAGCAGCTATACAAACAAAAGAAGACAGTGGTGTGTGATAAATGATGAGACCTGTGTGAACACAAATAACTCAAACAAGATCAAAAGATTTTGTCATCTTCATGTAGAAGAAGAGTTCATACTGGTGTTGCAGAAGCTACTTCACTTGTAATTTGACATGCTACAGTTTTAAAGTAGATAAACCATAGTCAATGTTTTGAATATATATATTTTGAGTAATTACAATTTAGAATTTAGCCTTTTTTGGTACAAAACCTGATACATTTACATTAAATAAAACTGAAAAACTAAAATGCATCCTAAAAGTTTAAATTATAATAGGGAACATCAGCGTCCAAATTAATGTTCCGCTTTAACTCCGTTGCTTCTGACCCTGATCTTTTGCTTCCATATTCAGAGAAAAGAAACTTTAATCCACAAGACATTTATACAGCTTTGGTACATGATCTATAAAGATCCATATGAGAACTCAAACGGTGTCAGTAAAAGTGATCTGCCAGTGCAGGGGGCTCGTGTCTGTCTACAATTCGGGTTTCCAGCCAAATGTTCTTACAGCTGCAGCAGTAAAAATTCAAGTGAAGGGCAATATGAATCTCATTTCATCTCTGTGAGTAATTCAACTTTCATCTCTGCTTCAAGACATTCACTCTGTGCTCTCTATGCTGCAAAGTTGCACGCTTACAATATAGACACTTCTGTTGCATTGCTCACTTTAAGTGTAGACAGGTGAGATTATGTGAGATTATCTCTGACTTTTAGAAGACTTTTAGAAGCATTATTACTGTTGCTTATTTGTGGGGTTAATGTTTTGGACCAAGGAGACAAACTTTTGCAAGTTAGCATGGCCCTGTTGTTGTAACTATACCATTCAGCTGCAAACAAAATCTGTTTTCACTGATGACCAATGATGCGGAATGCTGTGTTGTCAGTACTCAATCCTGGTTTTCAAAATGACCTCAGAATTGCACCCAGAACACCATAGAAACTGCATAGCAACACACTAAAAACACTCAGAACACCCAAAAACTGCACAGTAATGCCCTGATAACCACCTAATCACATTAATTTAAACAGTAAGTAATGCTGATTTAAAAAAAAAAAAAAAAAAAAAAAAAAAAAAACATTGTTACATTGTTAGAACAACTTTGTTCATGCAAAATTAAATTATTATGATAGAGGAGCCATATAAAGATGTGAAGTGTCTCCACAAGGATAGTAATATGACTAAATTTTAACCTTTATAGGGACATTTATTTCAGTCCCCTTGAGGAAAACACCTTATAATCATACTAAATTAAGTGTTTTGGAAATCTAAAAATTCAGAAAGTTTTCCGTGTAGGGTTAGGGGAGAGAATATACCATTTGTACAGTATAAAAATTATTTTGTCTATGGAAAGTCCCCATAAAACATGGAAATCAGTGTGTGTGTGCACGCACGTGTGTGTGTGTGTGTTTGTGTGTGCGTGTTTTTGTGATTTATGAGGACACAAATTTGTATAATGACATGGTATTACACTGGTATTACAATGTAAACATTAAAATATGAGGACATTTCATGAGTCCTCATTTAAAATAGCTTTAAAAACATACTAAACAATGTTTTATTAAAAATGTAAAAATGCAGAATGTTTTCTGTGATGGGTAGGTTTAGGGGTAGGGGAAGTGTAGGGGGATAGAATGTACAATTTATACAGTATAAAAACCATTACGCTTATGGAATGTCCTCACTAAGATAGCAAAACAAAGCTGTGTGTGTGTGTGTGTGTGTTGTGAGTACAGTGATAGAGCTTGGATGCAGAGTGTTTGACAGAAGTGAATTAATTGGACCCCCTTTAGATCATTTGTCTTTATTGCGAAGGCTAATTGGAATAGAAGCAGGTGTTAATGGCACCAGCACAGTGACTGAAGACTGAATCTCCAATGCAGGCCTGTAATGGAACTCTGTGAGTGAACTTAACCATGTTTTAATTAGATTTCATTCTGAAACTAAACCTCACGTTTCTCCTGTTTGCCCTCTAAAGTGAGCTGAATAGACTCAAGAAAGTGTGTGTGTCTTTGTGTGTGTGTGTGTGTGTGTGTGTGTGTGTGTGTAAAGTGAAGTGAATTGTGTTAAAGGCTTTTAATTAAAACATTTGTGACTGTTTTAAGTCAAGTCAAGTGCATTTTTCACAATCCACACTGTTTCAAAGCAGCTTTGATCTTAATCTTAATAATCTTAAAGGGTTAATTCACTCAAAAATGAAAATTCTGTTATTACTTACTCATCCTCTTGTCGTTCCAAACCCGCAAGACATTCGTTCATCTTTGGAACACAAATGAAGATGTTTTAATGATATCTGAGAGCTTTCTGTCCCTCCACTGACAGCCTACGCAACTACCACTTTCAAGCCCCAGAATGGTAGTAAAGACATCATTAAAGTAATCCACGTGACCATGAAAATGCATGTTGGAGATTAACAATTTGCAAATAAAGTGGTAAATTATGTTTTTTTGCACACACAAAGCACTTGCGTCACTTCATAAAATTGAGGTTAAACCACTGGAGTCACATGGATTACTTTAATGATGTCTTTACTACCTTTCTGGGGCTTGAAAGTGGTAGTTGCGTAGGCTGTCAATGAAGGGACAGAAAGCTCTGCTTTCATTAAAAAGACCTTCATATGTGTTTCAAAGATGGACAAAAGTGTTTCGGGTTTGAAACAACATGAGGGTGAGTAATTAATGACAGAATTTACATTTTTGGTTAAGCTAACCCTATATAGTTTACATTTTGTAATAATACAAGTAATCAAGCAGTGCTAAATAGTATGTATCGTCCTACACATGTACATATGCGGTTATAAGAGCTGGGTGATGATAAAGTTACATTTTGAAATGAAATATAAAAAAGTCAGGCAGGTGAGATTTGCTATATCGCTTTATGTGAGTGTGCTATATATTTTATAGTAGCTGTATAATGTTTTACACACACATGTATATTGCACATGAGCAAACAATATGTGCAAAACTTAGTCAACATGAACTTAGTCATCAAAATTGACCCTAATCACTTTCGGTTCTTATTTGCATCGTTCAGCAGATTAGGGAATTAAGATTTAAGAATAGGTAAAACATCAACTATACTGTATGAGTAACAATTTCAGAATGTGTTTTGAGTTGTTCTTTGTTTATATGGCATTTGGATTTTGTTTACATTGCTCTGATAAGGCATCCCATTGTTCGGATGTGAGGCGGAACAGGCGTTTGTGTGTCTGGAGGGCTGATCCACTATAGCCTTGTTAGCATTCGGAAGCTTGGTTCATCACAATGTGATGTCAGCAAGTTTTAATGGCCAACACGTTTTACCAATTATACCACATAGGGATGAGAGTGGAAAGTCACTGGGGTTTTGATGTGGTGTTTACTTGTAGGAGGGCTGTGTTAGCATAGACATGTTGGTGTGTGGTCTGTGTACTGCTCGCCTCGGTGCAGAAGCTCACCTGAGGCATTCAGGTGTGTGTGTGTGAGTTTGTGATACATTGTAAACCAAAAGGAAGAATACTGGTTGCATTGCACAATGTGCCTTTGTTTCTTGTGTGTTCTGTGAGGCTTAACGAGCTGCATATTTTAGCTGAAATGTTGCTTGATGTTTGTATAAAAAGTCAGCTGACCTCGCTTTGTCATATGAATCTGGGAGCTCGCATAATTTAAGTTTTTTTTTTTTTTTTTAGCATTTTACTTTTGATTAGCTGTTTGCTAAGGTACTATTGCTCATATCTGAACTAATGTTATGAAGCAGCCATTACCCTCTGCTTATTTACTATGGTACAATGAATGAATAATGAATATATGAATTATATACACATAAAACCAAAGACTGCCAATACGTTTTAAAGGAAAAAAGGTTTTCTAGGGCTAATCAACCAAAATATTAATAATTATAAAACAATTATTTCTAACATAATTATTAATAACCTCCAAGTGTATAGAAATTATATTCACAGAATATCATTTAGTGTAAAAATATTGATAATTCTTACCTGCTCATAGTTTTGATTAGAATAAAACCTGTCCGATTAGGCAGTTGCATACGGTCTAACCTAGTGTTGTCAAAAGTACCGAGATACCAAGTCGGTAATGAAATTTAAAAAATGTGATACTTTGAGCGCTGTTGAGCGGATTCACCTCTGATGTTCACACGCTCATCAGATATGTCTGTGATTGGCTACAATGATCAACGCTTCAAAAACATGTTGTAAATGGACATCAGTGACCGGTACACTGATAGACACCTGCTTTCAAACACACCCGTGTGTATCTGTGTAGTCGCTCGGTGAAGAGCGTCATTTATGTCTATTTACAACAAGTTTTTGAAGCATCGATCATTGTAGCCAATCAGGCACGTGCACAGGTAGGGCTCAACCTGTGCAGGGCACATGCCCTTTTTGTCCTTACACTCCGAAGTGCCCTTTTTTTTTGACGTGTTTTATGTTATTTATTTATTTTCTTGAATAAATCAATGAATTTTCTTGGAAAAATCAATAAATTTACAAATATATTTAGCCTAATAAAGGTATTAAAAAGAGCTTTTTGGATCCGCTCAAACTGTCAGTCAAACCTCTTAACTCCGCCCCCTGAGTGCAGCGAACTGAAGTTCCACAGCAGAGCAGCTGAACGTCTTGCTACGGTAAATAAATATCTTGTTGTTTGAATAAGTAGGCTACAACATTGTCTTTACGAAAGAAACATTAGTATGTCTATAAAGTTTCATATTTTATGCATTTGAGGGAGAGGGAGGGGGCTAGCGTTTGCCATCTAAGTCATAGCCAATACCAATAGCCTACAATAGCCTACAATAGCCTTAAATAGCCTGTGCATACCGTACAGTAGTATTACATCTTTTATAAATTGAGATTTTGGCCAAACGTATTTTACAACAGGAAAAATTGAGCGCTCATAACCTATTGATGACGACGTAACACGTAGCCTAATGTGATGCCATCGTTTTAATGACGGACAAATTGCACATTTGCACATATTCGCTGGTCAAAAACCCGGCGTAACTGCATTTGAGTTTGACAAAAAAGCGACTGAGTGATCCCCGTCGTCAGCTAGGTAAAATACATTTCTAAGGAATTTTTTCTTTGATTTATGATGGCTATCTGCATACACTTAATTAATTAACATTTAATCGTATTATATATGGTCACACAGTATGGTTAATGTTTACTATGTTAATATGTATTTGCTCGCTAGATAATTTTAATCTAGTATTGTATACTCCCCGCTCTTCACATGTATAAACGCAGTAAAACATGGTTTTACTACAGTAATGTTGTAGGAACTAAAAAACATTACAGAATCATCAGGTCACTGTGCTTCTTTATATTTTATAATGCAGAATGCATTGTGTGTGTATTAATGTGTTGAGAGGGACATCTCTGGATCACAGTGAAGTCAAACATCTTCAAACACATGGCTCACAGAAGATTGCTGTTGTAATAATTTTTAAAGAAGCCCTGAAACCCTGTATATCTATCTATCTATCTATCTATCTATCTATCTATCTATCTATCTATCTATCTATCTATCTATCTATCTATCTATATATATATATATATATATATATATATATATATATATAAAACTGTCATTAATAGTGAATAGATATAAAGCTTGTGAGACTATTATTTTGTGTTAATTTTTAATTAAATTTTTGGGGGGTGGTGGTGCCCTTTTTTTCAGTTTCAGCACATGCCCCTCAAAAGGTCTGTGCACGGCCCTGTAGCCAATGACAGGCATTTCTGATGAGCGTGTGAACACAATGGCCAATCAGAGGTGTTTACGAATCCGCTCAACAGCGCTCAAAGTGTCACACTTTTAAAATTTCAGTACCGACTTGGTATCGCAGTCAGTACTTTTCACAACACTGGTTTTCAAATGCAAAACGAAAGCTCAAAACGAACCTTAAAATTTTCCATACGCATATGGTCAGAATTCCACACAGCTCCCGTACTGCTCTCCACTATAAATGAATATCTTCTGGTCTGTAGTTTGTCCAAGATTATGAAAAGATGTCTTTAGTCTTACAGTTCTAACTGCACATTTTTTTTTCTGCAGCCAGACTCAATACCATAAAAAACAGACTTTACTGATTACTTATATACAGTTGAGCTCAAATTTTGCAGAATCTGCAAAAATGTTAATCATTTTAACTACAAAATAAGAAGGATCATGAAAATTGCATGTTATTTTTTATTTAGTACTGTCCTTAATAAACTATTTCACATAACAGTTGTTTGCATTGTGTCAAGAATGATCCACGACTGTTTTTTTGTTTTGTGATGGTTGTTCATGAGTCCCTGTTTGTTCTGAGCAGTTAAACTGAACTCTGTTCCTCAGAAAAATCCTCCAGGTCCTGCAGATTCTTCATTTTTCCAGCATCTTCTGCATATTTGAACCCTTTCCAGCAGCGACTGTATGATTTTGATATCCACCTTTTCACACTGAGGACAATTGAGGGACTCAAACACAACTATTACAAAAGCTGCAAACATTCACTGATGCTCCAGAAGGAAACACAACGCGTTAAGAGTCAGGGGTGAAAACTTTTGAACAAGAAGTTGATGTGAAAGTTTTTTTTAATTTTGTTTAAAGAACATATTTTTTTCATTTAGTTCTTCCCTTTGGAAGCTACAAAAGATACTTACATGTTTCCCAGAAGACAAAAAAAGTACAATTTATTCTGTTCATCCATTTCAAAAAGTTTACATCCCAGACTCTTGCGTCGTGTTTCTTTCTGGAGCATCAGTGAATGTTTGAACCTTTTTTAATAGTTGTGTTTGAGTCCCTCAATCGTCCTCAGTGTGAAAAGATGGATCTCAAAATCATACAGTCGCTGCTGGAAAGGGTTCAAATATGCAAAAGATGCTGGAAAACCAAAGAATCTGCAGGATCTGGAGGATTTTTCTGAAGAACAGAGCTCAGTTTAACTGCTTAGAACAAACAGGGACTCATGAACAACCATCTCAAAAAAAAAAAAAAAATAGTTGTGAATCACCCAGGTAACCACACAGTATTAAGAATCAAGGGTATGTAAACTTTTGAATGGCATAATTTTTATAAATTCAGCTATTTTTTTGTCTTGTGGACTATATGTAAACAATTGTTATGTGAAATAGTTTATTCAGGACAGTACTAAATAAAAAATAACTAGGAAATGAAAATTATGAAAATAATTTTCATGATCCTTCTTATTTTGTTAAAATAATTAACATTTTTCTAGATTCTGCAAGGGGTATGAAAACTTTTGAGCTCAACTGTATTATTGGCTGCAATACATTCGTGAAGAACACTTGCAAAAAAAAACAAAACCAAAAAACAAATGCTATGCAGAAAAAATAAATATCTTAAACCAGCCTAAGGTGGTTTGCTGATCTTAGCTACCCATAAATATGGTTAGTTGGTATACTTTGTTAGTTTTATAGGGACATTCGTCAGCTGGTTGGACCATTCGGTTTACCAGCAAAACCAGCTAAACATCAGTTTGGCCCAGCTAAACTAGCTAAGTCTAGCAAGCCACCAAGCCAGGAGTGAAAAAAATGGGCTAATGGGCTTCTGTTTTGATATTGTATGTTTTGCAGTGTAGATGAGCATTTAACAATGTGAATTTGAGGTGAAAACAATCTGTGCTATTGTGATCACAGTTTCTGAGGCTTGTGTTTTTGGGAGTTGAGTGCTGATAGATGTAATGTTTTGAAATTATGCTCCTCATTGTTCCTCGTTAAATCAATGCTTTAGCCTGAAGCAACGTCCAAACAAATTACTTTCTACACACTGTCATCACATCCTCAGCACTCCAACTGTCATCTACCGGGATAGAGGAGTGTGTGAACACCGTGCCCCCACGGACCTCTTGACACAGGGTCCAAACACCACACACACACACACACAGGCAGGACTCGGGCCGTCTCAGAAGCATTACCGAGGGTCTTGCGCTAATGGTTGCCATGTGCAGTTTTACCAGCGTTTAAGGGGCCGCCTCTACCTCTCTGCTATCATACACTTCCAAAAACATTACCACATAATACCTTAATGCCTTTTGTGTCTGCGCGGGGTTTGAGGGAAAGGTAAAACAGGAGGTAAATAAGGATCCGTGTTTGTTCAGGCTGCGCAGGAAAAGTGCCTTATTGTTTTCGAGCCTTCTTCCATCACACTTTTTTCATCCCCTTATCCACCCTCGTTCACCCACCACCCTTCTTTCTCCTCCTTTTTGCAGGCTGTTAAAAATGGAGAGGCCTGTTGGCTGCCCTGCCGCTCAGACTTGGAGCACATTCAGCCTGCGCGGAGGAGAAAACTGCAAATTAGACTTTAACACGAAAAGGATTCAGAGATTTCGTATTTTGTTTGGATAACACTTAAGCGCTGATATCTTCCGTCCAGTTGGCTAGCCTCCGCAAGTCTGATAAATGAGAGATTCATGCTCTTTTTAAAGGCCTTATTGCATCGTAATGAAACGCCAAGCAAAAAATGCGTTCTGACCTCATTTGTAATAAAAAAGCCTAGCAACATTTACGTTATAAAATGGATAGTTCCAACTATCTGATTGGATAAGCCACATTCAAAGCTGTTTTAAAATCCAGATAAATGTCCAGTTGTTAACATATTTTCTATATTCATGCACATTTACATTGAATATATATTGTTTTATTTGTAAATATTCTACATTGATTGGCAACCATCATTAGCCTACAGTAGGGCTTCACAGTGTGCAATAACTTGTTAATGCGAAACAACTTTCGGTTACATCAATAACAACTCTCTAAAATCAATTTAAATGATATTTAAATATATTTAAAAACTGAAAATGATATAACCAACATACATTTCGTCATCGGAGTCTATTCCCTGCTATCTGTGTTGACTTCAAATTTTGACATTTTATGATTTTAAAGTATTAAAGTCATTCAGTTATCACAAGCTGTTGCGACATTTGTACATTTGTGATATTTCGATAATTTTCTATATATTGTACAGCTCTTGCCTTTTTTTTTTAAATTCAGATAATTATAATCATTTTAATTTGTACTTCAGTGTGTAAATCAACAAGAGCCAGTGTTACAATTAAACTGAAATCTAAAAGCCATGCGCTGCTTTGCAAATAAATGTTTAAAATATGCAGCTATCACACTGTTGTGAAAGTATAAGTATAACACTTACTGTACATTACACGCTTTAGCATGAAGCCACTGAGAATCGACTGAATTACTGACCCTGTCTGCACAAGGATACCAGGAAGGGAGATAAAAGAAATGTAACGCAACTATCTATAAACCACTGTTTACATGTTATAACTGAGTTATGCAAACTCTGAATTAAATTGGTAATGCTTAACTAGCAGTCCCTCCACCTAAAAAAGTAGTCCCACTTAAGAAAAAAAACTGTTTAGGCTGCATTAAAATATGTTTCATCATGTTTCACTGATGAAATCATACTGTAGGTGCTTTAACCAAAATACATTTTACAAACTGAACGAGAAGTCAAAATTATTCTCTGTGGACATCGACACAATACCATGGATGTGCTCGACAGAAATTAAATTGAACATAACCAATAATAACCTTAATTTAATTCTGCTTTTGAGCAGCATATAAACTAAATACTGATACAGGAGATGCATCAGTGTGTTCAACTCAACTGTTTTTTTCAGGCTCCTTTCTCTGTTAGTTGACGACTTTGCTCAAATCAACAGAAGTCAGATGTTCTAGAAAATAACATGTTATTAGAGCATTTTATAAATGCAAACAGCAGTGATATTATGTAAAAGAAAAAAAAAAAAAGGTACAATACAGGTATTTACTCAGGCCAAGTCACACCATGAGGGAGTTTTTAAAGGAAGTTCACTGCCAACAGTGCACCTTCAGATACTGCCGTCAGATGGAATCAATGGAAAGGAAACAGTCTCTTATGAAAAGCGGGCGAGATCTTCCTCTCGGCTCTGTGAGGCGGCCTTGTTCTGGATCGAGGCACTGCACTGTTAAAACATTGACTGCCTTCTAATCTCTCTTGCAACAGTTGATCTGTGGAAAATATGAAAGATGAAAGTGATATGACAAGAATGATAGAAGTCTTGTTCTTTAATATTAAAATCAGCCCTCACCACACTACTTTTGCCTGAGTTTTTCTAAAATGTAAATTGGCAGCTTCTGTTTTCTTATTCCCATTATTAAAAACCATTTTTTGCATATTCTGAAGAAAACCTGACTGGTGTTTACTCATAATTGCAAAGTTCTGTCATGAAACTCTAGACGGCACTGGTCCTCAATCTGCTTGCAATTACATCATTCTCTATAGGGCACAGCTGATTTGTTCCTGCTGTATCAGTAGCCAATGAACTCACTGCTCAACCTTCAAATACTTGGTCAGCATTTGCTGTAGCAATTGTAGCGTGCTTTCAGAAACTCTCCACCTTCCCCAGCTCCACCTGTATACATCTGCCATGGGTAATTCATGTATGCTATATTGTACAGCAGCAGCATGTCTTATGTTGTGTATGTTTTGGCAGTAGCAGTAGCAGCAGCAGCGTAGCAAATCTATTCCGCCAAGACCAATCAACACTGTCAAATCTATTACCATGCCAAACACTCTGAGACTTGTCATGAGGTGTTTCTTGCTGTTGCTAGGTCATTGTCAGGTGGTTGCTTGGTTACTGGCTTGAGTTAAAACCAGCCCAGGCTCATTAGAAAAACATACCTGTGGGACCATTTTTGCAAAAGAAAATATGTAGCGCCATGTATGTTTCGTGACAGTTTCAATGTCCACTGAGTGGCACTAAAAGCGTGTTCAGTTTTTCCCGAAACAGATAAACTTAAATATGGTGCATTTTTATTACGTTGGTTTTATACGTATCACCACAGTTCAGATTTGAAATGTCCGGTGATTGGCGCTAAGCTTAATGCTCCATTATGTTTTAAAATAACGTACCACCACTGCACCTAAACCTACCTGATAGTGTTAACAAAAGAAAATGTGACATAATTAAAAAGCATTTGTAATCATGCCATTTTAGCTAGTTTTTGATCTCTCATTTTTGAGCTCTTTTATCTTGAGTCATGTTTCATGGGATTCGTACCCAAGGCTTCCGCATCCTAAGTACTATTCCGTATCAGCTGAGCTACCGAGCAAGCTTGTTACATCAGAAAAGTGAAACATATGGAGCTGGTTAACCGATGCAAAGTCCAAAATGTATTTGTTTACAAATCATGCACTTTCGTAAAACGTGTTTGAGATCATAATGTAATATTGTGCCAGGAGACGTGACAGCAGGTCTTTATTAATCCATAATCTTACCCGGTAATCATAACCGTGTATAAAAATGATTAAAAGTGCTTGCTGTTTTACTGCCTCTAGTGTTCATTTTTGTTGGAAACTGCAGTGATATGTACGTTTTTGTATTTATTTTGCGTTTTGCAAAAATGTTCCCACAGGTATGTTTTTTCCATGAGATCAGGTTGGTTAAAACAGTGCACCCCGACTCTTTATGATATGCTCGGATTCATCTTTCATTGAAAGTCTATGGGACTATTATTTCATTACTATTTAAAGGTGCTATTTAAAGGTTTACCTTTACTAAAGGTACTATTTAAAGGTTTACCTTGGCATAGTTGAATAACAAGAGTTCAGTACATGGAAATGACATACAGTGAGTCTCAAACACCATTGTTTCTTCCTTCTTATATAAATCTCATTTGTTTAAAAGACCTCAGAAGAGCAGGCGAATCTCAACATAATACCGACTATTACGTAACAGTCGAGATCATTAATATGTACGCCCCCAATATTTCCATATGCCAGCTCATGTTCAAGGCATTAGACAAGCCAGTATTAACGTCTGGATCTGTGCACAGCTGAATCATCAGACTAGGTAAGCAAGCAAGGACAATAGTGAAAAATGGCAGATGGAGCAATAATAACTGACATGATCCATGATATCATGATATTTTTAGTGATATTTGTAAATTGTCTTTCTAAATGTTTCGTTAGCATGTTGCTAATGTACTGTTAAATGTGGTTAAAGTTACCATCGTTTTTACTGTATTCACGGAGACAAGACTGTCGTTATTTTAATTTTTTAAACACTTGCAGTCTGTATAATTCATAAACACAACTTCATTCTTTATAAATCTCTCCAACAGTGTGTAATGTTAGCTTTAGCCACGGAGCACCATCAAACTCATTCAGAATCAAATGTAAACATCCAAATAAATATAATACTTACGCGATTAGACATGCTGCATGACGAACACTTTGTAAAGATCCATTTTGAGGGTTATATTAGCTGTTTGAACTTTGTTTATGCTGTTTAAGGCAAGCGCGAGCTCCGGGGTGGGGAGTGCGAGAATTTAAAGGAGCCGCAGCCTGAATCGGCGCATATTTAATGATGCCCCAAAATAGGCAGTTAAAAAAATGAATAAAATCTATGGGGTAATTTGAGCTGAAACTTCACAGACACATTAAGGGGACACCTTAGACTTATATTACATCTTTTGAAAACACGTTCTACGGCATCTTTAATTAATAGCACATTTCAAAGTAGACTGCTGTATAACCAAACCACATTATTGTCTGTTTAATCACAGAAAGAATGAGAAGCTATGGACTAGCTATCGAAGCCCGTTGGATTTAGTCTTCATTGTGTTGGCTTTAAGTGGGAGCAAGAAAAGACAAACTTTCCCTGAGCCACTGACAGAGGATATTTATATCGTTTAGAAGGCCCCTTGAATGTGCCACAGCGAGGGCGGTAATTGTGTAGGCCTGTTAGAGTTGATTACTAATTTGGAAACCGACAATAGAGTGCCGATTACCCGGCACTTAAACACAATTAGTGAGAGCCGATAGGAGTCAATACCAATACCGAAGGCCTGGAGAGTTAGTCAATAACTGACCCTTGCTTTGTAGCATGCCATGTGGGTTGGTATGCACTTACCCTTCCCGGCTTTTAAATATACCACAGTTTGATTTAACACTAATTGTACATTCCTAGAATATGTATATGTGAGTTGATTTGATTTTTTTTTTTTTTTTTTGTGAATTTATTAAAAAATAAATTACAGTGCATATCATACAATTAATTGAATAAACCTCTGTTATCAACATGCTTTCAGTTTCTGAAGTAAAATACATTATTTCATAAATACAATATTTTCTTTAATATCATAATAAAGGGAACTAAAGTTTAATTAAATGACTGAAATAAAAAGTAATTTTCTTAAAAACGTTTTGTTTCAAAAAATATTATTTTATATATTGTTTAAAATATTATAACCCCTTATTCATATCTCTAATGAGTTTAGTAAGTCTCATAGAAATATGATATAATTTTTATGACATGGACTGGTTAGTTCAGGTTGTTAAATGGTGTAATATACCATGTACATTGTTTTAAAAGTCTATATTAAATATAAGGTAACACTTAACAATAAGGTTCCAATTTTTAACATAAATTTACAATGAAAAGCATTCTAAAGCATTTTTAAAGCTTAGTTAATGTTAAATTAAACATTAACTAATACATTACTAAAATCAAAAGTTGTATCTGTTAATATCATTTGACTTCAGCTATCGTGAACTAACAGTAAACGGTTGTATTTGTATTAACATTAACAAAGATAAATAAAAACTGCAACAAATGTATTGCTCATTGTCAGTTAATATTAGTTAATGCGTTAACTAACATTAACTAATGGTTTCTTATTGTAAAGTGTTACCAAATATGATACAAAATGTGAAAATGATATTTTTTAAAACATACGTTTCAGCTGTGCTCATAAATGATTTCTGTTAGCGCCAGTTTGCTTTGACTCAAAATGGTACTCATGGGTAAGTTAGATTATTTAAACAAATCAATACGATAAAACACATGCAAGCACAGAGACACTCTCTCTCACAAAACACACAGAGTGTGAAATGAAACAGGTACATGTTTGTTCCAAATAAACATTTTCATGGATGTTAGCTCTCTTGTTTCTGTTTAGAGTTGGAGAATAATGTGTGGATGTATGGCAATTGGCTTTTGTGGCAATTAACAAGCCTTAATTACGTCTGAATGGAAAGTGGAGAGCTTTATCGTGCTTTCAGGCCTTCAAAAGGCTCGTCTGCTGTTTGATTGGACATTGATCTTTGTGCAGTGTCTGTAATTTAGAGCACAGACACTAAGTGCCGATCTCAAATTGTTTGTTGTTCTCTTGACAAGCATGAGTCGCCAATTAACCCCTAGTCATTAGGCTTGTTTATCAGCATTGGTAATTAAGATGCTAACAGTGTTTGCAAGACACTACCATCTTCATTTTCTGCATTGTTGAGGAGAATGGGTAAAATGGCTGGGGGTGGGGGGGAATTGTTGATTTTCTTGGCATTGCTGGCAGGATTTTGATACATAAGCATGGCACAAGTGAGTTTAAAATAGCCAGAATACTTTTTATGTTGCATCACTAAAGTGGCAGAATGTTTTTTTCCTAGTCCAAACCATGAGGCAGAAGAAAGAGAATGTCTGGGAACTCGTGCCAAATTCCCAAGTCAAGAAATTTGGCTGCTATTAATAGAATAGAGAGTGATTATTTTTGAAGCAGAGTGGAATGATATCATTGCTTCGTTTGGATCATTATTTAAGGAGCTCGTGTTGTCCTATCACATTTCCTGAATTACTCTAAACATTATTATCACCTCTTTATTAGATCATTGTTATTTATTGTTTTGACTTAACCTTTATACAGTCACTCAATTAACAACGACATCCATGGATTGTTAAATGTAAACCACTGCAGGAATTATTCTACGAAATCACAGATTATGTTTAAATTTCATGACTAAATGTTTTGGGTCTGTTATAACTATGTAATTACATTGTAATAATTGCAGTACATTGTTACTACAATGTAATAACAAACTAGAGAAGGTTTTTTCACTTCTACCTTTTGAACAATTGAATAAGCAAATAGGTGTCAAAATAGACAATTTGTAACATTGAAGCATTGACTGTATATCACGTGTGTTATGATAACACATTTATGGGCACTATACCTCTCAAGCTTCTGACATTCTCCAAATGCTGCTCTATTTCTCCAAAGTGCACCTATCCCACCGCTATTCTCACCTCTACATTCACCTTCTCTCCTCCACCTCTGATGGAAATCAGCCTCTCTGCCCAGCGTGAGGCTCAGATGGATGCAGAGGGTCTGGATCAATACCAAAGGTCATTCTGCTAAAAGGCCTTTGGCTCCACAAGTCTGAAATGTCAGTGGTGAAATATGTGCCGTTGCCCCGAACCGGACAGCTCTACTGTGTCGCTTAGTTGTTTTGTTCTGTTGTCCACATTAAGGTTGACGGAGCAGTAAACGGGCAGGTATCTAAAACACATTGGCTTGTTTTCCATTATGGGGGGTGGGGTGGGGGGGACAGGAGTGAAACGATGGGATGATTTTATTGGATATGTGGAATCGGATATGTATTAATGGGTTAAGACTATGGCCAACGAGAGAGATCCTGATTCTTTGAATGCCCTTGTGTATAGCGGTGTTCTAAGCCAAGGCTCAGAGTGTGTGTAGCTGATTTGTTAAGCGCAGACCTCGCTTTGTGTGTGTGTGTGTGTGTGTGTTTCCAAGGTAAAGCTGGCCAGAAGATGGACGCCTGTTGCGTGTGGCTTTTGATGGAGAGAGGCAGCTGGGTGTGTGAAGAAGTGTAGAGAGCGGAGGCGGTCCAGGCCGCTGCTGTCCCCTATTCACTGGCTCTCGTTAAAGGTCCTCACCCGCTGCTTCCAATCAGACGCTCTTTGTAGCTCTCGCTCTGTGCCAACGCACCCGGCTTACAACTCACCAGCTCTGGCACATCTGTGTCCGCAGGGAAGGAGAGAGAGATGGGGATGAGGGGTGGTGGGCGGCAGAACAGTGTGGATGGATGGATGCGGTATGAGGAGTTTGTAAGAACCCATAGGAAAGAACAAGCACAAATGAGATCTCTTTAATGTCAGTTGTGTCTCCAAGAAAGGAACCAGATGGAAAGCACATGGAAACTTTCTAAGATATTTTCAAAATTGGAAAATGTGCCTCTACCTGCATTTTCAAAAACGTACCTATAAATACAAATCACTGTAGTTTTCAGTTGAAATGAACCCTATTGGTTAGGTTTAGGGTAGGGTTCAGCGTAGGTGGTGCATGCTTTTCAAATGCGATAGAGCGTTAACCATTTAGCGCTCACTGGACATTTCGTTTCCGAACTGCCGCGATATCTACAACAACCAATGTAATAAAATGTTGCCAGCTTCATGCTCATCTGTTTTGGATAAAATTAAACAGTTTTAGCGCCACTCACTAGACATTATGCTTTGACAGTATTGTGAAACGTGCAAGAAGCAAAGTAATATCATTTTGCAGAAACATAACCATAGGCACGTTTTCCCAATGAGCCTGGGTTACATATTTTTTTCCTGACGAAAAGACCCCAATAATCTGTCATATGTCTCCTCTAGGGTGTCACAAATTATGCTTAGATTTGCCAGAATACCAGTCAACAATAAAATGGTCACAGATTTCAAAATAATCTCAAGCTTCTCTCATCAATTATTTTTCCGCGCTCTTCTATTCAGTTTGATAACTATATAGTCTTATCATAACATCATACTGTACTCTAGGTTTCTAATCTTATTTGTTTCTAGTTTTATGAAAATTAGGGGCATCTGAGATGTCAGTTTATGACAGAGCAGCATTTAATATCCAAAAGATGTCCATTTAGCTAAAGTCATGAATCTTATGAAGGATTCTTGATAAGAAGAGATTCCTTTGCTGAACATTTTAATTGTGGCAAATAGAGAGTCTTGGACCATGTCAAATGAAATCGAATGTGGATGTGATTTTGTGACTTTGGTGTTGTGACATAAATGGTGTGGTCACATTCATTTTGTGGGCAAAAAAAGTCCATTGTCCATTACTAGTGTAGCCATGTATGAAGCACAGCAATATATTTAACATTTTTTTTATTTTCAATTCATTCATTAACATGGGCAGCTTGGTTCTTAGACTAACAAGTCTTGTTCTGGGTTTGGGCCTCAAGGGGTGTAGTTTTGGTTTTGGTCTGGATCCTGCAATGCATTACTCTGCTCAGTAATTTTGACCCTCAAAACATATCTTTTTAGAGGTGTAACGGTAGACAAACGTGACGGTTCGGTACGTACCTCGGTAAACATAAAACTAAATTAAACATAAAATTGCTTCTTTTTTTTATTTTTTATTAAACAGTGGTTTATTGAACAAATTTGGTCTCTAACATTTTCTTAAGGATAAAAATAATCTATCTCAGCTAATGCTGTAAACTATATACAGGAAGCCCTTTCTTGCACATTAAGGTTACAATTAACAACAGAGCCCAAACTATTAAATTCAGTTGCTATTTATTTTTAGATATAATAATCCACACTCAAAAACAAAAAAAAAAAAAAAAAAAAAAAAAACATGTAAATTGCACATAAGGCTGGTTTTGCATTAACTTCTAAATCTAAATCTCTTATTTTTCAATTATTTTTCTACTCCAATTCATTTTTGAAAAATGATCATTTTCACAATTACTGTCATGTCTTGTTTTCATGACACATTTATTTAAACATTAAATAATTAAGACATTACTCACAGGTAAAGTAAATATAATGAATATAAAAGCTAACATAGTGCATATATTTAGTGAAATGCTCCCCTCTAAAGTTAATTTCTCTAGTGAACTAACATGCTGTGGACACTAAATGACTTGCCTGAGGTAAATGTAATGCTACATGAGATATTATTCTCAAGCTGTTTTATTGATGTCTTTCCACAGTTGAAACACTGGTTGAGAGATTACACGTAAACATATCTATGCATAGATCGTCTGTTTTTCTTCTGCGCTTTTTTCTGTTGGGGCAGTTAGCAAACAGCGTTGCATTACCACGCACCACCTTCTGGACTGGAGTGTGGATCGCCTGAGACTGACTGTATTTGTCGTCTGACTGCATGCACCGAACCGTGACAGTTCAGGATGAATACATGTACCGTTACACCCCTAGTATCTTTAGTTTAAATGTAACCTTTCCTTCATTTACTTGCCCACAGTTTGTTGACTTTCATCAGAATAGTTTGAATTGTTAAACACTTGCATTCATGAGGTTAGTGCCAATGTGTGGCATGAAGATTAGCGTGTAATTCTATAAATCTTTGCTTGTGACTTTTTTATGAACTCTCTCATGGATTTGTGCGGCTGATGTGGTGCCTTTGCCAGAGGAGCGCTTTAAGCTCGCCATATATTTTATTAGACAGGCTTGTCAAAACAGACACCACATTGGGCAAACAGTGGCAGCTCAAAGCACAACTCTGACAAGGCCTCGAGCATCAACATTGAGGTCACAGCCCCGCCAGGTTCCCAAGTTTGTGCGGTATCGTCATCGTTTAGTCTCATTGACCCTGTCTCTCAAAAGCACGTCCAGGTGTTCAACGCCTCATCTTTTTTACAGCTTGACGGCTCTGAGAGGCGGAGCGTGGCTCAGGTTAACTTCCTGTAACCCAAACTCTAAAGAGAGGGGGGAAAGGAGAATTAGAATGTACTTGCACAGAATGCACAGGCTATTGTCGAAAGTGGTGTCTTGTGTCTTGATCCCATTACAAAGGTAAATAAGAAGAGCAGAAAACTGTAATTCAAGTGTTCCCGTTGCAGTTCATGCTGATGTCATGTGCTTTCCCTCTCTATTCAAGCTTGTATTGTATGTAATTATGTGATTAGTCAGGCTCTTATAACTTGTGTGGAAGTGCTTGAGTTGGTTGGTTCATCATGGTGATGAAGAAGATATCTATACTGGCTTCCTGAAGGAAATGGGAGTGCTCATCAGTTTATGAGCATCTGATTGGATAATCGATGCTCAAAGCTGTAACAATGTGAATACACACTATATATCACAAAATCACTTACTTTTTGTGATGCAAATGAAATTATTTACTGAACATTGGTGTCTTATCACATTTCTGTCGCCAAGTCAATGTAGACTTTTCGACGTTAAAGTGATTTTTGACTTTAAAACCGCTTTATGTCATGAATAACAACACCTTTTAACATTGGTAAAATCACTTCATCGCGTGGCTTCTTGTAGCTAACTGGTTTGGTAAACCATCCTCTTTCAGTAACATATTAGGTTAATGCAGGTCACTGTAGTGCAGCTTCCTCCAAAAACCTGGAGAAAATATTTGTAACATCATATGTATTCTTCAGTCAGCTGGTTCTTCCATGCTGGATGTTAGTGTTTGGAAGGCAATAAAGATGATATGATATGACGCATTTGCATACCCACAATCCTCAGTGTGTTGTGCACATTGGAGGCCCACCCTGACCTAATTAAATGCTGCTGGATAGCAGTCAAGTCATAAGCACAGCTAGCCTGGGCTTTTACAAAAGCTCAACTTTAACTTAAAGAGATTAGACAACTTTTGCAAGATATTAGCTGTTCAAAAATGAGAAAAATGTCCCTAAGCCTCTTGAGCGCGAGGGGTGAGCAAACAGGGGCTCTTTTGTTCCCGTGGAGGGGCCGGACAGTGCCGGGCAGGGGCCTGGCTCCGAGTCGCTGTGTGCGGGACCGGGCAACACTGCTGATCCCTGCCCCTGTAAACCCAATCAGCTCCGGGAATTAGACAGGGATTAGACTCCAACCTACCAGCACAGCACTTGAAAAAAATATTAGGACCGGAGAAGGGGGTGTTCGGCCCACCCAGGAGGTCACGGCAGTAGCGGAGGCGAGTGACGCAAGAGGCGGAGAGGATAAAAAGGTTGAACGTCGAAGGGCAATAAGAGAAAATGTGTACTGAAAATCATTTGTGCATTAAAGTATCCATATTATGCTTTTTTGAATATTACTTTTCATGAAGTGTGTAATATAGATTTTTGTGAATGTAAACGGTATGGAAATTTGTGCATGACAAATAAAGTTGTCTCCGAAAAGAAAGAATCAATTCGGAACTGTCGAAACGAGTCACTTCATGTTACATACTTGCGAAACAATGTAACAAATTTGCATAATGCCAGCCTATGGTCTTCATTGGCTACCAGTGAACAATGTCTACTTTGACCTGCCCTCAACCACTAGAAGATTTTGGTTCGTGTTTTGAGCGCTGCAAACTACTTTGCATGCACTTCTAAGGGATCGGGATGGAATTGCGCTGTAATTGATATGGAAAAACCGACGTCATCGTTACTCTTCATATCACTGTGTAAACAAGTGCTGAGGAAGACTCCGGAGCTGAAATTTAGATATGGTAATAGGCGTTTCATTTCCGACAGATGCTGTAAGCGGTAGACCAATCACAACAGACTAGGCCATCTGACCAATCAGAGCGGAGTAGGCTCTCGGAAAGGAGGGGTTTAGAGAGACTGAATCTTTGAACGGACCATTTTTGAGGTGATTCTGAAATGTATTCTGAATGAGTTTGAGGCTGTGCTCTGTGGCTAATGGGCTAATGCTACACTGTTGGAGAGATTTATAAAGAATGAAGTTGTGTTTATGAATTATACAGACTGCAAGTGTTTAAAAATGAAAATAGTGACGGCTCTTGTCTCCGGAGGTCTTTTAAACAAATGAGATTTACATAAGAAGGAGGAAACAATGTTTGAGACTCACTGTATGTCATTTCCATGTACTGAACTCTGGTTATTCAACTATGCCAAGGTACATTCAATTTTCCATTCGATGGCACCTTTAAAGTGTTTTTTGACCTTGGATGCATGTAAATCTATTGTAGGAGACTCCAAAACAAACTTAAAAATGTGTGGATGTCATTTCATTAGTAACAATGCCAAAGCAAGTGGCATCTGCAAACAAATGCTGCTTGAGCTTTTCTCAGAACTAATTTTACTTTTCTAAACCATTTTTTTGCAATGACCGTGAATAACCTGGTGGTTTGATGAGTTTTAGTGGACGTATAAATTCAGTTCCGCTCAAGTTCACAGTGTCCAGGCAGTGTAACACCAGGTGCATTTAATCACATTAACTATTGACATATTTTAATAACACAGAGTGTCACAATACTTTTGTCTTCATTTTAAACAGTTGATCTAAAACTTAACAAACATGTTTTACTTGTTTTACCAGAATGACAAACTTGTGTTGTCATTCTGTAAAAAAAATAAAAATAAAATACAGTAAACAAAGGCAGTTGTGGTTGCCAGAACTTTACTATAAATCATATGATAGCAACATTTTAAGTTTTACAGATTGAACTTAAATTTAGTTTAAAAAAAGTGCTTATAATATACTTATAATACACTTTTAATATACTGACAATCAAATGTGAGCTGTCAGTTTTTCACTGTAAATAATATGATGACTTTCTGATGTTCCTTCTCACTTCCAAAATCTGTACATTTAAAGGATTAGTTCACTTTCAAATTAAAATTTCCTGATAATTTACTCACCCCCATGTCATCCAAGATGTTCATGTCTTTCTTTCTTCAGTCAAAAAGAAATTAAGGTTTTTGATGAAAACATTCCAGGATTTTTCTCAAAATATATAGTGGACTTCAGTGGAGCCCAAACGGTTGAAGGTCAAAATTACAGTTTCAACATTGCAGCTTCAAAGCGTTCTACGCGATCCCAAACGAGAAATAAGGGTCTTATCTAGAGAAACCATTGCTCATTTTAACATTCTAATTTTTTTTTTTTTTTTTTTTTTTTTTTAAATGAGCGATGGTTTCTGTAGATAAGACCCTTATTTCTCGTCTGGGATCGCGTAGAACGCTTTGAAGCTGCAATGAAACTGTAATTTTGACCTTCAACCGTTTGGAGTCCATTGAAGTCCACTATATGGAGAAAAATCCTGGATTTCATCAAAAACCTTCATTTATTTTCGACTGAAGAAAGAAGGACATGAACATCTTGGATGACACGGGGGTGAGTAAATTATCAGGAAATTTTAATTTGAAAGTGGACTAATCCTTTAACAGAATTTCACTGAAAATGATGTGAAATGTCCAATTAGATCTATTACATTTCTTCACTGTATAGAGTAAGGGAACTTATTGTTTTTTACTGTAGCATTTTTACAATCTTTTACCATTAAAATTCATTTATTTTTTAAGTGTACAACAAATATAATATTTTTTTGTATTCATTGTACTTTATATACCTATACATTTTGGGACTTCTTTTTAAAAATGAAAACAAATCAAATACATCAATGATACATTCAATTAAGATATGACTGTAAATCACAATGAAATTCCGTGTTCATTAATCCATATTTGAATAACATATTTTAATATGTGCTGTCACTTACAACAAATCGAAAAGATTCCAAAACAGAAAGAGAAATCACAACAAATGGCTTTTCATCAGGTCAGACGGCTGGAGAAAGTGATATCTCTGTCCGAATGTGATAATCGATAAACTCAGAAAGCCTCATTGTGGCCTTGCGTCAATATCTTTCTCTCCGCGGTGGGCGAGCGGAGACAGATAAAGACACACAGATGCTTTGGTGTGTAACGAGGCCTGGCTCCTGTCATCACAAACCCCTCGTTGTGCCTGTGAAATCCTCACACACACACACAGTGAGATAGAGGGTGGCTAGACACAGCAGCCATGTGAGGGGTGTCATATGGAAGAGCTTTAGTCCCTGTATCATCCTATCAAAGGAATGCTGCCTACGCCTGGATCTCCCACAAAGCCACCTCATGTGTGCCAGTCCAGAGAGGTGCAGGGGACAGAGCGACGCTGCCAGCCCGCTGCATAAACACACACGTACACACATCTGCCATCTTGCACGTTTTATCCTTTACACATGACCGTTTGTTGTTTCGACACTGTAAGAAGTGGTGACACACAATTTCTACATTAAGGATCTGTTGATTCGACACTTTAAAATTACTTTTGTTAGTGTAAACTAGTGCAGCCAAGTTGATTCAGTCATATTCAATCTGTTTTTAGACTTTTTAAACTTAACAATTTAGATCTTACCATACAAAGCACAATTACTTTATTTTGTTTTATTTTATTATTTTTTAAATGTATAGTTTATATAACCGAGGGTTTAAAATAAAATTAATACTCATTAATATTAACTGTACTGACACGGAGCGAACATCCATGACATCAGATGAGAACACAATTTTTACAGAATTTAGCTGGATAAAGACAGTATTGCCTTCCGTAGAGCTGCTTATAGCTGAATTGAACTTGTTTCATAAATTAAGAACTTTGCAACATTGGTTCAGTTATTGAATTCAACTGAACATTGATGAATTTTACAACATGAACACTGCTATTTCCCTCTTAATGTAAAGCTTGTAGCCTATAAATCAAATAGCGAACTTAAAGCACACTCTATATGACCCTATGAATCACCCGTAGTTCAAGCCAAGGTTGCCAGGTCTACGGTTTTTCCCTACACAAAACAGTATTTGTAGCGCCTCCCATCCAATAATTGCAAAGATTATGCTTACTTCTGATAAAAAAACAAAGTCTCCGCTTTCAAATTCGAACCATTTTATCACACAATTTAGACGCTAAATGGCGTTTTGACGCTCTTAAATGTGACGTGACGAATCGCTGTTTCACCAGCAGCGTGGAGCACTTTTCTCCCACTTTGCACCAGAGAAACAAGCGTGCAAAATTCTTTCGAATTTGGATTTTGTTTTGAACTTCCGTTTTTGCGGTAGCTATGTATATTTTAATGGCATCGCTGTTGAAGAGTAATTAGTGGGTGAAGTGGATTTACTTATTGTAGAGTTCACGAAGTGATCATGAGTATTACATTGTTGCAAGTGGATGCCATAACAAATGTCCTTTAACATTGAAGAGTTTAAAACGAGCAGTTAATTCACAAATCTACTTACCTTCATGCTGTGGAAATACAAACCGGAAGACAGAACACAACGAGCGCTGAAAAGGGGCGGAGCAACGCAAGGTCTATAGAGGGTATGCACGTGACGTCACCGTCGACTGTTATGACTGCGGTTACGCGCACTGAGTGGCACAAAGACTGAGCGGCAGCGAAAAACGCACAAAACACATCCAAAACGGGAAAGAGCTTTGTGATTGACTGTACAAATAGCTTTGACACAAAACCTGATGTATATATTTAAAGACTGCTGAAAGCTACAGAAAAAAGAAGCAAATGGATCACTGCAATTCACAGAAACAACTCGACTCCAGGCAGAGAAACATGTTTTGCAGTTATCATTTTGTCAAAATGTTGGTTTTTGGGGTAAAATCATGCCCTGTATATTGTATTGTTATATATTGTGTTGACAAATCATCAATTAAATATTTACCATCTTAAATTCTGCAAAATTGGGTGTTTTTAAATAAACACTGACAAAAACTCTACAAGTTTTAGGGCTGGACGATATGACGATATAGTGATTACTCGGATTTAGACCTACCGATATTGTAGTTATATAAAATATTCACAGGCAGATTTGCTTTATGTATTTCCCCCGCGTCGAAATCAGGCACATATGAATGTCAAGAAACACGATTCCTGGCTGCATGACAATTTCCATGGATTAGGTTTATTTGACAAGTTGTAAGAAACACTTTCGAGCCAAACCTTTAGAGTAATCGTTTCTTTTACTCGCGTTTTCGCAGTTTCCCCTATTAAATCCATTCGTACAGCAGGTTCTTTTGCCACTCAGTCCTGCTGAGGGAGCGCGTTCCGGCGGGAAAGTGATGTCGATGCATACCCTCTATAGCACAAAAAAACGTATGATGAACCTCAAAAGGTATATTGAAAGATAGAGTACAACTTACCGAAATGTATAATGTCTCATATAATCACACTATCAATGTTTCAACTGCGTAAAGACCTCAATAAACAAGCTTTTGAACAATATGTCTTAACATTACCCTCAGAAAAGTTATACATTGTTTGTTAGTTAGCTATAAAAACACCACAGAAGCTTATTTACTGTTAATTATATATGTTTGAATAAATTTGTCATGAAGACAAGTGTTTATGAAAACTACCTTAACTGAGTTGTATACTAACATTTCAGTTTTTTATTTGAGTGTAAATATTATATCCTAAAATATATAGCAGTTAAATATAATAGTTTGGGCTCTGTTGTTAATTTTAACCTCTAATATTATCGTAATGTACTAAATGAGAGGGTTCACTGCCTAGTTTTCGACATTTAGTTGGGAGAATTTTTTTCCTAAGAAATCCAAACTAACGGTATCGGTCAATCTGAATAATCATAGTTCAGCTATTAACTTCAATAGATTCAATAGTTTAACTTTTTTAGTAAACAATAACTATAAACAAAAAGTTTTGTCAGGCAACGTAAAAATATCTAAATTAAGTGAATTTATTCCTATTTATGAATCTACCTAGATATATTAAGTATCCCCAATGAATGTAATTTTTCCAGTGTGAAAAGCTTTTTTTTTTTTTAAATACATTCTTGTCTGACACATCTAAACATCCTGAAACGTTGGATCTATCAACAGTCAAAGGAAGATAAAGCTAAAGTCATCTTACATGGATAGACAGGCACTCAGGTCTGAGGGCTCCTAGTTTGACTCTCGGCCCTCTCTGTGCCTGACCTCTGAAGTGTCCTTTCCTTCAGCTCGTTGAGTGTCTGCACCTCTGCTATCTGCTTCACATTCTTTCACGTTAGCAGCATCACCCCAGTGGACAGCCTCTTCACCAGCCTTATACACCCTATCTGAGACTGTGTGTGTGTGTGTGTGTGACAGCAACTATCGTGGCCTCTCAGTTAATTGGTAACCAGAGTTTTTGAAAACTGGAAGAGCTTTTCGAACACGATCGTAGACCATGTCTGCATTTGGTGAGTTTTTTTTACAGTGTTTAATTTTGGATAATTTTGAAGTAAGTCTGGTATTTTTAAATGATTTGTTGTAGCTGTGGCGTGAGAGTGTGCAAGACGTAGATGTATCTTGCCTCTTTTGAGTTTAATGTATTTAGATGTATTCTCCAGGAGTGAAAGTTTTATACGGACAAGATAACATTGTTATTATCCTTACGTTATGCTCACAGGTTCTTTATTAGCATCATAAAAACAGCAAATCTAGAGCTTCAGTTCAGTTTGTCTTCTATACGTCTCTTTTTATCTCAACTGCATAACACATTATTTATCAGTACAATGATTTATAGTGATTTTAAGTTCAAGGTCATCTTCCATTTTTCCTGCTATGACAGTAAGATCAATATTTAACAGGGAAACGAAATGAAATTTGTTTTCCTGCTCTGTTTCTCTCTGTTCCTCCCACATGTTTGCTGTGTTTATCTCGGTCGGTGGCTGCTTCGGAGGGTCATTCATATTGTGTCGTGTGGGCCTGTTAAATCTAAGAGGAGTTAGTCATTCTTCATCGTCTTGTTAGGTCTGTCCTCCTCTCTCTCCATCCGACAGCCCGGCCACTCACCTTTAACCTCCACTCCACTACTCATTATGCCCATTTTCTGTTAGGTCCAGGGAAGCTGTGATATCTACAGCTGGGGTGAGTCTTCAGAAAAGACAGAGTTTGCCCCCAGGTCACACTTCATCACTTCAAACAGTAAAACAGCAGCATCCTTTTCCTTTCATATGCCATGAGTAGAAATGTTATCTCTGAACCTGCACAATATCATATGTGGGGGTGTGCCAGTTTAGAAATACTTGCTAATTGGCAGATAATTATTTTGATGTTGTAGATGATGATGGCTGATATCGTAAATCTAAATTAGAAATTGCTACGTAAATCCAGCTAAATTTTCAATATCAGACAATCCAATTTGCATTATGGACCAACTGAATAATTTAAGAAGAAAACATTAATATTGACTCATACCGATATGTTTGCTAATATTTCATGGTTCTGTAATACCATTGGTTTGAACACCTTGGAAAATGAATTAGAAAAATACAACTAAAAGAACAAAAGTTGGTGATGAAATGTAGTATTTTTTTCTGTGCTATTTATCATAAAAAATAAGTAAAATAAAAGTCCACAGTTAAATATCCAAAACCAATATATTAAGAAAGATAATTTCCAATATCCAATGCAACTTATTAAAAAAAAGAAAGAAAAAAGTCCAATACCAATAACACAGAAATTTCGTGTTATGGCCAGTATCTGACATAATGATGGACAGAACTATTTTTTTCACTATAAAAATATTATAAAAATGTATATTCAATATGAAATGATCAGAGTTATTTGTGTTAACTAAGACTAAAACCATAAAAACCATTTTCATTACTTGAAATAAAATAAACATTAACTGAAATAAAATAAAACATATAAAAAAATGTAGTTTAGCTTAACCTAAAGTATTAAAATAACTAAAACTAAAACTTGATAAATAACTATATAGACATATTTAAAAAACAAAAACAACCCACCCCCAAAAGAATTATATAAACTGACATGACATCCTATTCAATATATCATAGTATGAGATGAAATAACACTGTGACTGGTGCAATAATAATAATAATAATATTGGCTGACAAATATGGTCTCTTATATATTTTGCTTTCTTAATCAGCACATTGCTAATCAACATTGCTTCTAAGACCAAACTTTGGGTGTGCAATTATTCAAAAAAAAAATAAAAAAAATAATAATAATAATAAAAAAAATGAATACAAGGATAGAAGAAAGCGATAAAATAGAGGCTGTTCTATCAGTGCATTTCCACAGCCCTCCCCTCCTGTCCTTGTACCTTGATTCCTGTTTAATATAGAGACTGATGAGCCCAATTTGGCTGCGTTTCTCCCACTGCTGGATGATTAATAGTGCTGTAAGGTAGCATCGGGGAGCTGTCCTCTCCTTCGGCCCTCTCGTCATGGTGATAGCTCTACCCCGCGCCCTGAATTGATGACAGAGGCTGGCCATTTGCAAATCAAATGGAGAGAGGCTGACTGTATCTCTGACACCTCCATGTCCCCTCTCTTTCTCTCGGTCTCTCTCTCTCACTCGTCCGCCCTCTCGTTACTCCCTATTTCACTTATTTGTTAAGTGTCTCTCCCATTTGTTATGCAAATGAGACGGGTGAGAGCCAGGGGTACGACATCATCTCCAAAGCATGATAAATATTTGATCAGGCGTAATGGAAATTGTCAAGCCCGTCTAATTGTGTCACACATTATCTGAAGGGAAGTAGCAAATTTGGACATAGCCTTTGATCTGCCTCTCTCTCGTTTCTGTCTCTCTCAGCCAGCACAAACGCTCACTTGCTTTCTCTTTTTCTCTCTCCTTTCGCTATGTGCTCATACAAGCAGAAAGCCACCGCTGAATGTCTCTTGCTGAATCACATGACCAAGAGACGTCGTGTCATTGAAATCTCCCTTCCCTGTGTATTTACCCCCGGTGTCCCACACCACTCTGTACTCGGGCCCTTTTTCTTTCCTTTGTGTTATGCATTGCATTCTTTGCCATTCTGTTTTTTCCTGTATGAGGAAATACTAGGTCACACAGAGGCGGGTTAGCCTCTCTCTTGTGTTTTCAGACTATACTGTTCACAGTTAATAAATAAATAAGTAAATAAGGTTGTAAATAAAACAAAAATGAATGGAGTATGCTTTACAAAAAAAAAAATACTCTTTCAGTCTTTCTAAAAAGACATTTTTACATTAAATTAAATGTGTTACTTGCCTTTTCTTTGTAATATTTTGTGAAATTTACTAGCAATTTCTGAATGAAAGTAAATCCTACACTATTTTTTCCCCCGTCTATTACTTCTACTACTAATAACATATATCTAAAATGGTTTGTGTGTATAAAATGCATTGATTTAATACTTGATTCTGATCAACGCACTAAACCACACTTGGAATTGGCACACATCTGTTCAAAGGCATATTTGCCAAAATTTTACAGTAGTGTTTTACAATGCATTAAAGGATTAGTTCACTTTCAAATGAAAATTAGCCTCAATCCATTCTAGGTGTATATGACTTTCTTCTTTCTGATAAACACAATCAGAGATATTTTAATAAATATTCTGATGCATCTGAGCTTTATAATGGCAGTGAATGGGACCCACAAGTATGAGCTGAAGAAAGTGTCTCCATCCACATCCATCCATCATTAAAATTTTCGACACGGCTCCAGAGGGTTAATAAAGGCCTTCTGAAGCGAGATGCGTTTGTGTAAAAAAAAATATATATATCCATATTTAAAAAGTTATGAAGTAAAATATCTAGCTTCTGCCAGAACACCTTCTGTATTCACTGTACGAAGAAAGTGTAAAACTCTCGCAGTTCAAAAAGCCTATGCCTTCCCTATTCAACTTACGGAAAAAGCGTAACTGACGCGACGCCAGTTTACACTTTCTCCGTAACTTGAATACAGAAGGCGTTCTGGCGGAAGCTAGATATTTTACTTCCTAACTTGTTAAATATGGATTTTTTTTTTTTTTTTTACACAAATGCATTGCTTCGCTTCAGAAGGCCTTTATTAACCCCCCGGAGCCATGTGGAGTACGTTTATGATGGATGGATGTGGTTGGAAACACTTTCTTCAGCTCCTGTTCACTGCCATTATAAAGCTCGAATGCGTCAGGATATTTATTAAAATAAAGTTATCTGTGAGTCACTGTCTGAAACCTATAATCTATTCAAAAGAGACTAAAAACATTGAACAGTTAAAAAGGAGAATATCAAATAGGAATCTGCATTTAAATCAACATTTAGGACATGCAACACAAATACAGCCTTCTACAATCTTATAAACTCTTCAAAATAACATGTATTAAAATAACACATTAGGTTAATGTATTAATAACATAGATGCCGAGTGGAGCGGAGCAAAAATAGACTGGCCATTTTGTGTGTGGCAAAATCACAGTCGTGCTTATATTGAGTACAACAGCACTCTGTAGTTTACCATTATTGGTTGTTTTAAGCAATATCGGGTTACTTTTGCTGTTCTATTTTAAACTTCACTGCCATACTTAGCACTTAAGTGGGCTAAAAACTGCCACATTATGTCACAATTTTTTTGTTAAAACTCCAAACTGGAACATACTCTGCGAGGAGGCACTCTAGAGGCAGGAGCAGTGCTGTTGATGCCTCTGGCTGCGGTTAATGGCCTGGGTTGTATGTGCCGAACACACTTTGTGGCAGTAAAGGTTGTGGAGTCTGTGCGCATCTGGCTCTTGTGTTACTTTCTTTGCTCGTCTTCCGCATGGCTCGGAGGCACGGTAGTGAGCTACCTGCTGAATCTCAGGAGACCGGTGGGATATTTATTCAGCCTGCGTCCACTCTGACCTCACATGCTTCCCCCGGCAATGGGATGTCTAGTCAGACAGCTGAAACGAAATTTGCGGAGGTACCGCGGGGAGCGGCAAAGAGCTCTAAGCGCCACTGTCTGACTCATGACAAATAGTTGCTCTGCGCCGTTTCGTCCCCGGAGAGGGACACCTTATTTAGGATGTCACGCAGTGAGCAGAGGCAGAGATAACAGAGACAAAGCAGGGGGGTCAGCTCAGATTACCTAGGAGACCACCTCCGTTAAAGGGTGCCATTTGTTCCCAAATCGACCCGACGACCCCCCTAATTACCAGCCAATTATCTGGAATTCACTGCAATTCGCTGGCGCTTTAAACAGGAAAATTGCCTTTCATTCTCCAACTGCTCACCACGTCCCACCTCTGTATTACCTCACGTGTACCGCTGTCTCAGGTACGAGGCGTTATTTATGTGAGCGAAAACCAGCCCGCTGCTGCTAATGAAGTCACATGCTCTGGTGAATGTTAATTAAGTGAAGAAACACGTTGCATCATTAAGCATTTAGGACATAGTAGAGTTTATTATGAAGAGGCTGTCCTAGTTAGCTTACCATGAGGCCTGACCTCGGTAGTATTGAGATGACTTTAAACAAAACGTTATTTAAAAAAATGGCACTTTTTGGTTAATAATAGTGTGTAATAAAGGTACAGTTTTAGAGATTGTTTCCGATCGTAACTAAATGAAAACGTGACTATTTTATGAGGTGGTGATTTCGGAAGAATTTGTTTTATTTGATTCGTATGAAAATTTTAAATTTGTATGAAAAACGTAAGTGAAGGTCCAGGTGAAAATGTATGAATGAGATTGTACAAATTCATATGAATCAAAAGTGATCTGAACAGCTTCATACACTAAAGCTCTCATATTTTTTTGTGATATGCCAACTTGCATGTTGTTTGGGCATATTTAGGACATAGTTGTGTATTATAAATAGGCTTTCTTACTTAGCCTTCAATTGAGATATCTTAAAACTTGAGATATCTTGGAATTCTTGTTAATCAAGCTCTTAATCACTATAAAATATTAAAATGATTAGAGCACTAACAAGATGATTCTCAGTAATGTAATTAATCAACTCACCCAAAGCCCAGTTTTGTGTTGAATAAAGTATCATTTAAAAAAAAAAAATCTAAATACATTTTTATTTAGAATTTAGAATTAGTGGTTTTCATAATTCCTTTTTAAGCTGTTTTATATTTAACCCTTGTCTTCATTTCTTTTGTACATTCGTACAGCCAAATACAGTTTAGCCTTATTATGCAAGGGGGAAAAAAAAAGGCTACAGAAAGCCACCACTGACCAATCACAATCAGGTGTTCTAGATCACATGTGGAATAAAAAAAAATTAATATATAGCAAATTACACTGAAGATGCAGTGTGTGATTTCTATGCCACTAGCAGCACCAAATGGAACTGCAATTTATATTTTTGAGCGAGTCAAGTGGGTTGGACATAACAACATTGTCTCAACTAATTGCATGAGATTGGGGCGGGGCTACTGCGCAGCCTACCAGTGTTTGAAACTTGTCTAAACCTTTTGAAATGACACAGTTCATCATTATGCAATTTGTATATTTCATTTTTATTAAATAATTAAGGTCAAGATATTAAACTGACCATCAGGTATGGACCATGCTATGCTCCATGCAGTCTCTACGGGTTAACGGTGTAGGTGCCTCGTTGGTCTGGATACCCATCGGAGATGGAGGTCAGGCCCCCTTTCCCAGAATTCTTAGAGCTAAGCCCATTGTTTGTCAGGCATGTATTGCATTGTGCTATGACTGATTGTCGCCCGAGCAGGTTCTCAGCTCTGTTCTGCAGGAGAACCGGCCGCATTGTTCTTCAATGCACTTGTTACCATTTACTCTACTGCCACATCTGTTTTCCTGCTTCCTTCCCACGGCACAACATGATGACTTCCTTTTCAGACCTGTTATTCTGCCCTGCATGAAAAATAGTGAAAATGAGAATGAATTGACAGATTTATTGATTAGCGTTTTTTTTCTTCTTCTTCTGAAAAGCAAATGCTGAGTGTTAAGGAAAGTAAGAGAATGAATTATACTGTTATGGGTATGGATTGCATAATTTTTTATTTTTAATATTCTCACAAGTGGTGTGTGGTGGTCTTCGAAAATTAGGAAAATTCCACTGTCTGATTTTTTTTTTTTAATGTTTTTTTATCGTAGTTCATTTCCATTAATATTATGCGAAGAAAAAAATTATAATAATATTAATAAAATAATAATATTGATTTAATGTTTAATAATAATTGTAATTAAACTATTTAAACATTTAAACACATTTAAAATAATGGTTACACTTTATTTTACAGTGCCGTAGTTACATTGTAATTACTCAAATAAGTACTGAGTACTATTAATTAACTACATGTACTTACTATAGAGTTACAGTTAGGGTTAGAGTTTTAGTGTTCGTTACTTGTAATTATGCATAATTTACTGTTATTACTATTGTAAGTACATGTAGTAACGTGTAACTATGGCATTGTAAAATAAAGTGTTACCAAAAATTAATTCAAGTCATTTAAAACTCAAATTCAAACTAGTATAAACTGAGTGGGTGAATTTTTAAGTTGTTTATTTCTATCTAGTTTAATCCACCAATTTGTCCCATTGATTTGGATTTGCTGGCATCATAGGTTGACATTATCACATTGATAGACCAAATCTGTTGAATATCAGTGTTGTGGAGGCATTGCTTACACTTACTTTACTTTTCACCTGTATTTTGCCATCCACTCCCTCACATTTATACCTTGCCACGCTATAGGACCTCAGTGAGAACGCAATGAGCTCAAGGAAGACAAAACATACCCTGCCTTACTTAAGAGAAATGTGTGTTTCATAATAACTCAAGTCACATTTATTTATATAGCGCTTTATACAATACAGATTGTTTCAAAGCAACTTTATATTTACAGTCACATATTAAGAACTTTCATTCTCCTTTACAATATTCCATTACAATAAATACACATGTTGAGTCTAAATGATTAGATCTCTAACCAACAAGAGAATTCTCAGCAATGCAGTTAATAAACTCACTCAATATTGCATAAAGTATAATTTAGTAATAAAACATTCTAAATACATTTAGAATTAGTGAAGGTTTTTCTAATTCTTTTTAAGCTATTTTATATTTAACCCTTGCCTTCATTTTTTTGTACATTTGTACAGCCAGATACAGTTTAGCCTTATTTAGCCACAGCTTTACAGTGATAAAATAATGATCAATGATGCAAACAGAGTTCATTTCTGCTGCTGTAAAAAAAGACAATAGTGTCATTATTCAGCTGAAGTCAGTTCAGAGTTGATTCAGTTTGGTTCAAGAAAAGTTCAGCAATTATGGAACGAGTTCATTTGAGCAATGACGCAGATCAGAACAATGATGTTATCAGTGATGCCACCACTGACCAATCACAATAAGGGATTTTATCATAGTGTTTTTATTATTATTTATTTATTATTATTTCTGCACTGCCAATTATTTTCTCATCCAAAAGGTTTTTGAGGAGTCACTTCCTCGCTTGCCTCCTCAGACAAAATTGCCCTGTGCTTTTTGGAATTTTGTTTAAATTCCTGCTGTTCAAAACTATCCACTGCAATCACTTTAAGAGATATTATTTCTTTCAACTGCTGCATTTCTCCAGTCAAGCTTTCATTACAAGGATAAAAACGCTTGAGCAAATTAGGTTCAGATCTCTCTCACTTCACCTCTGATGTGATGTGTTGTATGTTTCATCACTCTCGAAGAGGACTAAATGACCGGACTGACCATGTAGGCCTTCATGAGCAATAGAGGATCATATTTACGTTAGTGAGTTCTGACATTCAGAGAAGTTTCCCTGGCTTATGTTTAAGTGGGCTTGAACATAAGTAGATTGACCCCTGCTCGCAACAGAACCAAATAAATGCACTTTTTTAAAAGGTCTAATCAAACCTGACGTCTTATTCTTTTAGTGGTCTTTCTTTTGCTCCAAGAAAATTCAGATCACAGGTTAGAAGTGCCATATAGGAGATGCTTTGAAGGGAATAGAATACCACAGTAAAAAAGTTATTCCTTACTGAAATTTCTGTACCGTTTTTTTCTCTCTCTCTAGTTATCACTACATGTAAATGTTAAAGTTTCTACATTATGAAATTACTATAACATTTCTATTATCTATATCTATATCAATTCTGTAATGCATATAATTCACATTTACTTAATTTCTAAATCAACATCATAGCACTATCATACTGGCACTGGAAAAGATATGAACAAACTGTGCAAGATTTTAGGTTTTGCATGAGTTTTTCTTTCATATAGTGATTTGATTGAAGCTCAGCTGGGTCTCTGTAACAGTTCCCGTATCATTTATCAGACATATGGGAAGTTTAATGAAGAAAGCCTGTTTCTTATCTCTCATCGGAGAGAATGGAGGGCGTATCTCCTCCTGTGTGACATTTCTTATAGTCGCTTTTCCAAGTAGTGGTCATTTCTGTATAAATGTCATTCTCAGCTGATTTAAGATTGTCAGGATAGGTAAGAATGTGGCTGTGTTCCGATATACTGCTCACTGTGTAGGTTACTGTGCAGTGTACACTGTATACTTAAGAAGAAAATGCAACATGCACTGATAAATATTTCATATGCTACATCATATGATGTCCCTTGTGAAAAAGTAGCATGCTTGTAAACTGAATTTAATGTTTTCAGATACTTAAATGTGTGTTATTCACAATTACATGAAAATGTATTATAGTTTACATTGAATAAAATACAATTAGTTTTGACCCATTTATGTAGGATTTAAGTACATCTTTATGTGATTTCACTATTACTTCTCTTGTCTTTGAAATATGGTTTAAGTGTACTGCGGAGTGTACTGATAAGCATTTATTGTAAACTAAAATACTTTAAAGGCATTTCTATTGAAACTTGTTTGTCATGTTGATAATTACACATTGTAATGATGAAGTTACAATTTCATATAGTTTTATAGTACAGTTTAGTTTAAAATATATTAACTTGAAATATAATATCAAATAACACACTACAGTTTAAATTATAATCAAGTACTTTAGATATGCTTTAGTATGTTAGTCAACACATCAAAATAAGTATACTACTTTAAAGCACAACAAAAGATTATTAAAACAATTTTTTAAAATGGACTTTAGAGTAATGATTTGAATTGGACAAGTTAACTTTTTTAAATTGTACTTAGTGATGATAGTACTCTCTATAATGCACTTAGGTGACCTTTTACTTAATATTATATTATCTGCAAAAACAGTTTTTTTTTTTTTTTTTAAGTACACTACAAGTGCACACTTCTTTTTTCACAAGGTAATCATGGTTTAAATAAAAATAGTTGATTTTAATTTTTAATCCGATTGTGTGAACAAATGTCTCTTTTTACCATATTGCTATTTGACATGCAATTTTTTAAATAGTAGGCAGTATACACAGTATATACTGTGCTGTAAGCCCAAAAAAGGGTGGAAAGAGATAGTAAATTTAGTCTGATACTACTTCCAGTTAATTCATCTAGCTCATGTGAATGCATTGCATTGTGGGATTCAGAATACCATGCATGATCTGTTGTATACTCCACATTTTGACCAAAGTAGGTTATCCGGTCATTCCATGCAGAAAATGTGCGTGCTGCAGTGCTGCAACAACAGTACAATTAGTATTGGGATGGTGGTGGAGCGTTCTGGTGTTGTTGCGCTGCTTCCAGCTTCTGTATTGAGTCCTCAGTCTGGGCTCCTTTAGCTCTTTCCTGGCGGGTCAATGAGGCAGAACAGTGTGATTAGACGGCCCAGTGCTGTGGCTGGCTTATTGAACGACCCCAGCTAATTCACTTGACCTGCTCGCCCGAGTCCACACACATGAAAAGACCAGTGGAGAAGGGCAGGCGTTCTGTAACATTATGGCTGTATGTGTTCTGATCTAGTCTGATACAGTAAACTAAACTATTAATGAACAACTGTTAATATCTCTGCTGTGAAATGTAGCAGTGATTTTTGCCATTGCATGAAGTCAAACATTTTTGAGTTCCTCTCTTCATAAGCTGAGTAATCTTTTGCAAGACGGCTCATTCCTGTTCTGCAGTACCTTTTCAACTCTGTAACTTTTAAGAAATGAATATGCTTGTGCTGTAAATTAAGGAAGTTCTATAAAATGGTATGGAAATTAAGAGCTAAAGTTGTACAGTAAGGTACTGAGAGTTAGTTTCCATAAGGGTGTCAAGTTAATTTTGATACTTTTACACATCATTTGAAATTTTGATAATATTACACAGATGTCTTTTATCTAACAAAATTGTACGGAGCTACCATTTATTCTTAAGACTTAATTTGTTTTTCTAATTTTAGTAAATTGTGGTCATGTTATACTAATCCACTCCCTCGTTTTTTTGTTACATTTAACTATGTTAAAACGAGGGAGCAAATTAATACAACAATGTCATGATTTACCTAAAACCAGAGAGAAAATTATAGAGATGTGGCCACAATTGAACTAAAATTAGGAAACAAATAAAAAAAAAACCAATTAATACGTCGGAAACAAATTCTTGATTAATGGCTACAATATCTATTAAATTTTTTTCTGACATGTGCAGAGCTAGATATAATTGAATGTTTAAAACTACCACAAAACATGCAAACATAATTAATAAAATTCATTACAGTTCCAGTCTTTGTGCTGTTTCCAACTTTACAACTATCACTATATATATATATATATATATATATACTGTAATGAATTTTATATATATATATATATATACACACCAATTAAACAGTATTGCCTGGAAAACTAGGATGATTTCCATCTTGATGGGGAATGGGAATGAAAAAAAAAAAAAAACTTTATCAAATTTTAGTGGCTCATAGCTCCAGTGTTCATTCTGTACTCTTTGTACCCACTCTGGCTTTTCTCCCTGCTGTTTGCCAGTTTCTTGTACTGTATCTTTGTAAGTAACAACCCCCTCAACCACCACCCCACTTCACCTCCCTCGCTTTACCTCCCTCCCTCTCTCTCTCTCTCTGAAATCTCCCTCTTTTGCTCACGTCCCCATGCGCCGGCAGGTCAGTGGCATGCTAACACTTTTGTCAGTGTGATTAATAGCATGCTGGATTGTCGTTAATTCACTGGCTAATGACTAAGACCGGGGCCAGTCCAGGAGTAATCGGGTGATGTATAGGTGGGGAGTGCTCTCCGAGCCAGAGGTGAAAATCATTTCCCCCAACTCAGATACCATCACAAACCGAACCAATGGCTTTTCCTGTTAATAAAAATTAATGCATTTCTCTCTTTCTCTCTTCTCTGTTATTCCCACTGGGTAACTAAATGAGGCTGTATAATACACCCAAAACTGAGACTTTACTTCTTGGCAGGATAGAAACGGAAATGAATATAGAATGTATGTTCTTCTGGTTCATGATGCCCCATAAGATGGCTCTGATCTGAGTTTGTGAGCTTGTGCTCAAAGGTGAAAACAATCATGCAATCGTCACAATAAAATAAATCAATCAATCAATGAATAAACTTTATTTTTTTGATAATGTTGAAAACACACTAATGGTTTATTTGTACAATGATCAACGCACAGGTGCATTTGAAAGCACACAGAAGTGTTTGAATATGAAAGCGTTTTGAAACCGTGTGTATCTGTGTAGGCGCTCGGTGAAGAGCATCATTGATGACTATTTACAACATGTTTTTGAAGCGTTGATCATTGAAGCCAATCATAGACATATCTGATGAGCGCGTGAACACAATGGCCAATCAGAGGTGTTAATCCGCTCAAAGTATCACATTTTTAAAATTTCAGTATCGCGCTTGGTACTTTTGACAACACTACACTAAGGTTGCATTTATTTGACCAAAATTCAGTAAAACAGTAATATTGTGAATATTATTATAATTTAAATTAATTTTCTTTTTTTCAAAGAGGCTATATGTAAGAATTTTCATGTATTAGTCACTTTTTTTTTTTGCCAATGCGTGAACAGCTTGTAATGGAACTTAACAACATTAGACCTTACTAGTTTGTCTATGAAAGCCTGTAGACTGATTTTTATGTGAAGGACTCGAGACAGTTTTGCTGGGAAAATCCTTTCTGTTGAATGACACATGAAATGAATGCTTATACAATGTTCAGGATAATGCTGAAAGAGATAATCTGTACTGTAATGTCAATGTGTCATGTAAAGAAATGATATTAATTTAAACTATAGTCTCACATAGTCAGAGCTATATTCTATAGTCTCAAATATACTTTATAATCATACTATCATAACTGTGTAATTTTAATTAGCTTTACCTTATCTGTCGACAGGATGTCGGTGAATTGCAGAGCTGGTGTAAACATATCCACATCGCTATGATCAGATGCTTTCTTAACTGCTCTTTTCTCACCGCTGTCATTTTTGTTGTGTGTTTATTTTGTTATTGAGAGGAAAGCGCACAGCACATACTTACATATTCATCTAAACGTCACTCTTAGCAGCATTGTTGGTATGTTTGTTAAAATAGATTGCTACAAAGGTATTTCCAATTTATTTTTACTTCTAAGCAAAGAACGGGCATATCAGGGCATTGAGTCACGTTCAGTCTCTCGTATGTTACGTGCGCGGTGCACAAGTGCTGCTGGCTGCAGTTCACTTAACAGCCACCGGTGTCGCTAATAACAAGGCTTTCTGAATTCTCTTTAATTTTATTAAATATAATTCCTTCCTGTGATGACAACCATACTCAAGATTTCAGTGTCTCACTCATTTTAATATGCTGCTTTTTTCAGGATAGTTGAAAAGAACAGCTATTTTTAGAAATAGATTTTTTTTGGGAACGATGTAAAAGTCTTTACTGTCAATATTGATCAGTATTAATTTCTTTATATATAACTCCTATAACTACTTAAAGACTCCTAATTTTGAATGTATATGGTGCTGTGTGTGTGGTCACCTTTTTTCCCCAATACTCCCATGTACATGCTGCATTCAACAGCAGTGTTATGATGATGATGATGATGGTAAAATCTGAACATTCATCTATATTTCATAGATAATTGAATTAAAATGTATATTCAGAAATCTCTCTGATCATGGCTTTAATTTTCAGATTTTTGAGTTGTCATTGCTTTGCAAAACTTGCTTTGCTTACAGGAGTGTGTTTAGTGCAGTCTCCCCACTGAAATAAAATTGCTTTGATTGCAAGGTGGCACAGTGTTTAAAATGAAACATTTTATTATTTATTGCTTTCATGAGTTTAAAATGAATGCTTATCATGGCTTTGGTCTTGCGTAATGTCCATAATATAGAGTAGCAAGAGAATGAGCAGCAGTGTTTCTGGAGTAGATGGAGCATATGCTGTTGTGTCATTATCCAGACGCCTGAGACCTTCTGGCACTTATTAGCAAACCTTAGCCTTTTCCTGTATCCATGTCCCCGTCTGCCTCCTCTCTCTATTTGCCTCTTTCTTGCCCCCCATGGGTGATGTTTGCAACTCAATTTGGCAAATGTAAGTTAGTATTGATTATTATTAATATTTATCATGTTTGTGAAAATGTCTTTTCCCTGGTGCTATTAATCTGTCGTGTTAATAAATGTCTGCTCAAGGCCTCGCACTGCTCCCCGGGGAGCAAGGCAGACTAGAATGGCAATCAGGAGAGGCTGACAGGAATGGCATACACATACACACACACACGCGCACACACACACACAGACACAGAGCCAGATTCCCGCAGGCCCTAATATGATTTTGGTAACTGATTAGGCTTTGTAAAACCAGGTGTGGGGATTTAAGCCTTCTAATTATGTGCATCAATTAAATGCTGAAGGTGTAAGAAATCTTTGTGCTTTGTAGCATGGTGAATATCATTGTACCACCGCATTGTTTTGGTTCATAACTCTGGTTTTACAGCAAAGGGGTTTCCAGGTCTTTTTTTTTTGTTTGTTTGTTTGTGTAAACTTTAAACTTAACACTCTGCTTTGCAAGTGGGTCATTGACAAATAAGTTTTTTAAAAGTGTAAAAAGAAGATAATGGAGATATAATTACATTTGAAGATTTATTAAAGGGTTAGTTCACCCAAAAATGAAAATTCTGTCATTTATTACTCACCCTCATGCAGTTCCACACCCGTAAGACCTTCGTTAATCTTCAGAACACAAATTAAGATATTTTTGTTGAAATCCGGGGGCTCCGTGAGGCCTCCATAGGGAGCAATGACATTTCCTCTCTCAAGATCCATTAATGTACTAAAAATATATTTAAATCAGTTCATGTGAGTACAGTGGTTCAATATTAATATTATAAAGCGACGAGAATATTTTTGGTGCACCAAAAAAACAAAATAACGACTTATTTAGTGATGGCCGATTTCAAAACACTGCTTCAGTAAGCTTCGGAGCATAATGAATCAGTGTATCGAATCATGATTCAGATCGCGTGTCAAACCGCCAAACTGCTGAAATCACGTGACTTTGCCGCTCCGAACAGCTGATTCGATACACTGATTCATTTGTGCTCCGAATCTTCATGAAGCAGTGTTTTGAAATCGGCCATCACTAAATAAGTCGTTATTTAGTTTTTTTCGGTGCTCCAAAAATATTCTCGTCGCTTTATAATATTAATATTGAACCACTGTACTCACATGAACTGATTTAAATATGTTTTTAGTACATTAATGGATCTTGAGAGAGGAAGTGTCATTGCTGGCTATGCAGGATTTTCGGATTTCAACAAAAATATCTTAATTTGTGTTCCAAAGATTAACGAAGGTCTTACAGGTGTGGAATGACATGAGGGCAAGTAATAAATGACAGAATTTTCATTTTTGGGTGAACTAACCCTTTAAGTCTTAACAATGAGATTATGAGGTTTTTATAATCAATTAACACTGCTTTTGTCATTTTTTACAAGATGGACAAAATGTATCACCAAAAAGTCATTTGTTTTAACCAAAATTTCTGTTTTACCGAATAATACTTTTGGTTATACTGAATGACGATATTTTTAAACAATGCTAACAGGCCGATATCTAGCTAGTTAGCTAGCAAAAGAACAATCAAATATTTTATATTTAGTACACATTTTTTAAATATTACAACATTTTTCATGTTTTATAGCGGTTGTACTGAATGACCTGATGTTTCGGGACATGCGTATGAGCAAGTGAAAACATGTGGTCCTTTGCAGGTGTCTAAATGATGTCATATCCTGTCACATGATATTGACAACATGACTTGATCCAAAATAGCCCCTATATATTGGTTACTCCGAATGACATCAATGAAATTATTTTTCCGGGCATTCTTTCTCATAAAAAAGCAACGACTTCTACACATAATTTTATTATTTATTAAATAATGTTAATATATGATGTTATAAAATCATGCCAGAATGAAAAATATATATTTATTACATTTTAAGATATTTTAATTACAAATGAACTGGCTGTATTGTCCTTGGACGGTTAAACCGAATGACCTTTTGACACTTCAGAATCTTTAAAATACCTTTATATGTAGCAAAATATAATTAAAACCATTTGGATTCAAAAAAAGATCTAGTTTTACTGCCTTACGTCAAATCTATCAGAGACCATATCTGCATTTGCCAATATAAGCTTCCTCTTTTCATAATTACTGGCATGGGCATAATTAGGCTGATAACAAAAATAGGTCTATATTTTTTGGTGGTATAATGGCAATTAATTACCTAATAATATGCTTAAAAAATATATTGTTTTAATGAAAATCTGTGTTGTTAATATTTTATGTAGCAACTGTTTTATAAAGACAACAGTTACCATGCTATATTAATATAATAATACAGTATATCATATAATATAATAGTGCTACATTACAATAATCAAAATAATACATTTTTAAATATGAAATAAAATAAAAATAATGTTCGAGTATGTTTATTGGGCAAATATTTGTGCATAATTAGTGAAACATTTATTCTGCTCTCAGAGGCAGTAGTGGCTTGTGATCACTCCTGATATATGCTGCAAAAAAATGACCCAGTGTGATTCATGGAGCTCATGGCTCACATATTCAGTTGAGATGAAGCTGATGAAGTGTGCCAGTGCGTCCGGCAGCTCGGCACAGATCATTGTGTATTGACTGTTCAAACAGTTGAGGTGGTTGAGGTCACTTACTTCAGCACTCTCTTCAGATGTTGGCTGGACCGCACACATATATTGAGTTTGCTCTGGCCTGCAGAGTATATATAGTACATGCTGACACTGTTAGTGTGTGTGTAGACTGCTTGAGGTGTGAGTATTGAATAAAGGAACATGTAAATGTGCTTTAGTAAGCTTACGTACCAGAGCAATATATAATAATAATATAATATGATATATATCTTCCCCATGACACCAACCTTTTGGAGAAACAATAGTGCTACTTTAAGTGTTACTTGGAAGTGATCCCTGCTGCTTTTACGAGGGGAAACAGAGCATGTTTCTGGAAAGCAAAGTTTTTAAGTATAGAAACTCAGAGAATAGAAAATCATCAAGTTTTGATTCAAGGGGAACACAAGGCTTCTTTGTGATTATGATGATGACAAAAGTTTTTAAACTGGCCAGGACCTTTTTTTTTTTTTTTTCAGTCTCTGAAAACTTGAAGCTTTTTCCTTATTTGGAATATCACAATATGTGCTTGTTTTATATTTATCTCCATAAAGTTTTTTTTTTTTTTTTTTTTTTTTTTTTCATTCAAGTCTCTCTTCTTGACATCTCTAAAGAGAAACACATGCAAGTCCATATAAATAGATTTTTACATTTTATGAAGAAAATGTGAGTGCTGAGTGCTGCTAGCAAGGAGTGTAACGGTACATGTATTCGTTTTTTGGTACATCTTTCGGTTCAGTTCACATGTGTATGGAATGAATACAGTGTTGTTTTGACAACTGCACATTCGTAACTTTTCTGTGTGAAATGTAATTTCAAAAGTTTCCTCCCCAGGATGGGACAATATCATTTATAATGATGTACTTTGATGTTGCAGACACATCTGAAAAATAACAAAGGACACAGAGTGAGCTGCTGCCGAATACATGCACAATCCAAGTTGTCAAGTTGTCGCTTCAAACTGAATCATAAGCCAGCCCGCGGCACTCATATATATGAACAGTTCCACTGCAAAAACCTCTAAGTCCATTTTACATCTTTTCTGTTAAATGTGCACTTTTTACCAGGCTCCTATGTTTAGGTTCAGTAATTTCACTTTTGTGGCAATGAAAATGTTATTAGTTAGTTGTTGAAATGCCTTAATTTAAAAAATGTCACTTCAGTCAATTCATTGGTATTTAACAAATCTGACTGTCTTTTGCTGCAAAACCAGCTAAGTCCATGTGTGTTTTTTCTCTTTGGACAACAAGACATAGTAAACAATCAGCTTTACAGCAGCAAAAGGAACACTGTTGTGTTTACTTGCTACTTGTGAAATCCTGTCATTGCCACTGTAACAATATTCAAAACATGACAAAATCTTGCTGCTTGGCAATTGAAAGCCGACTCATACGCACACCGTCTTGAAATCATATGATTCGATTGGTGTCTACCGATTGGTCCTTCTCTGGACTTAGAGGCTTTTGCTGACAAAGGGAAGTAGTGTTTAGTGGTTTCTGCAAGCAAACCGGTATTTCTTAATGGACTGATGCTGTGATTTAGCAAATTTGAAGCGAAAGTATTTGATGAACGTATAATGTGTGGAGAGCGTTCGCTCGATATCATAATGATACTCAGCTCTAGCACAGATTCACTTTGGTGTGTTGAAATGACACTGAAAACGTATGTTGGTCAAAGGCCTAAGATTGCTGGACTAGCACAGATCAGCTCTTCAGGAAGAAGAACACAGAGCATAGCAGTGTCTCCCCTCGACTCTATAGCAGCTTGCAATAATAAAGGCCCCTGTTCTCCTGCTTAAGTGACGCTTTTACAATTTATCAAATAAATCTGATGCCTTCATGTCTACGGCCCGGCTGCACAGTAGTTTCCAGTGGAATAACAAAGCAGAACAAGCGTTTCATTGTGGCCGTAGCTCAGAGGAGAGAAGGACCCCCAAGGTGCGAATTAATGATGACGGCCTGATGTAATCAGGATAAACAGTTCAGTATGAGAGCGAGAGCAAACACAGACATAAGAAGGCACTTCACTTCCGGGTGACATTTTGAACATCAGGATCCAACAGAGATCCCTATCCCAAGAACATCAGAGCCTTGGTTTATAATGCTTCTTTATTCAATCCACTCTTCTGGTAGTTTTATAGATTTTTGACTTGTGGCGTGGAATCTGGTTCACATTGCAGCTTATTCTGGCCAAGAACCGCTCACTTAGACAGGAAGAGACCGTCTGATTGACATTGAAACCAACCAACCTTTGTCACACTGTTTTGTTTTTACATGAAAAGTGTATCAAAAAGTCAGTGAACAGATTTTGGGCGGTCCGTGGGGGTGCCAGAAATGCTGAATCCTGCTCAGACCAGATCGAATAGGTCCAGTTACATTTGGTGCCGTGACCCGGATGGGAGTGAGGTTTAGGGGGGTGAGTGTAACAGAAGCAAACTAGTAAGAGCTGTGAAAGCAAACCTTCTTCCCCTGGCCTCAAGAGGTGCACTAGTGACTGACGCTAGAGACTACAGTCTTAAGCGTCCTTGTTAGCGTGCCCACCTCCCATGCTGGGAGCTGGTTGAGTAGGACCAGCTACACAGCTACATTTTGACAACGTTCTCGTCTGCACGCAAAAAAAACAAAGGAAAAGCGTTTTTGTTTTTAGTACATCGTTGTCTTGTAAACATACCCTTAGTTTGGATCCGCACCAAAACGATCAATTCGAGATCGCCTGAACAAGGTGGTCTCGGTCCAATTGAAAACGCATTCTGTGGTGAGAAGGCAATCTGACCAAACGGACCAACAAACCAATCTGTATCATAATTCATAATGGGAAATGTGTTGCAGCGGCTAACTTCAATCCATCTTGATGATGCTATGAAGAAGATAAACAGATTTACTCTGACCAATGAGAGGACAGTTTTACTCACATGTGATTTTTATAAACATTTTGGCATGCTTTGAAATGTTTCCTTGTGAAAGCGAACCAAACCAAGAAGAAACTGCAACATTGTAACAATATAATTTGGAAAAAAGCACATTATCTGTCTGAAAACACCCTGAAAACTTCCCTTTTTGAGTCATAAGCAACACATATAACACGTAGCTATATGTTTGCGAAAACTGCGTTGCGTTCTGATGGTTCGGATGTTTTGTTCATCACAATTAAGTCCTTTAAATGTCTTTTAAATCACTCTTCTAGTGTAGCTATCTGTTCGTACACTACAGCCTTTTTAACTGGCGTATTTTATAGATTTTCCAACCCTTTCTATGGTTGTTGAAAATTTACTCAGGTCATATGCCAAAAATGAGAAGGGGGGAAAAAAGTTTTAATGGTTTGAAAACACTTTTGATTCTTGCAAACAGCACCAGATAGGCAGTGGTTATAAAACTTTAACTGATCTGTGAAAAGGGGAAGCTACTACTGGGCCACATGTTCTTAAGTTAATTGCCTGGCTGCTTTGAGACTCCATTGAGACTCCAATGAAAGTCTGATCATTAAAGAAATTGGTAAAACATTTCTTTGCCCTCAAAATCGCAAGATGACGCAGGATCTGTTTTTAAAGCTTTTAATTTTTTTTTACTGTGGAGCTTTTTATATGATACATTCCCTGATTGTTGAGAATTGCTGAAAAAGGTTTTGTCACAAACATTTGCATTTCCAGTCCTAACTTTTGCATACTGTAAGTTACCATGGGATGGTAGGACATCTTTTGATTTTAAAGAAATTGTTCACGTACTTATGAAAATTCTGTCATCAATTACTCACTCTCATGTCGTTTCTAAAGCAAAAGACTTTGGTTCATGTTCTAAGAACAAATCTCACAAATCAAACATGCTTGCGTGATACATGAGAACAAGCCTCACTGGTTCTCATCTGTGAAGAAAGTACTTTTGAGCTTCTGTTTGCAGCAGAATGTGTGGTGATCAATGTTTATATGGCAACATCATATAAAGCGTTTGTAAATCTTCAGAAGACTTGGTTCAAAATGCTCAAAGCATATGGATTACTTTTACAATGCTTTTATAAACTTTTTGAAGTGTCACATTTTAGGCGCATGCACTTTCAATGGAGGGACAGAACTCTCTCAAGTTTCATTAAAATATCTTTAGTTATGTTTCAAAGAGGAACAACAGTCTTATGGATTGGGAATGACAGGTGATCATGACCTCAGAAATGACATGAAATGACATGAAATATTTGAAATCATGCTATATAGATTATTTTATTATGCAAGAAAGAAAGAGACACAACACACTAGCACAACTGTGTAGAGAATCAACAGTCGATAATGCAGTTTAGCTGCGATTGACCAATCAAAATCAAATATTGCAGAGCACAGAGTAATAATGTATTTTATTAATTTTGTATTAAAGGTCAAACTTTCCAAAGTTCCCAGGGTTTTTATGGGGAACATTTCTGTTCTTTCTCCCTACCTTTTAACTGACTGGATGAAACCGCTGTCGTTTGACTTAAAGCCAACTTAGCAGTAACTACAATTTATACTTATTCATGACTTTGCTGTTGTTTATAAGTAGCGTTTGAATGTGAGAGAAAACAGTTTGGAGTCATAAACTTGTGTTCTTGGCAGCGCTGGCAGGGGGGCCGAGTCTGGTTGATTGGAAGCACTCCTGGTGTAATTGCGGCCTAGTTAGCCCTGATTGCTGGTCCTGTGTTTGGATAGCAAACTGCAGTGGTGCTGCTACAAATTACAGCGAGTCCATCCATGCGTACTTGCGTAGTTGTCGTCATGGATACAGATCGAAAGTGTCATGTGTCCTGCCTCAGACCCTCAACTAAGAAATTTTAGAACACCGATGCAGGTGACATCTCTCAAAGATTGACAGCTCCAGCTCCGATGATCCTACAGTGTGGTATTAAAGGGCTTTCACGTCCTTTGTACCTTGCGATACGTGTGAAACTAATGCAGAGAAACAGAACCTATTTTTAGCAAACGGAGTTGTTCCTTTTGCTAGCATGAATGATGAGTACCATAATTATGCTGTCAGGCAAAGAGTGACAATAAACATAGATGGCTGGCAGTGGCGTCAGGCCACAGGGTCATTTGCTGCCATTATTTGTAAAATGATCAGACAGGAAATGGCGGTGACTATGAAATAAATGGGATCCTCCCTGTGCCAGACTCACTAAGCTACAGTGAAAGATCTAACAAAGCTTGAATTCTTCACGAGTGTCTGTTTTTTTTTTTTTTTTTTTTGGTTTACGCAGAGTGCATTATTCACAGATCAGTGCACATCACTGTATAACCAGCGATTAAAAAAATAAATAAAAGTTTGGTTTGAAACGTTCATGCTTGTTTGAAAGGCTTGGTGATGTTGGTGGTCTCTTGTTGGTTGGTGGGGACATGTGACAGAAAAAAGGGTGATGGTTTAATATCCACATGGAATGATATTATTTTCCTTATACTTATGGTTAGTGGTTTGAAGAACCCATATCCCTAAGTATTAAACGTTGGTACATTCACAATGATAAGAATGATACCTTAAAGTGTATGGCTTGTTGAGTATATGCTATTACTTTTCAAAGTGATTGGTCTTATGATTTTTGCCTTTTAGAAGATAAAATGGGGGTGGGGTTGGAAGGACAAGAACATCATAGAGATTTGAGTGTTGACTTTTTTGACTTGGGCCACTTACAACCAATTAGCAACACCCTGGCAACCTGCCAGAACATCCTAGCATTGTTACAGTGAGTTTTGAACAGACTAAAGGCCCATTCGTACCGGGGAAAATAACTATAAAGTTTTAATAATCATTCTAATTCTATGGGAATAAGAAAGTCCATACGACATAACAATACAGAAAGACTATATTGTTGGAATATTTTTTTTCCCCAGCTGATAAAAACATTGACAGCCAATCAAAATTCAAGCATTCAAAGTGGTAGACGACATCATTGCAGTTCACGCTTATGAAAATGGAACATTATTGTGCTTTGGTGTGGACACTAATAATTATTGTTACAGTTATTTTTATAGTTATCATTCTTGGTGAAAACAGGACTCGCACCGCTTACATTTTCTTAAAAACAACATACATATAAAAAGATGATGTTCAAAGCACAGAATGTTCAATGTGCAGTGCAAATGATTGTATATTTAAAGGTATAGTTCACACAAAAATGTAAATTATTTAACCATTGTTTTTTAGCTTCAGTTTGTTCCAACCGTATGATGTTATTTTTTTCTGTGGAACAGAAATATGATTTTTAATCATCATTTAATTATTTAATCAAGAATTTTCACATAATTCTTTTTCTAACAATTCATGGTGTCTATCAAGCTCCAAAAAGGAAGAAACGCCACAAAATTAAGTAAGAGCAGCCAATGATGTCCATTTGAGTTGATTTGAAAGCTATAGTGTTATTTTTGGTCCTTTTTTGGAGCCTCAAACACATGGTCATTATGGACTGTCATTACATGGAAAAGAGCTGCATGAACATTCTTCAAAATTTCTCCTTTTGTGTTCAATAGTAAGACAATCATATGGGTTTTAATGACAGAATTTGAAATTTGGGTGAAATATCCCTTTCAAAATCAGCAAATCAAACACAATGGTGATCTGGAGAAATGAAGCTGAGGAACATTTGATGTGCTTTGCATCTCTATTCTGCTAATGTATTGCAAATGTCTCTGTATTGTCTTTCAGATGACAGTGATGCAGTAGACAGCATGTACGACACAGAGCCCAATCTCGTGACTGGCGAGAGCGCAGAAGAGGAGACAGAAGACAGCATCATGTCCCCCATTGCGGTGGGGCCCACGTCCCCTCAGCCCTGCAATGAGGACTTCACTCCTAAAGAGGGCTCACCCTATGAGGTGCCCGTCTACATTCCCGATGATATTCCCATCCCTGCTGACTTGGAGCTCCGCGAGTCGTCTGTTCCAGGGGCTGGCCTTGGGATCTGGGCTAAAGTCAAAATTCGGATGGGAGAACGCTTCGGACCATACAACGGACTGCAGAGCGCCACGGTAAAAGAGACCACTTATGGATGGGAGGTACGTGGAGATGATATGGCATGCACTTTATATATTCCTTTTTATTAGCATTAGAAAGTTGAAATCGTTCGATTTGAATTTGAAAGACACAATTTAGGCCCTGTCCCAAATGACTCACTTGAAGTGGACATCCAGTCTCTTAAGCTTCTTTCAAGCATGTCCATACTGTTTTGGCTGAATTCAGAGTGTTCTAGGACCCAAGAACATTATGTTCAAGCAACACTACTTCACCAAAGTGTGGACTCGTAGGAGGTCTGCAAGGGTCAAGGGGGTCATTTGAGACAGAACCTTAGTTTAGACTATGAAGATGAACAGGGCCTCCAGTGATTCAAGGGCCAATTTGACTGGTGTATGTGGTAAGTCAACCCTGCGGTGACTAGCTCACAGCTGTGGGAAAGACATGAGCACATTATGGGGTAAAGATGTTCATTCCATGTCTCTGGGGGTTTTTTTCATCTCCCCCTTTCTTTTCCATTCATCCCTGAATTTCATTTAATGGTGATTTTCAAAACCCTGATTACTGAAGATATCAGCTTTTCTCTTCTGCCTACATCTATTAGAATACACTCATTTGGTCACGCCACATGATATGGGTTATGGGAGACGCGTGGCATTTGCGTGGAGCCATATTGAACTATTAATTTTCATTTCAACATGACATCGGAGGATATTGAAGTTGCTTCGGTAAGCTCATTAGGGCACATGCTGATTTCCCCCCACATGACTGATCAGACGTGAGCCGCTCTCTCTCTTTTTCTCTTCTCTCACTCTGTGTACTCAGCTCCACTGATATATACCATTACACTCATTTAGAATTACATATGAGCAGGGCCGTTGTTGGGGTGCATCCAGAAATGTTGTCCTGGGCCCTGTGATGGAGGGGGGCCCACAAAGTTCCTACTCATTGGGCCTGAGTGAGAATTTATTTCTGAAACATTTGGACTTTTTTATGCTTTGAGCTTCGCACAAAACACTCGACTTGACCTTTCGTTTTTATTGCAAAGAATAAACTGGAAAACATAGATTTTTAAGAATTTTTTTTTTTTTTTTTTTATGCAAAATAACCATTTGTCCATTGTCACATTTTCTTAGTTACACACACACACATATTTTTTTTTCTGTTTAATGCGTTAGATATTTAGCGCAATTAACAAAGCATCCATTCTCTTTCGAGCTTGAATGAACAAAACACACAAAATTATGCCAAAATGCCAGTTTGATCTAGTATCCTCATAAGCACAATCTTAAATGAGTTAAATAAAGTCTTGAATGAACGTAAAGTGTTGTGAGAAAATGGTATTCGTGTCAGATTTGTGTCAGGTCTTAAAGTGACAGTAGCCTAATAAACCACTACTTACCCTCATGCCGTTGCACTTATTGTAAAGTGTTACCATAAAAATGAATAACAGTTTTCTCTTAATCTTATTAAGCACAAACAATAAGGTTTCATTTGTTAACATTAGTTAATGCACTGTGAACTATCATGAACTAACAACAACTGACTATTTTTAACATAAACAAAGATTAATAAATACTGTAGCACATATATTGCTCATTGTTAGTTGATGTTGGTAATGAATGTTAATAAATAAGACCTTATTGTAAAGTGTTACCATTTTTATTTATACTGTTTTTATTTCTATGATCAGTTTGTGGAAAGGAGTTCAGTTAGGAGGTCAAAAGTTGTAGAAGCTCATAAATCATGTACAGTAAGGTCTGAAGAGACTGAAATCATACAGAAGAGAAGTCAGTCAGTCGAGTCAGTGGCAAAACCTTTTACAGTACTTGAGTATTGTTGTCTTTTGCTGCATATGATAATTCATACTCAGAAAGTAGAACTGAAATGACATTCATTACAAGATTATTAGTTAAAACATTTCAAATACACCTGCAGAATATTTTTTCTAGTCATGTATTTCGCCACTGAGGATTTCTTAAAAATAGTGTGTAAAAATCTTGTCTCGTCTCGTATCGTGAGATACCTGTCTCGTCACACCCCTATTAATCATAGAACAAAAGAAAAAGAGAAATTCACTCACTGCTCTTGATTGAGTAACTTTTGTAGCTTTAATAAAACATCTATGGTTATTTATAATTTATGAAGTAAAGACTGTGAAGTGTTTTGATACCTTTATTCAACTTCTGTATGTTTCCTACACACTGTAAAAAAAAATCCCAGTAAAATTTACGGTAAAAAACCAGCAGCTGTGGTTGCCAGAACTTTACCGTAAAAAATACAGTAGCAACGTAAAAAAAAAAAATCTGTTAAATTTACGGTAAAATTTCTTTAACTGATATAATGTTAATTTACCAACCTAATGAAGTACTAATATCTGTTTTGTACCTCTATAATTCACTGACAGTCACCAAACACAGTGGTGTTAAGAGTCACATGATGAATCAAAGTTCATCACAAGCAGCTTTTCCACAAGCTGAGGAGGACAATGCTAATATATAGAAGGAGCACACAGTGTCATTCACACACACACTAAACACCATCATGGTAACATGCATGAAATTTTAAAAATGCAATAAACATTAATTTAACAACATTAGATGTAAAATAAAACCCTAATGTACATAACTGATTAGAAAAAAATGAGAAAAACTAAGAAGAAACAGAGTTATTTCAACGAAAATATATCAAATGTGAAGTGTCACGCAGGGAATTGTGGGAATGTCAATTTACGTTTTTTCACTGTGAATTTTACAATGAATTGTTATTTTTCACTTCCAAAAACTGTGAATTTAACGGTATTTTACCGTAAAATTACATTAAATGTACCGTTAGATCTATTACAGTTATTCACCGTATATAGTATGGAAACTTTCTGTGAACCAATTGACAGTTTTTCACCGCAGCATTTTTACAGTCTTTTACTGTTAAAGTCACGGTCATTTTAGATCAAATATTTAAAATATATTGTATTTGTTGTTTCTAGATTAATTTTTAGATTAAATGTGAAATTATTACAATATAAAAATATATTGAAAAATCTGTTATTTGTGATTAATTACAGAAAAATGTGTGATTAATTATTTTTATTTTTATCGATTGACAGCAATTGGCAGTATGCAGTACCCTAGCGTTCCATAAATAGCCATTGAAGCATGCAATAATCAGTCCAGAGGCATCAGCTCAACACCATGCTTTCATACTTTTTTTTTTTTTTTTTCTCAAGGAATTCATATTTCTGCTTTCGACATGCCTAGTTTAATTCCCCAGAAAAAGGCATTCTAACTGTCTTGCTGCTTTGGGTTGGATTCGCCACTAATGATGCTCATCAGAATCCGACCCCAAGAGAAAGCTCTCTCTCTCTTGCCGTCTCTGTCTGCCTGACACAACGCTCAAATTTCAGCCCTAATTTACACGCTCAAGTACTTTGGCTTTATGTTTTATAAAGAGTACACTCAAGGCCCTGGTTGACAGCGTAACGATTGACGAGGAGCACATCTATGGGTATTTGCTCATGCACACACACACACACACATACACACACTTGCTAAAGACCAGAGAGACATCTGTTGGACCATCTGTGACAAACCATCTATAAAAATGATACTTGTTAGCAGCTGCCAGAAAGCAGATGACAGTGTGTTGCCTTCATTTTAGGATTTTCTGTTTAATTGCATTATTCCTTTTTTTTTCAGGTTTAAAATACTTCCCCCAATTCCCACTACAAAGTATTTAGACTCTGTGGCAGTTTCAAAACATTGCTTTGTTTGTTTGAGCATCCTCACACAGCAACAACCAATGGTGTGATGTTGGGGCGGGGCTATCTGCTTGTCCGGCCAATGACAGTCAGGGGAGTGTTTTGAAAATTTTTTGCAATTCTTTTGTTGCTGCTAATGGTGCAGAAACCACACTCTTCACCTTTACAAGGGTTATGATTTACTCACCCTCAAGACATCCTAGGTGTATATGACTATCTTCTTGCAGTATGCGTACGGACATCCACTGGAAGCAAGTTATTTGAGTTTATAAGGTTTTAAATATGGATATTTGTCTTACAAAAATGCATCGCTTCGCTTCAAAAGGCCTTTATTAACCCCCTGGAACTGTATGGATTAGTTTTATTATGGATGGATGCAATTTTTTTTTTTTTTTGGTGACAAAATTTGCCCCCCCCCCACCCTTCTTTCACTCCATTATAAAGATTGAAGGAGCAAGGATATTTTTAAATATATCTCCGATTGTGTTCATCTGAAAGAAGATATATACACTTAGGATGGCTTGAGATTGAGTAAATCATGGGATAATTTTCATTTTTGGGTGAGGGGTTGTTGTGTGGCAATCATTTCCCTCACGGCTATTACAGTTATACTTTGTGTTACGTTATAGGGCATTAAATGTTTTACTGAAAAGAAAAGTGAAAACAATCATTCAGAAACCTCAAGCTCATAAAACATCTGCTTTAAAAGGTGGAAAAATAAAAGAAAACATCTTAAGCCACATCCTGTCTGCCCCCTTTCGCCATGGTTGGAGGGTTCTGAGCTCTTATTAGAGATAGTCATAACAGTCAGACATAGATAGCCATCGCCGCTGTCCCTGAGGAGCTGGACTTGGCTACGTCATCACACCGCCCAACCCTTAGACAAATAGACAGAAGTGAGAGAGCAGAGCAGCTAAGAGCAAAGAGTCAGAGGTGTTAATAGAGTGGGATTACAGACCGGCCACAATGGGCCAAACACAGACAGATATCCACCAAGTGTTTGAATCACGGCTCATATGCATTAAGAGCTCACGTGGTTTCTCATGACTGCAAAACGTGCTGGGTAACCAATGTCATTCTCTAAGGCTTCCGTCTGTGGTACAATCATGACTTTTCTATATTTTAGGCTCTAAATACATGCAAACAAAGCATTCAATGCCTTATTCATATAGCTTTAATTTTTGAACTTCCTTTCTGTCCACTGTCTACACATACACATGAAAAAGAATCGTATAAGTGACCAATTTGTAAGGCTCTACATGTTCAGCAACTTCACACGTCACACAAATAGTGTTTGAGTTTAGCATTAGCTTTTGCTAAGCTAAGTTTAGTTGACATATTGCTAAGCCGACTCCTTCTGAAAGAATATTTGTACATGTCAGCTGGTCAGGGATTCGTTTCCCAAAAGCATCGTTAGCACAGTTCAATGAGTCAGTGTTTCCCGAAACCAAATTTCCAAAGAACATTCGCAAACAGCATCGCAAACTTGTGTGGTTGGAACGGCAGCTCTCGACTTGTGGTTAGAAGCATTGTTTCTTGTTTGCATGACGTGTACTTAATAAATCCTTATCTGTAACAAAATAAGCATGCTGATATTCAGTACAATCTATATCTTTTATTTCGAATATAAGTGTCATTTTTGTCTTTTAGTTTGTCAAGAGATTTATAGCGCAATTTCTGAACAAGCCTGTGATTGGATCTGGAAATAAAGCAAAATAACTGAGAAAAATGAAAGTTAGTTGTATGGGAAATGCACCCCAGACTGGAAGACAAGCCCATTGTGAAAAAAGAATACTTTTTAAAAGAGTAGGTTACTTTAAAATTATTTATTTTAAAAGGAAATGCTTACTGAATGTAATGCTTTCAGACAATTAATTGCAATTAATTGAAAATGTGAAAATTTATATTGTATACAATTAGCTAAACTTTAGAGTGGTTTATTGACCCACTTACAGAACTTAAGAACATCTTTATATTACATTTCATAATTACTTTTATTGTCTTTGGAATATGGTTAAAGTGTACTGCTGAATGTACTGACAAGCATTTATTGAAACCTAAAATATACTTACATATACATGTCATTTCTATTGAAACTTGTATGTAATGTATATAAAGGGTACATAACACACACAGTTTCGGCCAATCTCATGTTAATCTTGGGTACCTATATAGAGTAGTTTAGCATCCTTCATATCTCCGAACAGTCTTTAGTTTAATCAGATTTATAAAAGAAAGAAACGCTGTACCGAGTCTTTCCGAAAACAGCCGAGCTCCTGGAGGCGTGCCGTGGGCAAAGCTAAAGAGTGACAAGCACGCGCAACTTTTGCGTAGCGAATCTATCAATGGTCAACTAGACTAATGTTTTTAAACACAGACAATACACCATCGCATTATCCATGGATAACTTTTGATTCATTATACCTTTGTGTTGTTTTACATTTATATGCACTTATGCGCCGACTGCCAACAAAACGGGATATTTTACCGCTGTGACCGCTCCATCTTTCAGTTTCAAACGATCTGTAAATCCAGTGTGGAACTGGGCTTTGTTTATAAAACCATAAGCGCTGATCCTGAGGGCTTGAGCAGCCATGGAAAACACAAGATATTCTCTTCATTTTAACCAATAAAAAAGTGATTGCAACTTTCAGACACAACTTTATCCTTATTTTGATAGTTAGTTTCTATGGTTATTTTAATGACAAATGTTGTGAGTGCATCAATGTAATGCGTGAGCACAAATCTCTCAGCTTCACTTAACGCTGGGTACTTTGGGAAGCAAGGTTATCTTTACCTCACAACCAAAAACACACTTCTTTGGTGACATTGTTGATTTCGTGGTCTAAAAACAAAGTGCTAAATTTTTTCTTGAGCAAGTCCTGTGCAGCGCTGCGTAACCCGAACGAAGCACATTGATGGGTGGCTCTTGCTCTCTCTCTGGTTGATGTGTGTGTGCGCGCTCTTCCGGGAGAAGTGCCCATTCAAGGAATACCTCCCTTTATTACGTAATACAGGGCCATACTCGGGAAAAAAAACTTTCCGAAACTTGTTTGAATCCGGAAAGAGAGTATTTGGCACAGGAATACTCCGTCATACGTGCAACTCGTTTTTTGAAACTTTGCCAATGTTTAGCAAAGGAATCCAACTCTTTAACAGTGTAAATAAGTCAGAATGCATGAAATGGCATTAGACTTTGAAAGTACACATTTGTAATGATGCATGTAATATCGAATAACACAGTACAGTTAATATTATAATCAAATACTTGTCCTTTATGTTACTTGTACGTGTGCTTTATGTTAGTCACATCAAAACTACTTTTACTACTTTTAAAGCATGACAAAAGTAAAACTTTTGGTAACACTTTACTTAAAGCCTTTATGTATAATGCATTATAAAGGTATTCATAATGCATGTTATAAAGCATTATATCTTATATATTATATCATAAATAATTGTAACCAAAGTTAAAATGCATTATGATATTTGCAGATTTCTTGTTTCATCTGAAACTAGTTATTTGTCATGTGTTTTAATGGATTATACTTTCTAAAAGCACAACACAAGTATTATAATGTATATTAACTGTTACAATTATTCATGAGACCATACAATGCATTATAAGGTGCATTACAAGGCATTATTAATGCATTCAAAATACTTTTATAATGCTTTATAAATAAGGGCTTCAAGTAAAATGTTACCACACTTTTGATTTGATATTATTAAAAGTCTACTTAAGTGTAAGTGCCCTAGTCTCAAAAGTGTACTATTTTATTTAATAAATATTAGGTTATATGTAAGTACTTTTTTAAAAATATACATTTAAGATTTGAAAAAACAAGTGCACAATCAATACAGTTAATCACACTTCTTTCTCACAAGAGGCTTGTCAAACAGCTAAACCAGAAAAACTTTTTCAACATGGTTAAGTACAGAACACTTCTCTCTCTTGTCTGGCATTTTAGAGGGATTTTTGTTATCTGAGCTCATGGCAAAGCTTTCTGGAATGGCCTTCACCTCTTGTAAGCCGAATCAAACAAAATCTGTTTTTTAATATTTTGTGTTATTCAATTGTCTTCAGCTACGAATGAGAGGGCAGTACGTTTTAGTCTGCTTACGTGGCAGCATAATCATGCTGCCTACCTCCAACAGTCATGAATATGCCTTAAAATGCTGTCTAGATAGGCAGCTCACCAGGCTTTCAAACCGAACTGATGTCTGTGAGCGTTTGCTTGGTGCTGCAGGTGTGGGTTAATGAGAAGAGACTGCAGGTAGAACAGGAAGTCGTCTTCTGTCTGTCCCCCAGGCTGTCCTGTCTCGACTGAAGAGGTGTTAACTCAGATTCATTTCGGCGAGACGGACAGCTCAATCTCCGAGATGCTTAGCCCCAGGGCTTCACTCCCAGAGACACTCTCTCTCTACCCACAAAGCACTGCTCAGGAACAAGAGACAGAGCCCGTCTATTTAAAAGCCATTATGATTCTCTTTATCACAACATATTATAACAGCGACCCCGGACACAGACGCTTTCAATCAGATCTTTTTCTGAGCGGGACTCTGGGGTCCCAGAGAGGAAGGTTTATAGCCAGTGGCCCTGTCGGTTTAAGGGGGTCGATGGTGTGATGGCACTAGCTGGGGTATTGACGGAAGTGCCGAACACACTATAGAACGTGAGGTGGGATGCTGGCAATCCAACGTGAGATGCTGTCAGATTAGTTCCATAGGGGACTGCCGTCACCGTGCCTTTGTGTGTGTGTCCGTCTACTGCCAGATATGACTAGAGGGGACAGTGTGAGCACAGGCTGTGTGTGTGTTTCTGAATTAACGTCTTCCTTTACTGGCATAGGGAATGTCATCAAGAGCAAGAAAGAAAAAACAACAACAACAACAACAAAAAACAACAGCTATAAATCATTGTTGTGAAATCAACAGTGAGTTTTCATATGATGAATATGACCCTTCACAGTCGATAATGCTTTAAAATGAAATCTGTTAGAGAGGGCAGGTAAAATACCTTACTCACCTGGTGAGTAGTAAAAACACCATATCGGCATTGTCTTTACAGTTCTTGCCATCTCTGAAAATCCAAGCAAATGTCACGTTCCCCTTTTTTCCAGCAGGCTCTCCTCTGTTTGCCGTTTTTTTTTTAAACGGGTGATTCCCCGGAGGTTCAAGATTTAGCATGCTTCATGTCAACCTTTCTTGCTCATTGTGACAACTAACCTATGCCACTCTCAAAGTAGCTGGAGCAACTTTTCTCTATTTATAGATAATAGTATGTTTGAAATTTCCTGCAAAAACACCCAGACAGGTCCAAAATATAAAAACTTATAATAGGCTTACCATAGTGAATCAGAGTAAGGCAAAAACATGTTTTAGAAGAAGGATTGATGATGATGTATTGACTCATTATTTACATTTTGTTAATTTTGAACAAAAAAGTTACATAGTGTATCTTTACTTTCAAGTTTATTTAACTGGATTTTAAAGGGACAGTTCACCCAAAAAATGAAATTCTGGTATAATTTATTCACCCTTATTTTGTTTCAAACCTTGCTTTTTTTCTTGTGTGGAACCAGTTACATTAGTATTATTCATATACTTTTATATATATATATATATATATATATATATATATATATATATATATATATATATATATATATATATATATATATATATATATATATATATATATATATATATATATATTGTATATTTATATATTATTATTATATATAGTATTTATTAATTTTTTGTACTAGCTTTTATTTTTATAATTTCAGTTTTTATTTTTAATTTTAGTGTAAGTTTTGGAAGTTTTATGTGCTTTTTGTCATTTTTTTAAATCATTTCTAGACAATGAGCCAATTTAGCCTTTTGTTTACAGTTTTAGTCATTTCAGTACTTCAACCTAAACTCATTTGCCAAGGCAACATTTCAAATTGTAATTTTTTTCTAAGTTAAAGGGTTTTATGTAATGTTTTTATGTTTAAGGTTTCTTTCTAACATTCTTTCTAATATTTAAATCTTATTTCATTTTAGCTTTATTTTTCAGCTAACAAAAATATTTCCATTAAGTTTTAGTTAACACTGTTTTAAAACACAAAAAGAAAAACGCAGTAAGATTATTTGATGTCTGTGAAATAAAATTAAATTTGTTCTCATTGCATAAAATGTCTCGGTGCATCATATTTGAATGTTCACATGAATAATAGATAATTCACCTATTTTGCAAGACTTCTGCCAGGGAAGTGATATGACATATCTGCCATTTCTTGCCAAAATTATTATTATTTTTATTTATTTATTTATTTATTTAACTTAATGTGCTTTAAATTTCAGAAAAAAGTTGGTCCTCTGGTGCAGGACACATGATTTTTACATGTAAATAAAATTAGCAACCTCAGTGAGTATTTTTAGCAGTAAATGAATAGTTTATGTGGGTGGTGACACTGATAGAACTTTATTTCAACAACAAACATATAAGGAGACTCTTTATTCCACCAAGAAACAAAAGAATCAATGTATGAGGGAATCAGAGAAGGAGAAAGCTTGCTATGGCATTTCTTCAAAAGCCAGATAAATGATGTGTACACACGCCGTGCCCTGGCAGTGTCAGTGGGTGTGGTAGATTTGATGTTAAACCCGGTTTGACCTCAGTGATGCTGTTTAGTGTCATTTATCGTAAGATTTTCTGTACCCATCCCTTATGACAGTATAAATTTCTGATTTATACTGTCAGAAATTTAAGTATGTTATGAAAACGGAAGGTCAGACTAATTCATTTGTTATCATCATGTAACAGGAACTGCTTCTAAGAATCATTAGATTCTGTAATGCTTGAGCGAAACTGAACAATCCAGGTATAAGCTGTGGTAAGATACACATACCAAACCTGACTGCAATAAATGTATGTGCATCACAGGACTTCCGTCATGTTTTTATTTTTTTTATTTTTTTATGAGTAGTCATTTTCATAGTAACCAAAAATCTCAAAATTAATGTAATAAAATAATAAAATACTAGCCTTGCTTAGGCTAATGTTTTAGCTAGCATTTCATGTATATTAAACATACAAATTTACATAATTAATATTACATAATATTTTCCACACTTTTTAAATTTTATATATACACCGATCAGGCATAACATTATAACCACTGGCAGTTGAAGTTATTAACACTGATTATCTCTTCATCACGGCACCTGTTAGTGGGATATATTAGGCAGCAAGTGAACATTTGGTCCTCAAAGTTGATGTGTTAAAAGCAGGAAAAATGGGCAAGTGTAAGGATTTGATCGAGTTTGACAAGGGCCAAATTGTGATTTCTAGATGACTGGGTCAGAGCATCTCCAAAACTGCAGCTCTTGTGGGGTGTTCCTGGTCTGCAGTGTTCAGTATCTATCAAAAGTGGTCCAAGGAAGGAACAGTGGTGAACCGGCGACAGGGTCATGGGCGGCCAAGGCTCACTGATGGGGAGCGAAAGCTGGCCCGTGTGGTCTGATCCAACAGACGAGCTACTGTAGCTCAAATTGCTCAAGAAGTTAATGCTGGTTCTGACAGAAAGGTGCATAGCCGCAGACTAGTCAGGCTGCCCGTGCTGACCCCCGTCCACCGCCGAAAGTGTCAGGAGTGGAAATACATATACATACACATACACTGCCCTCCAAAAGTTTGGAAACACCCCTGGCAAAGTGTGGTTTTGGACGATATCAGCATAAAGCCTTATCATTTTTTGGTGCAAATGCATTAAAGTAACTTGACATTATCATTGAAGACCAGCAATAATAATTTTCATTTTGATTACATAATAATGGCAATATATACATGTCAAAGTCAGACATGCCCCTTTGCCAGCTGTGATGCCTGGTTACTGGTTTAAACTTGGCCCAGGTTTGTAAAAGATTTTTGGGTCAGCACACCTTAATAGCTTCAACAATTGATTGCCAATTAAGTTTAGAATACAATGAACAAATTAGAACCCAGTTTAGTCAGATAGCTGCTAATGGTGGATATTTTGATTAATTGAAAATGTGAGTTTTTTTCTATGTATAAACTGTTTATATAATAAAATATGTTTTCGTAGTTTGTGTTGTCCCTTATCAGTGCAAAATATCACAAATTAAAAAGGATTCATGCCAATATTGTCAAAAAAACTCTACTTTTCTAGGGCGTTTCCAAACTTGCGGAGGGCAGTGTATATATATACACACACACCAATCAGGTGTTATATATAAACATAGGGGTAAAACAATTAATTCTGTACATAAAAGACATTTAATATCAAAAATAAATTAAAAAAGACAGGAAAAAAGTTTTCAAGACAGTGAAATCTGTTGGCGAAGGTTTTTGTCCTCTCTGTATGTAATGAATAACCTCTCATTGATTTTGCCAGTAAAACTCAACAGTGATTTTACAGCGCTCAAATGTGTGCTTCAGCATTTACTTCCGATTCTGTTTCATAGAGATCTCTAGACCAAAGCTGCTATTATTACTATTTTGATTTCGATGCCACCCATCCTCTATTTCTCCACCTCTCCGAAAACTTCAAAGGCTTTGACCTAGAGATGACTTTGTTGCAACGCAAACTCTCTATTTGCCTTTATGACACAAGGTACTTTTCCATATCAGCATTATTCATCCTGCTGAAAAAAGCTCTACCTCGCCATTTTCTCATATTTGCCGTGATGTTGACTTAGCGATACCTGGTGCTGGAAGTGTTCGCTTTGCGCCTTTGGTCTACGTGACAGATGTTTGATTCTCCATGGTTGTTCCTCATATTTTTGCCCGAATTCTTTTGTTTCCTGATCCACCTCTGACAGGCAGCTTTCATGCCCGTGGTTGACTTTGTTTGTCCTTACGCTAACATCCCTCTTGACTTGAGCGCCACGCCTCGGCGCTATCTGTCCTGACCCTGCCTTTCACCTTTCTGTTTGCCAGCTTTTGTGTCGAATTGCTTAGCCGCTAAGCATTTGTGGAGATACTCCATCGGCACAGTTGCAACTTGTCTGCTCAGTTTGTTGAACATCTCGTGAAGAATGTACAGAGGGGTTGCCTTAAAGGTGAACAATGCTAATGGTTTTTGGAAAGAAAGACTGAGAATGATTTACAATTAGACGAGAGATTTAAAGAGATGCAGCATGAAATATCCTCTGTGATTTAGAAACATTAAAGGTGATGGGAGTAATTTTTTCAATCTTAAAATCAAGGAAGTCAGTAATACCTGAAGAAAGCTTTATGTTAGCGTTTCCATTCATCTCAAGGCAACTTGCTCTTTAAAATCTGCCAATTTTTTTTTTTTTTTTTGAGGACATCAATGACATATACAGGTACAATGTGAATGATGGAAGAATTTTCATTTTTGGTTAAACTATCCCTTGAACTATCTATCTTAGACAGTTGTATAAGATAAATAGGTAGATAGGTAGGTAGGTGTATTTATTGGAAAAACATATTATAATGCCGCGGGCTCATATATTGTGCAAATATTCTCACTTTCCGTCCCACATGATATTAATCAATATGTCTCCTGTGGACTTTGAGATCTCTGTTGACCAGCATATATTAGTTTTGCATCATTGAGAGCCAACCTTTGTTTATGCACAAAGAGAAGAAGGCGCAAGTCAAAAACACTGTAATACCTTCCACTCGCATTCATTTTATGGAGGTTTTAAACATGCCATTAGCCAATTTAATCCAATTTTCCCAGTTTTCAGAGCACTTGAGTAGGACAGATTACACCTAATATTAAACATATGGTCCATGCTGCGGTGTCTACACCAAAGGAGCATTTTAGGAGCTTTGAAAGATGCCCGCCTTTCTCACGTCTTACTGAAACATTGTCAGTTATTCCCAGGAACACAGTAATTGATAGCGGGGGAAGCGGGCAGCAAATTAAATGTCAAGATTTATTAGTGCATTGATGCCTTATCATTTGTTCATAACCAATTACCCCATCTGTTAATTAATCTTGCACTTTAATGAAAATTGTTCATACAGCCGGGCGATAACAAGGTCTTTAATTCGATATTCTCATCTTTTGCTATTCTCCATCTTGCATAGCAGACGTGTTTTCTAAGGCAAGCATCTCTACTGGTACTTTACTCAAACCGAAAAAGTGGGCAATCGGTGCTCTGTACGCGTTATTTACATTGATTTGTGATGCATGCAAGTTTCCCGACCAAGTACCAGGTGGATCGTCCAGCGACATTAATCAAACATTCCCTTAACCTCGGTTTCCATCTGGGTATGAGCAGGTTACTGGAGGCCTGTGAGTTGTGCGTGCAGTGAAAACCCATCATTCATGCACGTGTTGATGAATAGGCCCATCACGGTCTCTTGTGCCCTGAGGCCACTGCAGACACTGCCTCCTCTCTCCACTACACTGAATGATGACGTTTGTCTGGGATGTTTATGTTGCTAATTACAGTGATATTTTCACATTGAAAGTGTGTATTTGTTTCTTCACGATGATATTTGTCTCTTCTCACTGAAGTTAATCAAATTCACATTCAAGTCAGTGTTTTCAACGACTTTGTGTTTTCTTTACAGAAGCTAAGATCAATGACTCCTACAGTCCGTTCGGTCGTACTAAATAACTGATGTGTGGCTTTGACACTGGGGTCATTGTCAGGAAACTGTGCCTTTTGTACATCACATTTTCAGAAAAGTTTTTATTTATTTCATTTGAAACGGTTACTGCTGAAGCTCACCACATTTCTAAAAACACCCTAAAGTGCTACGTTATTTCAACTCTGTCACAGAGTTCATTTGAAATTCATATATTTATCTTTTGAATTGGCATTTGAATTGGTGTGTATTAGTAAATGCCTCAAAAAAGAACAAAAATGGTAATTCTCTTTCAAATCATGCTTTGTGCAATGATCATTCAAACCTGTTACATTTCAAATGTTTCAGAGTTGAATGACAGTTAAAAAATGGCTGTTAAACAGCTTAAAATTACTTTTTTTTTTAAAGCCCTGTTGCATTCAAAATATTTGGGGGCTGGGGTGAATACAGTTTTTTTTAAACATTTGTCTCTTGAGGACCAATACAGCTCTGTTTCTTGAAAGTGACCCACTGCTTTTATTTTATACAGCATATTGTACATAAATATGGCTAATGAATAGCTAATAACTACTGTATTGAAGCCCCTAAAGGGACCTTTGCAAAAATGGAAAATATTCAGACTTTTGTGTGCACACGAGAAACATTTTTGTGCTCACGAAACTTTTTGAAACACAGGAATTTTTTTTTGCGTGCTCACGCGTTACATTTATAGCGCGTTTCCTTTGTGCATCACTACCATCTTACTATTAAGAAAACTAGAGCATGGATGCACATGAATTAATAGAAATCTGCTTGCTCAAAATTTGGATTTCATTTGGGCAGAACTGCTAATATCAAGGCCTTATGTCTGCATCCTCTGTTGCCGCCGAGAAACCATGCCGCAAAATGGGCTGATGTCGCAATACCGCTGTGTGCGTTGTCCTATTTGCCAAGTTCAAGGGTCCATAAAAAAGACTGGTACAGTAAAAAGTGCTCAGAATTTTGATTTTGTTAGGGCAGTACATATATATTGTCCCATAAAAAAAATAACGGCCAATTAAAAAAATATTGCTACAGTAAAATGTGCTTAAAAAACATCAATACACCCTTTAATAAACCACTTTGTCATATTTAATGCATCCTTACAGGTGTTGGAGAACTTTCTTCATTCAATTCTAGCTGCACTTACTGCGAGCAGTGCCATAAACACAGAGGGCTTAAAGGGTTAGTTCACTCAAAAATGATGTCATTAATTACTCACCCTCATGTTGTTCCACACCCGTAAGACCTTCGATCATCTTCAGAAAACAAATTAAGATATTTTTGATGAAATCTGAGAGCTGTGTGACTCCTCCATAGACAGATTGATCATCGAACCACCACTTTCAAGGTCCAGAAAGGTACTAAAGACATTATTAAAATAGTCCATGTGACAGCAGTGGTTCAACCTTAATGTTAACATCTCGGATTTCATCAAAAATATTTTAATTTGTGTTCCGAATTTTCATTTTTGGGTGAACATTTAGGTGAACCCTTTAAGGAAGCGTTGCATTATAATAACGGGGAGGATCAAGCATTAATTAATACCAAATGAATATGTAGCTAGATTTATCCCCGTGCTAGACGAACTGCTCTAACGAAGTCCAAATTTTGAGCACTTTTTACTGTACCAATCTTTTTAGCATACAGGACAATGCACACTGAGCTGCGTATAGCGGCAACATCCCATTTCACTAATTTTCTTAATAGTAATGGTAGTGACGCACAAAGGAAATAGGTTACAGTATACATAAACCGAAAATTGTCAAACGCGAGCATATAAAAAATTCCTGTGCATGCGAAAGAGAGCCAGAGTTTAGTTCCAACCCTAATCAAACACACCTGAACAAGCTAATCAATGTCTTCAGAGTTGCTAGAAAACTGCAGGTAGGTCGGGGTCTGAACTAAATTCTGCAGGACAGCAACCTTCCAGAGCCGAATTTAAGGAATTCTGCTTTAGGGGCTCCTTAAATAACACCTCAAAATGTCTAAAAACATTTTTATTTTTCAATGACTATTCAGCCCTGTTACATTCAAAATGTTTTGGCGTTGAATGTTATGGGGTTGAAGGTCAATGCAATTTTTTTAACATTTTGTAAAAAAGTAAGCATCTGTAAGCATTTGTCTCTTGAGGGATAATAAAGCTCCATTTCCTGAAAGAGACCCACTGCTTTTATTTTAAATGGCACATTGTGCATAAATATAAACTTACATCATAAAATAAATGGTCACAGGTCATCCTGCATTGTCATTTGACTTAAAATGTAAATGGAAAGTCTATGTATTTAAGGTCCACCATTTCTTTCGTAGAAAAATAGGAGGCGTAGTTTTCCCCACCCTCTTTTTGTTGGCCGCAAATGTTGTCAGATCATTACGGCCAAAAATAGGTGCATAATACTGTTTTGATTACCAACCATGATAGCAATACAAAATACAATAAATTAATAACCAGACAAGCATAATAACGGTGTGGAAAAAAACGTCTCTTAAGTCACTCAAAGTTCAAGCTCTTTGTCATAGTTAGAGCAACACTCAAGCGCCCCAGGTGCGCCATAATGTGTGTGTCTCTCTTCAGAAAAGACTGATGTTTGACTGTTATTCTTTCCTCAAGACGACTATGTGAAATAACAGCCATTTAGGAGCCCAAAGACAATGACGACATTCTGTTTCACTGTGCAGAAATGTTAAATTTGTCATTATTCTGGAAAGGAGAGTTGGCCCGTTCACCAGCTCTCTCGTCTTTTTCTGAAACCCAGCCGTGTGTCAAGTTGTGGTTGAGTTGTAGGAATAATGACTGTTTCTGTGCTTGTGTCTCTCGGCAGCTTAACCCATCCCTGTAAATCTGTCGTCCTGGTCTGTGGGACACATTTTTCACACTAATTTCCATCAATGACACCACTTGCTTTTCTACAGAGCCTATTTAAAGATGGCTACGAGTCCAAGTGATATCATGTATGTATCAACAGGAACCGTCACCCCTCGTGTTTACTTAATGTCTGCCATGAGAATAATTGTCAAATCAGTTTTCATATTAAATATTTGGACTAATTCCTTTGTAAAACAGATTTCTGGAGTTTCTTTACTGCACTAATTCAGTAAAACAACATCTCATTTGTTGGGGAAAAATCAGTGTCAGACATCTAGTACTTGGTGGTACCACAAATCCTGTTTGCCAATAGGATCACGAGAATCTTTCTTTCTTAACATAAGGCATTAATTGAAGATAATATATTGTACATACACCTTCTTGACAGGATATCGTGATGTGCTTTTCTAATGCTTAAGTGCTTTTTAATGACACAGATACAGTATATGTAGGGTACTCTATTTAAAAAGGTTTCTCCACCCATAACTGAAGATTCTCTAATCAATCAAGTACTAAAAGACATTTGTTTATTTTTGAAAGTCAAATGAAAATGTGGTTACTTGATGTATCAAGCAAGCAAGTTTGTGCTTCTGTTTAGCATATTTGATGTGCGGATGAGTTCAGAAGACTCAGATTAAATTGCTGGAATAGAATTCAAAAAATCTTCATTTGTGTTTCAAAGATGAACAAATTATTATTGGTTTGGACTGACATGATGGTGAGTAAATGATGAATTTTCATTTTTGTTGAACTAAAGTATGTGTCTGGTGGCTCAAGGGTAGATTTGACAATAATGCCAGAGAGGTGCACTTGAAAAACAAGGTGGGTAACAAGATCTATATTCTTAAAATACACGTCACATGGCTTAATAAGTCAAAGACACACCATGTTTAATAGAACTGGTGGATATCAAAAGTCGTCTAGCAGTATGCAAGGTGTGATATGAGCAAATCTGATGTTGCTAAGGCTTTTCTTAGTAGCATTCTCCACCCTCTGCTGGAGAGGGGTGAAAAATCAATTAATGAGGTCAAAATGCATATATGTTCCTAAAGAAGCATGGAGAAAAGTCTGCCGTCTGCATGGGGTTTGGGCTAAATCAGCTGGCGCTGGACCACTTTTACCTTATAGAGTGACTGCTTTGACACAAACTACTAATATATACCTTTTAAAATAAAACAGAACATTTAGATTTTTAATATTTTATGTGCACATGTTTTTATACTGCAGGGTAGAGGTCTGAATTCCTGCAGGACCCAACTCAACTGTGTTTGGCACTCCCAAAATAATATACATATCTACCTAATAAGGTATAAGTATCTCTAAAATAAAGCCTCACATGCCGGAGAAGCCGGTTCGAATCCTGCTTGGAACAGGTCGAGTAGGACCATTTAAATTTTGTGCCGTGACCCGGATGGGAGTGAGTTTTAGGGGGGTGAGTGTAACAGAAGCCAGCTAGTAAAGAGCTGTGCAGGTAAAACCTCCCTCCCCGTGCACGCTAGAGACTGCTGTCTTTAGCATCCTTGTTAAAGCATCCGTGCCCGCCTCCCATGCTGGAGACTTCGGTTTGAATCCCGCTCAGAGTGGGTCGAGTATGACACAGTGTTAGATTTTCTGAATGAAAAACCTTCCTTTTGCCTTATGTTTCAGGTTTAAAATGTAAGGTTCTAAAAATATCCTGTGACACCAGAGCGAGACAGAATCGTACTGAAACAGGACTGATAAATCCACATTGATCTCTACTTGCAGGATTTTGCAAGCGGATTTTGCAAAACAATGTTGCGGCAGGAGCGGAAAGAAATATAACTTATTTTTCGCAAGAGGGGACAGAATCTTGCAGGAGTGGGACTGAAAAATCAATCCCACGCAGACTTCAACTGCAGGGTTAGCTTAGCAACATGCTAATGTCAAACTTAAACTATAGAGTCAATATAGAGTCGAGTCTTTCAGTTGCTTTACAAGGAGCCCCATTTGTGTGATATAAGAGTTGCTGTCTATGTTTTCCAAATCAATCACATTTGACATTCATTTTTCAGTTAGGATGCTGTCTATATAGGCAGCTTCTCAGGTTTTAGGGCACTGATTTTTTTTTTTTTTCTAGTTTTGTATTTCTTCCTCTGTGTCATCGACCGAGTCTCTCGTCTCCTCTTCAGTGTCTCTTGAGCTCTTGGACTTCATAGCGTCTAATTCAGTCTTATCAGTGCAGTAATTTAGCCCTCACAGCTTGGGTTTCTGTCAGCCACCCCTGGCCCATTGTCCAACGCAGCTGTAGTTTAGATAAACCCTCAGACGGAACAAAGTCCGTCTTGACCTATACAGACCCAATCGCACTTGTTTCCCTCAAAACTAATTTCTGCTGCTTTCAGGCCTGGGAGAGCGTAAGACGGGGGATGAACAGGGAGGGTGGGAGAGGGGGAGGGAGAAAGAGAGGATTTAGATGGCTGGCTGCCCCTGGCTGCGCTCTTCCACACTAGTCAGTAAAACACATCCCTCTTCATAATGAGCTGCTTTGAGTCTCTTCATACTCGCATGCAGTCTGGTGCAAATGACCTTCCCCATAGGAAAGAAAAATCACACATGGAATCTCATTAATATCTCAGTTGTTTTTCCAAGACAGCAACGATCCCAGTAATCTTTCAGGGGAGATCTCGACAATGTTTCAAACTTTGCTCAGAGTTGCCAGGATACTAAAGTTTGCAATCAAAAGTGACAGATATTAAATCTTTTTGAAACATTTCTCATCAAATTTCATACAAGTTCAAATTCACTCTTTGCTAAGCTCCAGCCTTCATAGGTTACTGTTGCTCGATCAGACAAGCTAAATCTCATGAGAAAACATAACTATTTTATGAGATGGTTATTTGTGATTTGCGGAGCCCCGCACATGACATGCAAGAAAAAAATGTAATCGTGCGCACGATTTACTATTTCATTCCCTCGATTTACTAATTCGTGCGCACAATTTACTAATTTGTTCCCTCGATTTATATATTTATCATGTGCATGATATATAAATCGAGGGAATTAAATAGTAAATCGTGCGCACATTTTAGTAAATCGAGGGAACGAATTAGTAAATCGTGCGCACGATTTAGCCTACAATTTTTTCCTGCATGTCATGTCTGGGGCTCCGTAGTGATTCATACAAAATGTATTAAACACACCTAAACATAATACTGTATTCTTAATTGTTGCAAAAAATTTTTTTTTTTTTTTAAATATATAAACTTTCTTGATGTTCTGCTCAGCTTTTGGGGCTTTAAATTGGCATTTGAATTTTTGATTAGAAAAGCACTAAATCAAAGGGTAAAATCTAAAATGGATCTAGTTTGGGACTAGTTTGTGCATTCCGGTCTCCAATTTTAACTGTCATAGCTTATTCACATTTATTATTGACATGAAACCTGAAGTCTTCTGAGCACTGTCTTAGGGAAGAATAGGGTGGAAGCTGTGATGGAGGGGGTACATTAAAAGATCTATTTTCCTCCACTGTCATCTTTCAACTTGATTAGCACTTGAAGATGTAAATCCAAAATCCCACTGTCTGTCAGGCTGTCCCATCGAAAGCTCCCTGAAAGGATGGAATAGAGCAGAAGTGGTTGAGAGAGGCCCAGCCTCAAGTGGCTGGTCAGGCCCGGGCCGCCCACTCCAACCTTGTCAGGGTCGTCCTTGAGTCTGCCTGAGCGAGGGGGTTCCCAGGGAGATGGAGCCTGCTCGCAGACACACAGGGATTAACTTTTCACATGGCTGGGGGTCCGTGCCTGAAAAGAGCTGACAAGCAAACAGCTTTATTAAAAAACAGAGAAGAAGAGAGGCTGAGCAGGAGGGAGTGACAGAGGAGAGAGAGAGAGAGAATTCTTCACATGACGGTCCTGAGAGAGGATTTCGGCTCATACAGTGTCCCTGTGCTTTCTTTCTTTCTTTCTTTCTTTCTTTTATTCTTGGATTTTTTTTTTTCAGTGTAGTCTGTGCACATTGTGGGTGAAACAGGTGGTCACGGTAAAAAAATAAATGAAATAAAAAAATAGATCATTAAGTGTTTACATCATTAAAAGACAATATAAGCTTTAATTTGAAACTAGAGTGCTTTGTCAAGGTAAATAATTTCTTAAAAGTCTGAAATTATGTTACAGAAAAGTCATTATTATGGTAAAATTGTTTTAGTCAGGAAGCTCTGATTTATTCAAAGACGACTGATTCCATCCATGAACAAATCAGCACGGCAGTTGTAGACAGATTGTTTTGACTCCATGTGATAGCAGATCAGGAAATCAAGTCTGTTTACGACAGGCACTTAATATGGCCCACGGCCAAGAGCGGGACAGGGAGGTCAGTGTGTAGGTAGTAGAGTATATCCTTTCACTGCTACGGACAGATAAGTCTACCTGTTCTAACGTAACCACAAACCTAACTGCATTTGAGACACTATTTACAGATCTATAAGATGCACTTAAGTTTGATTTAGTAAACAATACAAAGTTGTATTTGAATTAATACATGCTCAAATGTATGTAAATCACATTCTAGAATTCATATTCTATATTCAACAAATAAGTACTATTATTATTTTTATCATACTGTGATGATGCACTTTCACAGTTATTAACATCATACTGTAAATCTAGCTTTTTATATATATATATATATATTTTTAATGCACATTCATAGCACTATACTTTGTGTTATATTTCCTTGACATTAAATTAAAAAAAATTTCGACCTGTAATTTCGATGTTCACTCTATAGTAGACATTCTACTAACTATAAGTAACTTATGAGTACATGTCAACTAACTCTCATTGGAGTATTAGTAGACTGTTAGTAGACTATTAGGTGTTAGGGTTCGGGTTAGTAAAATTGGTTAGCGTACTTATAGTCTTATAGTCAGTAGAATGTCTGTTGGGGGCCATCGAAATAAAGTGTTAGACAGTCTACTAATACTCTAATAAAAGTTTGTTGACGTATAGTTACATATAGTAAGTTTAATGTCAGAAGTGGACTGTTGAAATAAAGTGTTACTGCAGTATTTTTTTCCTCTTTTGCAAAGTCGTGAAAACATTATTGTGGATTTTTTTTTTTTTCTATTGCTATTGGAGCAAATGAGAATACATATCTGATGTAGTCTCCCATTCACCACTAAAGATTTTTACCCAACTGTGACGACTTCCACTTCTGGGAATCCTGAAAACGTGAAAAGTGTCCATTATATATAGATTTATAAAATTAGTTTTGACTTGACTTTTTTGTACTCCATTTCTTTTATTTTGGCTTGGAGAAACAAATGGCATATTAAATCAAAATGACAAAATTGTGGCCTGACAATTATACATTTAAATTGTTTTTAAAAGACTCCCTCTGAAAGTCACCGTATAATTTACGCACTGGAATAGATGGGAAGGATTTGGTGTTACGCTCTAGGTTTCCTGTGACGCCTTGAGAAGTTCTTAAGAATCTACAGTTGCATGCTCGTTGGACAGTCATAGCACACCTCTCATAGTCTCCTCTGCCACGGCCATCACATTTCAAGATAAAACCCTCTCACTCTTCCGTCCGGTCACTGTATCCTGCGCAGGGCGGCCATGCACAGCTCCTGAATGCTCTTGCAGAAAGCTGATCTTCTCATGGCCTGCAAGTAACACGGCAACAATAAGCATTCTTCTCTTTTTCTTTCCTCAATGCACTTTTACTGCCTTTCAGTGTTGGGAGACGTTACTTTTATAAGTTACAATATTGCAGTGCTCATTTAAAAAAAAAAAAAAAAAAAAAAAACTACTCATAATACATCATTACATTAATGCAATGTATGTGGTCACATTACCAAAACAAGTCCAGTGTCCATGGCCAATAGAGATGTATGAAGCACTTTCAAACCAAGCCAAACCAATGGTAAATTTGACTACTAATACATTAAGACTTATTTTTGTTTATCAGCAGTTCTGAAGTTTTTAAAACATAAATCTCAGGGGGGTTTGAACAAATAACACGTTATTGTAGTATTTTTTTGATAATGTGTTACCCGCAACACTGGTGTTTTTAATATCTCACCCCTCTTTTTGAGTTCTCTGGGTCTCTCCGTCTGCTTCTGGCTGTTTAATGGACCTCAATACCACGTCCTCTGACCTGTATTTAAAGGCTTTGTGGTTTCCTTGAGAAAACCAAACCATGAAAATGACATCGACAAAAATATGATTCTCTCCCGCACGGTGCTCCTTTTGCTCTGGCATCATGTCATCACTTGTGGTTTAAATTTCTTTAAATTGTCTTTTTATCTGAAACGAGGATTACCAACTGTTTGAAACACAATTCAAACGTGTTTCCCTATGAACTCTTAGCACTTAACCTAGCGAAGAAAGGCCTTGATTGCTTTAATAACAATACGGCGGCCTGGGAAGTGAGAGGTGCTGGAGAGGCCCTACTGAGGAGCATATTAACACGCATAAGGAGGAAATCTGCTCTCTGGCACTGGGGAGGTTGATTAGGGTCACAATGAAGTGTCAAAGAGAAAAAAGAGATACAAATACCTGAGAAAAATAGATCGAGCAAGCAATAGTTAGAAAGCAGACACACATTTTTACCTTCCTTTCTCCATTCTCAACAAACAGTGCTGCTTAACCCTTTTTTTTAATTATTATTTAGATTTTACTTTGGACAGTACCAACATTTTCGTTGTACAAAATGCAACAAAAATGTATGAATTGAAATGTATTAATATTTTCATGAACTGAGTTCAATATGCAAACTAAACGTCATCAAAAGCAAAACTGACAATCTTGCTTTTTAAATATCTCAGAGTTTGATGGTTTTATGTTCTCAACAATAATTAATTATCATAAAAAATGTATTTAATGTATTTAGCTTCATGTATTTTGAGGAACAAGGGCATGTTATACAACCTGTCCATGTTGGAATATGTAGTTTGGCTGGTTTTGCCAAATGAGAGCTTCACACACTTGCTTTGATGTCCACAACAAAAGATATGGAAAGCATTGTCTCCTCCCATATATATATATATATATATATATATATATATATATATATATATATATATATATATATACATACACTAAAAGGTCACAGGAAATAAAACACACACTGACTACAATGTAATCATTTAATTTATTATTATTATTATTTATTTATTTTTTTATTACAGCAGCAATTCTCCTGGGAATTGACTCATGTACAGTACAGTCCAAAAGTTTGGAACCACTAAGATTTTTAATGTTTTTAAAAGAAGTTTCGTCTGCTCACCAAGGCTACATTTATTTAATTAAAAATACAGTAAAAAACAGTAATATTGTGAAATATTATTACAATTTAAAATAACTGTGCACTATTTAAATATATTTGACAAAGTAATTTATTCCTGTGATGCAAAGCTGAATTTTCAACATCGTTACTCCAGTCTTCAGTGTCACATGATCCTTCAGAAATCATTCTAATATGCTGATTTGCTGCTCAATAAACATTTATGATTATTTTCAATGTTGAAAACAGTTGTGTACTTTTTTTTCAGGATTCCTTGATGAATAGAAAGTTCAAAAGAACAGCATTTATCTGAAATACAAAGCTTCTGTAGCATTATACACTACCGTTCAAAAGTTTGGGGTCAGTAAGAATTTTTATTTTTATTTTTTTGAAAAGAAATTAAAGAAATGAATACTTTTATTCAGCAAGGATGCATTAAATCAATCAAAAGTGGCAGTAAAGACATTTATAATGTTACAAAAGATTAGATTTCAGATAAACACTGTTCTTTTGAACTTTCTATTCATCAAATAATCCTGAAAAAAAATATTGTACACAAATATGTTGTACAATTGTACACATTAAATGTTTCTTGAGCAGCAGATCAGCATATTAGAATGATTTCTGAAGGATCATGTGACACTGAAGACTGGAGTAATGATGCTGAAAATTCAGCTTTGCCATCACAGGAATAAATTACTTTGTGAAATATATTCAAATAGAAAACAGTTATTTTAAATTGTAATAATATTTCACAATATTACTGTTTTTTACTGTATTTTTAATGAAATAAATGTAGCCTTGGTGAGCAGACGAAACTTCTTTTAAAAACATTAAAAATCTTAGTGGTTCCAAACTTTTGGACTGTACTGTACTTAACTTTTTTCGTACTTATCTGTTGTACTTAACTTTTTTCTATTCCTCCTTATGTTCTTCCCAAAGTTCTTCAGAACACAAATTAAGATATTTTTGATGAAATCTGAGAGGTTTTTCTATCTCGCAATTCAATTGCGATGAAATTACCACATTCAAGGTCCAGAAAAGTAGTAAAGACATTGTTAAAATAGTCAACATGACTACAGTGGTTTAACCTTAATGTTATGATGTGACGAGAATACAAAAAAAAAAAAACAACTTTATTCGACAGTTTCTTCTATACCCTGTCATTCTCCTTTGCAGTTTACGTTGAAGACACTACAGAGCTTCCGTGTTCTATGTCAAAATGCCAACTCTCGTTGTTGTTTTGTTTTTGCACGCAAAAAGTATTCTCGTCGCTTCATACATTAAGGTTGAATCACTGCAGTCATGTCGACTATTTTAACAATGTCTTTGACAGAAATTTCATTTTTTGGTGAACTATACCTTTAGGGTCAGGGGACTGGGAGGTCACTTTAAGACTTCAAAATGCTGAACATGAACTTTGTTGCATTCACCATGTGTTTGAATCATTATCCTGTTGGAAAATGCACATTTGCTCTCCAAACAGGCTACATTGTGTTCAGCAGGATTCCTAAGTATTGGTCCGTTTTCAAAGCGCCAGCAACTTTGTAGATCCTTCCAACACCTGCTGCAAACATGCATCCCCAATACCATTATGTTTCCCCTGCCATGCATAATGGTGGCGCACATGTATTTGGAATTAAAACATTCCAGTCGTCTCCGATGAACATACCTGACACCATCCAATGCTAGGTTGCAGATCATGGCTCCAATCTTCCATACTCCAATCCTTGGCAAATACAAGATGTTTTTTTGCAGTTGATAAAACTAATAAATAGTTTCTTTCCTTGTACACAACATCTCAATCCAGCCTCTTATAGTCATTGGCTTACAGTTCAAGATGAAAATGGAGGTTGGAGGTCTCATTCAGGTCTTCAAGCTGTTTTGAGGTGGTCCCACATTCAGGTGTTTTTCATCCTCTTTCATGTCAAAAGCCTAATAGTCTTCCTTGACCAGCCACAGCACTTTTCATTCTGCGTGGTACTGGTCTCACCGTGATTTGAAATAATTCTGTGGACTTTGTGACCATTCACATCCAGCGCATGAGCAATATCCAAAACCTATTGATCCGTATAGCTATTTTGGTTGCAGAGGACAGCTCCTTCCATTTAACATAGTGATTTATGAAATTATAGGCTTGGAATAATGAGTGCAAGCTTGGTATGTCTACGCGGCCAAAAATGACGTCCACGCAATTTTGTTTCATTGCATCATGACGACAAATGAAACTGTTGAAACATGGAATCCGTACATTAGTTTTAACCTGCAGGCACAACTTCACAACATGTATACAAAACATTTAATAAATATTTAGTAAAATGATTGAATAAAGTGCAAAGAAGCCAATTTTCCTAGGTCGGACATTATTTTTGGCCACAACTGTAAATGGTGGGGCCTGAGCGTTAAGGGCATTGAAGGCAGTATTTTATCAACAGTGTTTCAAATTGAATCCTTAAGTAAGCGGGACGCTAATGAAGAGAGGCTAAAATTGGGATAATATGATCATATTTTTTGGCTGATGACAACATCTTTGCAGCATCATATGTAGGCACAAAAATGAGTATTGAGAAAGGCCAAGGTAGAGGGAAACTATAATATTCTAGTCGTGATATAATAAAAATGTGAATAACTTCTTTAAAAACCTGAAAGAACAAAAACAATTTAAGTTTAGAAATAATTCGCAACTGATTTCTTAGAAACTATTTCTTTGTTTGACTAAGCAAAGAATAACACCAAAATGTTTTACTTGTGATGTAATAAATTGAAAATGGCAGTAAAAAAGTTGATATTTATTTTGTAATTTTAACTTTACGGTTAGTTGAATTTAATTTTTCGCTGCTATCAGAACAGACCTGCAGTCCAACCCACATTGAGAATCACTGCTCTGTGATCTCTCGCTAACACACACACACACACACACAGATACAGACACACACTCACATATTTTCAGTGAAACACAGGCTTATGAAAAGCAGCAGGGATTGTTCTTGAATTAGGAAAGTCAGGGGCACCTAAATAGGGTCTGAGAAGTAAAGGGGAAATGGGGGGTCAGGCCTGGATTGTGCTTGAATTAGCCAGACTATTCAGGTCCTCCTGAAAAGCTTCTGGGCTCTTTCTCCACAAGCAAATTGGGAGGAAATCTGGCTATTGTCACGTGTTTTGAAGTGGCTGGGGCTTTAGTGAGGTGCTTACCTACAGATGAAAGTTGAGACAATGGAGCCGCGCGGCACAGACTGGAGAGAGAGACCGCTGGAGGACAGGCTTTCAGGAGGAGGGTACGGCTTTAAAATGATGGGTTTCGCATCTTACACACAGCAAAAGAAATAAACTTTCCACAGTAGTTTTAATCAAAGTGAGGAAAATTTTAGATCGAATCTGACGATAAAAAGAGTTTACTAGTTGCAATATTAGTTCTAAAGTCATTTTTAGGATCTTTAAATATCACACTTAAAAATAAAAAATAATAATAATAAAAAAAAATGTTGTTGGAAATCTTTATTTTTTCTTTGTATTATTTTATAATAAATATAATAGTTATAATAAATAAATAAAGATATATTATCATTAAATTAAACTAAAGCTAAAGCTATAAAAATAGTTACTTGAAACAAAATAAACATTTCCAGAAATAAAGTTAAATATAAAGAAAAAAAACTCCTTGTTGCTACATTTCACTTTTATTTATTTATTTATTTATTTTTATTTTTTATTTATTTTATTATTTTTTATGTATCTTTATTTATTTTATTTTTTATTTTATTTTATTTTTTATTGAACTGAAATTACTAAAATAACTAAAACTAAATAAACTTAAACTAATAAATATAACTTAACTTAATAATTGTTGCTATTAGGTACTAAAACATTTTTTTTTTTTCACTGTGTTGTTTGCTTGTGGCAGTTTGAGTAATTAAAAACAATGTTGCTTTGCTCCTCATTTACTTTACTTTTTTTTTTTTTTTTTTTAAACTGGTTGAGGTAACAGTTTGTCAGTTTGCCAATTCACATCCATCTATACCATCAAACTTAAATAAATACATTTCCTTAATACATGATCCTTAGTGTCTGAAATCACAGTTAAATGCTTACAGGTCATTGTCCTTTAGTTTTTCTATTACTTTCTTGTCCTAATGTTTGTGTTCAAAATCCCAAGGGTTGATTTTCACTTGTCTTTGCTAATGATTTTATGAGGTGCCCCATTCAACTCTTGTTTTTCTTGAGTTGTGAATTGTTGGTCATGACTCATGAGTTGTGTCCAAGCCGTGGGCCCTTACCTCTCCCCTCCTGAGGCAGCCCATGTTTTTCGTCACCGCCCATACCCTCTTCCTCCCTTTACACCCCTGAGGTCTTCCGGAACCTTCCTCAACATTCTGCCCATGTCCGCACTCTCATTAATCAACGTCAAGCTTCAACTGGAGGACAAGGCCAGTATTCTCTGCGCTGCCCCCTCAGACGCTCATACATCTCATTGTTCTGATTCACATGGGCAAAGAAACGGCAGAGAGCCCGACATGAAAGGGATGAGACTTAGAAAGAAAGAAGAGGAGGCATTTCTGCAACTTTCTCTCACTTGTTCACTCCCATCAACACTCTATCAGTCTCTCTGTTCATTTCCAGCTAGTGTATGGGAAGAGACGATCGTTGTGAAGAATACATTTGAGTCAGTCTACAATTGCCAGTCAGTCTACAGTCTACAATAAGCATTGAAACGCATTGTATAAATCTTAAAATTTCAACCCTGTTACATTGATTTTGGATAGCAAGTCAATTCATGTCACCATTATTTATACAGCTCTTTATACTATACAGATTGTTTCAAAGCAGCTAATAAAGCAAAATAACAAAATCAATTATGCAAACTTCATAAATTCTGCTTAAAGCACCTCTAAAAAGACAATATATAGCAACCAACTGATAATTTAAAAGTTGATATTTGTAGAAATATCAGCATTAAATTTACCTTGTTTCACAAATTTGTGAACACCAGATTAATCCATTAAACTTTCAACCCTAATATCATCCACCCTGTTACCTTAATGAGCATAATTATGTCCAAATATATAATAAAACGTCTTCAACGTATTATTTGACTGAGAGAAAAAAAAAGAAGAAAAAAAAAAACCTTAAGAAAACTCATCAAACTGGAAGAGGCACCCATTTCATAGAATGACCCATTTACAGAAATGAAAAACAGCTATTGAGAGGATGAGAAAAAAGAGGGGGAAGAGAGAGAGAGGAAAACGTAGAGAGAGAGGCGATGTGTATGCCACTCTTTGTCCTGTGTTCATTGTCCGTTGTTTGTCATTAACCTTTGCTGTAGCTCCCGGATGGAGCTGCCACTTTTTATACAAAGACAGCACTTTTTTTTTTACCACCCTGGGAAAAAAAAGCATTTAATCATGTCTAGTGGGAGAAAACTCAAACATTTTGAAAGGTTTTATGCTGATGCAAAAAGTTTTGACAGACAACAGAGCGCAAAGATCCGAGTGGACACCGTCGGTGGTTTGAATGAGCGAAATGGAAAATAATTTGGCCGGGAAGCCTGACAGTTTCTCTTTCTCTCCATCTACCTTGCCGTGCTTTCTCTGTGCTGTCACAGTGTCCTGTCCATCAAAAATAAGCCCTTTAGCTCCTCATTCACATTTCTGCTTATGACCGGAGTTTGATACAGGAAACGCAGGATCCTGAATTTGAAAAGGTGCGTTTGGGTGAGTTCACGCTTGTCTGCAGCTGTGTCGGTTGATGTTGGTGTTATTGTGCATGTCTCCATCAAAATGGAAGCATAGGAAGATGACAGCCGTGAGAGACGGCACAAGAGCGTGCGGCCTGGATGACTGATGACCCCCCCTCCGGGTCCCGTCAGCCCTGTTACTCTAGCTGGTCACATGCCACATTGTGCTACTGCTCACCAATGGACCTCTGTCCCTGACACCAAGAAGCAATCAGTCTTTTCATCTGTGCACTCTCACTTTTACACACATACAGTTCCTCTAGGCACTTACCGGCTGGACATTGGGGTGGGGGTAAATTACATTGCCAATCAATCTTCTCCACCGACTTGATGAAAGCTGTCTAAACTTTCGCTCTTTAACTAACCCTCTGAGGTCTATTAAGAATGCCCAACGTAAACCGGACAAACAACAGCTGAGATTAAAAGCCATTCAGTTCTGCTAGAGGTGCTTGAGAAGTGGTTTCTTTGGGAGAACGAGTGAGGCTGTTGGGTTCAACAGTTAGCTCCAGAAAACATTGCTGTCTAAGAATGGAGAAGTAGCTGGTGGTTAAGCCATTTCTTGTTGTTTTTCTCGGACAACAACACTTAATTTTGGGTGACTTTCTTCAAGCTGTCTGATTCTAGAAGATCGTTAGTAGAAAGTAGAAATTTTTAAGGTGTCATTGTTACAGTGTAAATACACAAATATGTAATGAGTATAGGGTTTAGGTTTGGTTTAAGGTTAGTTGCTTGTAATTTTGCATAATTTACCCTTACAAGGTTAGTTCACCCAAAAATTTTATTAGTACTTAAAGACAGAAATTTCATTTTTGGATGAACTAACCCTTTAATAATTGCAGTCGTAACTACATCTGTAACAAGGACATTGAGCAACAGTTTATTTTACAGTGCCGTAGTTACACGTTACTTCATGTACTTACCAAAGTAATAACAGTAAATTATGCATAATTACAAGTAACTAACCCTAAACCAAACCCTAACCCTAACTGTAACTCTATAGTACGTACATGTAGTTAATTAATATATTATAATGTATAATGTAACTACGACATTGTAATATTAAATGTTAACGAAATTGTTACTATTTCTTATGCTTAAAGAGTTTACTTTAAAATTCCAAGTATTAAACTCTGAGAAAATAAATAAAAAATGATTAGTTTGACTGAACCATTCAAATACAATTGCTGTTGTGCTGTGTTGACGTAAATATGGCCAGTTTGATACATTGCAGTTGCAACATGCGATTTTTTAAATGATTTCTAATGGCTTAAAGGACACAACATGCCACCAATAAATAGTCAAATATTTTTTTTCAGATCTTCTAATAATAAGAGAAAGAAAGGCAAGAGATAGAAAGAGATCTTTGTGAGGACCCTCCTCTGTGGGGTTTTGGCTTAATCTTGAGTTATTTTCTCAGTGAAAAGAGGGCAAAAATACCATGACGGTCGCAGAGCAAATTTCTCCATGCCCATACACGGTATTAAGATGTCTCTGATCCACAGCGGCCCGCTGATCTCCCCTGTTGTCTTCTTCTCGCGCTCTTGTCTGGGACGGTGGCCAAGTGCCACCGAGGACACCGGGCCTAATAAATCATCCCTATTTCAACATCTGCAAGGCCCAAAGGCTACCCCTGACCACGATGAGCTCTTCTCTTTCTCACCGGGAGACTCCTCAGGGATGACAAACCCAGCATTGTCTCAGCTCCAGTGAAGAGGAGGCTCTCTTCTTCTCAACCCGTTTGACAAAAGGCGTCTGAAGGCCAGCTTTAGCCTGCCAGTCCAGATAGCCGGCTCTCAGCAGGAAAGACTGCTCCCTCTCTTTCTCTCTCCCGCCATCCTTCGCCCTCTCTCTCGCTCCCGTCTTTTAATACTCTCCTCCCTCGGAGGTCAGCGGCTAGGCCTCGTCCTTTCATTCCCACTGCACTCTCAGGAGAATATAAAGACATCAAGTGCGGAGGAGGGGAAAGAAGCCAAAATTGGCAGAAAGAGATATTAGACATGGCTGTCACCACTATTCTGTGGCCACTTTTCATCCGAAGTGTCGTAAGACGAAGAGGGGAGGGGGGAATAGATAAATAAACAGCATGGCGGAAAAGTTGGATCTGGGGCTTGTCGCATTATTCATTTTCAAAAATAGACCGAAAGGAGATGAAAAAAATCTTTGGCGACGCCAATTACATAGAAGAAAGGAAGAAGAAATCAATTCATAGTGTTTCGACATTGTATACTAGTGAACTAAGCTATTCATTGGCTTTTAGTGCGCTGCTCCAAGCCAGCAGGGGCCTGATGCGATTGTTTGTGTGTGTGGTTGCGAAAGTGCATTTCAGCAATACTGATGGAGCATAAAAGGACTAGTTTGGTTAAAAGGCTTCCAGGTATAATCTTAACCATGTTTCTACTCTAGCATTTTTGATAGAACACTTTGAAAGGATTGTAAATGTAAGAAACGAAGGCTCTCTCTGCATTGGCCCACTGTCTTCCACCTCAAAACATTTGGATTTCCAATTAACCCAAGAAGAATTGTGAATTTCCTGCTGGCAGACAGGCCTTGATGTCTTAATCTTCAGCATGTCATTGCCATGAAAGGCGGCATTTGACAGTGTTTCACAGCATTGAACATACCCCCAAAAGCCACCCAGTGACTCTAAAGAGGGTCAGGCCAGCGGGCACAACACCAGCCCCAACTGTCTGTTCTCTGCAAAAGCAGCATATAGTAACAACATGCGTATTGTCTGTCTGGAGCTGCCTTAGAGTCCCAAAGCTCCTCAGGGGGCTGGAGAGCACAGGAGATCACTAAGACTTGTTAGCCTTGGCTGGCAGACATGTGGACAGAGTGTTGTTCTTAGAACAAAGACTAGCATATAACAGTATTAAATTTACCATCAACAGCCACAACATATATGATAATGACAGTAAACTGTCCACTCTGCTTTTTGTCCTCTCAGGCGTCAACGAGACATGGGAGTTTTGAGGAATTAGTTGGGCAAACATATCTATCAACAGACCAATTCTGAGAACAGTGAGCTGATTCATTAAGCACTGAAAAAAAGTGTAGCTTGTTAAACTACAAGCTATTCATAATCAGACAGTAACTTACAGTCAACTGCACTTAACTACACTACAAGCTGCTAACGTATGCTAGCAGATCTACTCAGTGCAACACCACAAAAATTGAAACCAAGTGATTGACACAAAAGCCTGTGTTGCACTTTGCTTGTGGTGGGAATGGCTACAGTAGAAACAAAAACATACAGTAGAGATAGTTTTTAGCACTTGTAACTGTGCAATACAATGTTATATAAAAATCACCAATATAGCATTGGTGCTACATTCCCAAAACAATTGCTACACTATTTTGCTGAAATACACAAAATGCTACACTGTTTAGCTAAGCTACAGTCATTCTGCTACCAAACTATAGTTAAAGGGTTAGTTCACCCAAAAAAATGAAAATTCTGTCAGTTATTACTCACCCTCTTGTCGTTCCACGTTCATCTTCGGAACACAAATTAAGATGTTTTTGATAAAATCCGATGGCTCAGTGAGGCCTGCATTGACAGCAAGATAATTAACACTTTCAAATGCCCAGGAAGGTACTAAAGACTTTTAATTTAATTTTTTTAATTTAAAACAGTTCATGTGACTACAGTGGTTCAACCTTAATGTTATGAAGCGACGAGAATACTTTTTGTGAACCAAAAAAAAACAAAATAATGACTTTATTCAACAATATCTAGTGATGGGCGATTTCAAAACACCGCTTCATGAATCTTCGAAGCTTTACGAATCTTTTGTTTCGAATCAGTGATTTGGAGCGTGTATCAAACTACCAAAGTCACGTGAACCATTGAAATTTCGAAAGGTTTCGAAACACTTTTGACGTAACGAAGCCGTGTTTACTGAAATCACGTGACTTTGACAGTTTGATACACGCTCCGAACCACTGATTCAAAACAAAAGATTTGTGAAGCTTCGAAGCTTCATGAAGCAGTGTTTTGATATCGCTTAGTATTCTCGTCGCTTTGAACCACTGTAGTCACATGAACTGTTTTAAATATGTCTTTAGTACCTTTCTGGGCATTTGAAAGTGTTAATTATCTTGCTGTCAATGGAGGCCTCACTGAGCCATCGGATTTTATCAAAAATATCTTAATTTATGTTCCAAAGATGAACAAAGGTCTTACGGGTGTGGAACGACATGAGGGTGAGTAATTAATGACAGAATTTTCATTTTTGGGTAAAACTAACCCTTTAAGTTATTAGCATCACTATTAGAGTTTTCTAGAAAAATAGAAAGTATACCCTGTTAAGCTAATCATAATCACACTGTAGCTTACTCAGTAGGTAAACTACAGTCAAGCTACTCTTTAAAGTAGTTAAATACAGTATAAGCTGCTAACAGATGCTAGCAAAGCTACCCAGTACCAAGCAATTGAAACTCAAAAGTATTTTGCTGCAACACACAAAATGCTATGCTTATTAGCTAAGCTACTGTCACAATGCTGCAAACTGTAGTTAAGATACAGTAGTGTTGTGTGATGTGGTAGAGAACAAATCCAGTTAGGTATATTAACTGAAGAAGCTATTCGGATTCATAAAGAGCAACATTTTTCCAACGAGCAGATCCTTGTAAAGAAAGTTAGGAATGAATAACGTAGCGAGAGAGAGAGAGAGAGAGAGAGAGAGAGAGAGAGAGAGTGTGTATATTTATGTGAGTGAAAGAGAGAGACCCAATGTCACTCAACATTGTGAGGCCACTTCCATGGGAAACACTGAGCTCATGCCCTATCGCTCCTATAATGGACACTTTGAGGGGATGGGCTACTCTGGTAGGTCCCCAGGCCCCGATAAACCAGAATTCCTGTCTGGATGCAAACCCAAACAACATTAGTGGCCACACCGCTGCCTCCCTCCCCCAACCCCTGTGTGCCGCCCTGCCCACTGGCATTGAGCAGAGGCAGATTCCTCCGTCTCTCCCATCAGCACAACACCACTTATCTCAGATAGTCGACAGCGATAATGCTCTTAACAACAGCTATGTGCCACCATGACACATTAGAGAGTTCTTAAGCTTTGACATCTTAGCCCCCGCTCTACCTCGGCGCATTTGCATGTCGTCCAATGTTAACATTGAAAAAGAAACTGCTCGTTTGGCAGAAGACCTTAGCTGCATTTTTCCCCCGGTCTCCTTGCTTTTGGCCAAGAGTCTCTTGTTATTTCACAAATCACACCGTAAAGTCTAATGCTCGCCACATGAGTGTGTCATCGTTACTTAACTTAAGGCCGTGGGGTGCATAAGGCTGGATTTGTGTTTTCTCATGTGAGGTATGGATGAGTTCTCACTCAGCACTGCCAGCTCGCTGCATCCCACCGCCGGCCACATCCATAAAATCTCAGGGCCCATGAAGCAACATGGCTAAGCAAGCCATGCGAAACGTGTTGCCTTTTCCTTTGCGCTGCGCTCATTTTCATTCCTCTCTCTTTTTTGATGTTTTGGTTCAATGTGGGTGTAGATATAAAAACAGCGAGAGAAAAAAATTGCTTGGAGTTGCTTTTGCAAACAATTTCCCTGCTGATTACTCTACTTACATGACTAATGGAAAGTTCCAGTGAAGTTAAGACGGTTTGCACCCTCATAAAGTGATCATTCAGCATAAATGATGATGAGACCATTATAAACCATAGGTCAAGCAGAGGCGTCTGGGGCTGGTGAGATTCTCACCATTCAGACGTCGACTAGCGCTGACAAGATGACGATGGCGTCTATAGAAACAACTTAACACTATCGACCATAGCAGAAAAATGACAATCATGGTCTCGGAGGGGGTTCGGTAATTAGATCTGCCTCTAGCTGGGTGTCAAGTCATCTTGGATATTTTTTAATACTCATCTGAGTGTTTGTCCCAGACAGATAAACTAGTAATCACCTAGCTCAGGGGGCTGATAGGGCTGTTTTGCGTTATCTAGCGGCTAATAAAGTCATTTGTGATGAGCCGAAGTTCACGCTCAGAGAGGCGGCTGCAGACGACACCTGTCTCTGGAGCGGATGTCAGATTAGGAAAGTCATCCTCTCCATATTAGGGAGTAGTCGTAATCTTTGAAGTAACAACGATGAGGACACTGCATCAACGTTTTTTTTTCAGAAGATGCTTTTAATATTACTACCCTAGCATATGGTCAAGTATATTTTGTTGTAGCACTTTTCCTAACAATATTAAACACAAAACACATTATTGGTCGAAGAAGTTTGCTGTGACCGAAATTTACAAGAACGTTTAACATTCTTCTCTCACTAGAGAGCATAATTATACATTGATCTTTGCTAGAGAAAAACAATTGACAATCCCTTTGAAGTGATCCCTAAACGCTGTCCTTTACCACTCTTCCATATTGATTTTTCCGCAGGAAAAAAAGGAGAGTGAGTCAAGGCCAGTCATAAAGAGTGTCCAAGGATGTTCCCAACATCACGCGATACGCCTCAGACGTCTCATCTTTCAGCTAATCTTTGTGGTTAAAGTAAACAGCACGCTGTGAATCATGGGAATGCAATGTGCGGCGACAGACTAATCAATTTCATTAGCTGCATCAATCATCGGCGCTTGACGTTTATTGTGGTGGTGATGGGTTGATCTGGTGGACTCGGGGACAGGCGGCTACAGTGATAAATGTTGCTATCTCTAGAAAGAGAGAATAAATAGACTACAGTCTTTTGTGGGAAAGAAGAGTTGGCAAGCTAGGGAGATTTATACATTCATCCTTATTACTGTTGCATTTACATACAGTCAGCAATTCACTGGTGACCATTAGCTCATGCAGAATCAAGTGGACAAAAATGCAAAGGATACATTGTCTTTTACTTATTATGTTTACCTTGGAAGGTAATGTTACAACGATCTAAACAATACCCGTGGTATGTTGATTTACCAGTACGCTCAAATAAACTTGAGAATGAAGAGTGTAATATCTGTGCCACTAGTGTCACTAAATGGAATTGCAAAATATTTTACTGTTTTCAGACAGACTTCCTGAACATGCTATTTGTCTGTCATTGGATGCAAACAGATAGTCCTACCCCAATCTCAAACCACTGCTTGAGACAGTGTTGTTACGTCAATAAGTTAAACGCTGACTTCATTTTTAAATGAAGTTATTGATGTTTAAATCTACAAACATTCAGTTTTTTTATTTTTTTTTTTTTATTATTATTTCACTGTACACCAGTTTTTGTTTGCATGTTTGTTTGTTTTTTTTACATTAAGGCTTCCCTTCACATTTAACAGTCTGAAATTACTGAAACGTTTCCCTCAACTGAGATCGCTGGCAGTGGATGAATAAACCTGGCTGCATGAACTTTGTCCCTCATCAACCACACTGGTAGAGGAAATATCTTGTTTGTGATCCCTCCCCTGTATCTCCAGACGGTATCTCTTGGCTGCAGCCTTAGATTTCACTCTTTGAATTTTTTAGTGGTCAATGCGACGACTAATCTGATTTGGACGCCTCTCAAGCCAGGAGGGTAAACGGTTCTCTAGCTACAGTTCATTTGACGCGCACAGCCGTGTTTTGTGTTGCCTGAGCATGGAGAGCTAAAATGATACAAATTCTTATCCTGCAATTAAAACTATTAGAGTCGTGTTATTCTTGGTGAATTCACTCATTCAAGCATTGGTTCAATTATCGTCAGAGGTAATTGTTTTCCACTCAGCTCCAGCTGATGGGCAAAAGCAGTTCTTGATACCTGGTTTGATAGGGTTGATTATAGAGTTGAGGCTTGTTTTGTTCCTTGTGCTGTTTTTGTATGAACAATGACTTTTTGAAAGTTTGACTCACAGCAGATACTTCAGATATTACATGAGCTCAGCGGTTTAATAAATGGCCATTACAAGGTACTGAAAATGCACATTGCTGTTTATATAATGTGAGAGTGGGGTAAGATGTGCCGTATTTTAGTCAAATTGTCCTCTAGTTAAAAAGAAATTAGACAGGTACTGATACATCTAACTGAATTTAGAAGTATCTATCTATAACATTATACCACTCAAAAAAGTGGTACATTGACATTACCTTAGTTAATTCACTAACACCAAGAACGATAACTTTAAAGATAAATAGAACGATAACTATATTAGTGTCCACACCAGCGAAGGATATTGTTCTGTTTATTCTAAGCGTGCTGCAGTTTTGTCGTGTGCATTAAGTGCTCAAGATGGATTCTGATTGGTTGTCAATGTTTTTGTTGTTCATCAGCTGACAAAAAAATCGTTCTGAAAGAGATTCCAAAGATATTGTTTCTCTGTACCATTATTATTATAGTTGCAGTGTGAACTCTTCTATTCTTTTATATTTAGAATGATTTTTGGTAACACTTTATTTTACAGTGCCGTAGTCACGTTACTATAATGTACTTACTCTAGTAATAACAGTAAATTATGCATAATTACAAGTAACTAACCCTAAACCAAACCCTAACCCTAACTGTAACTCTATAGTAAGTACTTGCAGTTAATTAATAATACTCAGTACTTATTTGAGTAATCACAATGTAACTACGGCACTGTAAAATAAAGCGTAACCCGATTTTTAGAACGATATCTTTATCGTTATCATTATAGTTATCATCCTTGAAGTGAACAGGCCTTAATTCTTCAGAATATTTTAATGTAATGAATGTAAAGCAAGTGTAATTGGTTACTGTACTTCAGTATCTTTTTGGCTACTTCACACTTTGACTGAGCATCACAGATATTAGTAACTTTACTCTCTTCTTGATTTTCTTTTGAATATGTACTCTTTACTCCAATACATTTGTAATGAGTAGTGTAAATACTAATTTTTCATGGCATCCAACTTTTTCAGCAGCAGTTTATTTCATAAGAAAATATATCGCCATCTACAGAGCATTGAAGGTACTATATCTTCTGTGCTTTGCCCAAACTTATCAACAAGGCAAATTTGAGTGCATTGACTGGTAGTTGCTGAAGAGCTTAACTGAGACTCTGACGTGTATTTGTAGACGTACAGCGTACAGCATTTTTAGTAATTTTCACAGATTGGTGTGAACGGGGATCATTTTGTCGTCTGTACCTGAAAAACGCAAATGAAAAAAGTTTCAGTTTTTCGTACATCGTTGTCGTGTAAATGTACCCTAAGATTTTTACTCAAGTGGTATTGGAAATGATGATTTTTAACTTGTAATGAAGTCATTTTTGTTGTACGGTATGTCTACTTTTACTTCAGTATTCTTTACACCTCTGAATAGCACTATTGATTATTATTGAAATATGTATCTTTCGGAGAAATTCAGTTTGACAGTTTAGTTTAAGCAGCTGCAGAGATTTTTATGTCTTATTAGGCAGTAATGTTGTTGCCTACCTTTTGAAGCGTGTTTGTAATACCTTGAAATGTTGACTAAGTAGACAGCACAGTATAGGATTTGGAACAGACTGTAGGTCTAAAGAAGCTCTTCTTCATAAAGTTCTCTTTTGTCAGATGTAAATATGTTTTGGAAGTTTGGAACACCAGCCATAAAGTTAAGAACCTTAAATGTGTCTTAAGAATCTTAAGCATTAAATCTTCACAAAAGACTTCAGACTTCATGGTGTGTTCCCTTTACCAACTGACTTTAATGTCAAGGAAAGGTCACATCACGCTATGCTACGGACATGCCCAACTCAACTTCATCACCCTAGTGCTTTTTCAGCACATCTTGAAGCTGGATTGTTTCCATCTAGAGAATGCAGCCAAAAATGATTGTGTTGTCATAATTCTATCACATGTCCATAAATACATGTTGCAAAGTCGTAAAAAGATTCACTGTCTCTTTGGAAAATGTTGGTTTCCATTTGCTGCACAGAATTTCATTGTATATGACCCACCAGTGGTAGCAATGAATTAGATTGTCCAAATATGTGGGATGTAATGGAGAGTCCATAGAGCGGAGTGGTTAGCATGTGTGTGTTTAGACACAAACGGCTGGCTCATAAAATTTGTGTTTTGATTGGCGGAATGATTCGCTGTGATTATGATGAGACAGATTTAGTGATCCCCACACCCACATTTCTCATTGAAACATCATTTTTCTTGTCCTTTGTCTTAATATATGCTATCTCTAAATAAAAACAGTATGCAAACAACACATTTAACTTCTGTAATGTGACATGTTTCCTAAAACAAAAAGCAATATTTATTTGGAAATAGTGTTGGGCAGGATTTGAATTTATGGGTGGGATTAGAACATGTTGTTATTGCTAACTAAGACTATTGAAAACATTGTCGGTAATAGAAATAAAATTGAAATGCATGATTACATGAAAAACTAAAATGATAACTGAAAATATAAAAGTACATTTATATACTATTTGTTATGAATGTATACTGTAATAAACACTATAATAGCGGATAAATAATACCCAAACAGCAATGATTAGGCTATGATATTAATGTTTTGTTTTGGTTTTTGCCACCCACAAGGCCTTGATTACATCAGTACAAAATAAGTCATTTCAGAGGAAAAGAAAACACTTTTCTTTTATTAAAGAATAGCCTGTACAGAAAATGCGTTCATGCGATCGGGGCCATGTATTACTAAACTAAATCTTTTATATAGACTTTAACAAAGTTTGCTTCCCTCAGGTGTGCTCACCTCTTATTCTCCGCTCTGACATCAGCTAGCGTGAGCAGGCAGGAAACACACATCAGCCATTTATTTATCTACGAAAAAAAAATCCCATCAGTGACTTATTTTGCATTTCTCTGGGCTGGAGGGTGTCAGATGGGGCTGACCCCAGCATCAACCCCAAACCGAAGAAAGCCAGCGTTTGTGCCCCTCGACCCACATATATATGCACTTATGCAACTCACAAGAGACTTTTCACTTTAACGTTTGGCAGGGCTCAGTCTGCTTTCCGCATTCATATTTGGAGAGCCGCAGTCCGGATGTTAGAGTGACTTCTCCTAACCTCTCTCCTTTTTCTCCTTCCATATGTCAAACTCTCGAAGAGTGAAACTTAAATAGAAGACTGGAAAACTTGTTCTCCTGAGCTCTGAGCTAATGCAACCACACCGCGGTTCTTCAGATGTCTCAGATGAACAGTTTTTTTTTATTTCATCGATGCTCCAACATGAATATGCAGCAAATATTTAGAGAGCATTTATTTTAGAGGAAGAAACCGAATGGTATTTTTAATTTTTTACTTCTTCATTGTGTCTGTCATCATGTGACAATTTCCCTCGGGCTTGCCTTCAGACTGCACATGATGAATAATCTAATCTTGCAAGTATGTTTCTATATACATTTTTATACTCGAGAAGTCCTGCTTTGAATTAAGAGCTCTTATTGATCTTTCACAGACACTACAGAAGCACTTTCATCCAAAAGCATATTGCTCAGTCTGACTCGGCATAATATTGATAGATTGTCAATATTTTACATTCTGCACATATTGATGAAGCAGTATCGCTTCTCAAACAGTCAATCATAATGTTGGCAACAACATAAATAAAAGCATTTATAAAATTAGATATTTTCTAGCTGCATATTTATGCTAAAAAATGCATGTCAAGTGCTTTTGAGACTGTAAAAAAATTTTTTCTTTTCAAATACACAGTGATATATCACTTTTGAAGCAACAATAATAAAAAAAAAAAAATGCTTTTATTCATACATATTATTAAAACTACAGATTTTATTGTAATTGTATTGCTCTCATATAATGATGCCAACATTATATTGTATTGTAGTTTTGTTCCTCCCTGTGTTTTTGATATGGTTTCTGTCATTGCTGTTATTTGATAGTGTGTTGAATGGCAGGCTGTTGAGGAATCAGCAGTCAGTGGTGGGATATTTCCTTTATTCCTCCTTGATTATTACTGATCATCTTCACAAATGACTTGTCAATAAATGCTGTCTACACCATTATTTATCTGTATCACTCTGTCAATATGAGCTGCACTGAAGGAACGAATGAATGATGCCATCATAAATTAGAATATGGCCCTTTTAATATATTTCAACCATATTGTTATACAGAAATGTCAATTTCTTCTGGTTATAGCTTTGTACAAGAGTGCTGGCTGAGCATGCATCAGATTTTGGATCAAGGAATATTATGAGCAGTAACTGTCATTCATTTTGGTATTGAGTTCTCATTTGCTGTGCGTGTTAAAAAAATGTTCTGTGGCATGGCAATCAGATGTAGTCGAAAAATTATATAGTGTGTGTGTGTAAAAAGGCATTTTTTTTCTTTTACTGCTGAAGAAATTTGATTGTCTCTCTTCAATAGAAATAGGAATACTAAGAAAAAGTAATAGAAAATAAATATATATAAGCAGCTTTACTTATATTATATATATTTATTAATTATTTATTTATAATTATAATATTATAATTATTTATTTATTATTTATTATATTTATATATATATATTTATAATATAAATTTTTTATAATAACTTTATTTACCTTATATGAAATCAACTCAAGCTTCAGCTGAATTATGATGGTCCTTATTAATATATTTATTAACTAATATAATATAACTAATGTAATAATATATTTATTATATTAATAATAACTTAATAATATTGGAAATTACAGAATCGAAAAATAACTACATGTAACAGTTCAATACAAATTAGGTATTATAAGTTCAAAATATAGTGTGAATTCTCAGTCACATGACCCACAGCACTTATTATTTTCTATTACTTTTTCTTAGTATTCCTATTTCTATTGAAGAGAGACAATCAAATTTCTTCAGCAGTAAAAGAAAAAAAATGCCTTTTTGCAAAATCAATCTGAAGGTTTCACATTAGATAAATGATTCAAAAGCGATTCAAAAGGTTGTTTTGTGTTCTTCAGTTATTTCTTCAACTTCTTCAAAGTTAACTGAAACACACATCTCATATGATATCATCCTGGACAAACAGCAGTCACAAAGTGCGAAAAACATATATATCTTTCATGAAAGGTTACCGTGACCTTCCGCACAAAAGTCTTGAGTGTTTGTCTATTAAATCTGTCATTGTGTTTTGCCCTCTATCTCTCTCCACACCCATCTCATCCCGACCCAAGTGCCAGGGCTTCTGTTAGCTCTAGCCATGTGATAAGTGTTAAACAAACTCACTTTCTGTGGCTCTCTCCCTTCTCACCTTTGTGCTCGCACAATGGGAATTTGACATTCCTTTAGTCATCCGTTTCGCTGCCCGCTGTGTCTTTCTCACATGCACTGACAGGACAGGAGATGTTGATAAGAGTATAATAGAGAATCAAACAATGGTAAGCTGGGAGCGATTATTTTTAATTACCCACGGTGGAGCGTTCGCTATCAGTGCACTCTTAATGTTTGCCTTGGCCAACAAAAAAAGCGGCAAGCCATGAGCTTATTAAACTCATGATATATGGTTTATCAGATTGTTGCTGGCTTCCTGGTATTTACAGCAGAACTGTTTTTTATTTTGTTGAAGTTTTTCCATGACAACTCCTTGATGGAAAAAAAAGGTTTGTACAGTAAAAGCATAGGTCCATGTAGATAACTTTGATTCACATGCAACTGATGGAGTCATTACATCGACTGCATGATGCTGGAACTTTGTGTTTGTGGGACAAACACATTGGAAAACTTTCCCTTTACCTACATTTTTTAGAAGAATATTCCATCCATCCATCCATCCAAACCGCTTGCCCTCATTTTCACACATGAATTGGCACCTCTGAGTCCAGACCTTAACCTCAGTGTAAGTCTTTGGGATGTGCTGGAGTAGACTTTACAGAGTGCTCGCCTCTTGCATTGTCAATACAAGATCTTGGCAAAAAATTTGCTAACCTCTTGATGGAAATAAATGTTGTGATATTATTTCCATCAGGTGCATACATTTTTGGTCAAGATCTTGTACTGACAATGCAAGAGGTGAGCACTCTGTAAAGTGTCCTCCAGCACATCCCAAAGACTTACACTGAGGTTAAGGTCTGGACTGGCCAATTCATGTGTGAAAATGATTCTTCGTGCTCTCTGAAACATTATTTTTGTTTTTTTACAGTTTTAACCCTGATGAATATTGGCATTGTCATCCTGGAATATGGCCATGATGTATTCCAACATGGTTGTTTAAGAAATGAAAAGCTACACACTCCATCTGTTAGGGTTAAAAGAACCGTTGCCAAACATTTTTATGTATGCATCACATAACCAGCTCCATATGTATGACTTTTCTGATGTAGTAAACTTGCTTGGCAGCTCACCTGACACAGCATTTCACTAGCGCTCTGGTACGAGTCACACCACTTGATAAAATAGCTCAAAGACTCGTAGAAGCAAGTTAAAATGGCACAGCAAATGCATTTTTATCTATTTTGTTAACACTATCTCTAACACTTGTTAACGCTAACACTTGTGTTTAGGGAAGGGTTTAACCCTTTAAGCCCTTTTAGAGTTTTTTTTTTTTTCTTTCTGAGTGACAGACACAAGTAAAGACTCATAACTCCAAATCTATAGCAAGAAGAGTCAAAAGGTAGGTATCGTTTGATAGAAAACTTTTTAAATTTTTATAGAGAAATTATTACATTTGGACATTCTCATGCTGAGAAACTGCTGATAAAATACAATATATACAGTATATATATATATATATATATATATATATATATATATATATATAGGAAGTTATTGCTGTAACCTTTGTTGAAGTTCCCCTATATGTGAGCTGCATCTGGATCAAATTTTGTAGTGATAGCATAAAGTAATCAAAAGTTACAGCATTTGGAACTAAGGTAGTCTTTTTGTTTAGCCCTTGATGCTCCCTAATGGGCTTTTTTTTTTCATGTGAATCTGCTGTAAATAATGATGTGCCATTTTCTATGATTGGAGCATGTTTCATGAAATTATGAGCGAAAATGTAACATAAATGCAGTATCCGTATATTATTTACGTATGTGTCTTGCCGGGCTTCACGTACAAAAACTCGCTCAAATTAGTCAAAGCCCAAAACAATTATGCTTGTTGTATTCTACTCCATGAGACCTTAAAAATGACATATGACACATGACTATCTGAGCTGTATGATGTTTTTGACACATTGCCGTACATACTGTAGTACAACAAAGTATTTCATAAATTATTTTTTATCAGCAAATAACTCAGCACTGCTTAGGAGTTAATCAAAACACTATTAACTACATTCATTGTAAAGTTCAGACTCTAAGCTTTCAAATGACTCCTATTTTGTGTTGATCTAGGCAGTACTTTTGAAAAATATGATTATTAATTTTTTTGTAGCTAGGTGGCGCTGAGGACGGTACAAATAGTTGATCTAAATTGTTGGATGCATTAAAAAGCTGAGTTTTTAAGCTTTGTAAAGATACTATTTTGTACTATTTTGTGTTATTCTTGTCAGTGGTTACTTAGTAATTTGATTATGAATTTTTTCGTGGGGGGTGGTGTACCGGTACACTTCAGGCTTAAAGGGTTAATGTGTTCGTAATTTTTAAATGCGATATAGCGTTAACCTTTTAGTGCCTCTCACCGGATATTTCATTACCGAATTGCTGCAATATGTATAACAACCAACGTCATAAAACTTTGCCAGATTCACGTTCATCAGTTTCAGGAAAATTGAACAGCTTTTAGCACTACTATACATTTCGCTTTGAAAAAGTCGTGATGCATGCAAGAAACAACATAAAATCATTTTGCAAAAATGTCATCGCAGGCACGTTTTTCCAGTCAGCCTGGGTTGCATGATTTAGTAAAATGGTTTAGATGTGTGTGTGTGTGTGTGATCGCAGTAATTAATCCACTTTATTATGATTTACATCATGATTTTGTTCTGTTTCAGACTGGAACAATGATGTCCAGAACGAGCAAACCCCAGTTTCTAAAACCTCTCTCTCGTTCTGCAGTCATATCTTGGGTTCAGGTTTGCATGTGCCACAAACTGAGCAGCGACCGCTTCCGCATGAATTGACAAGATCAATAACAATCACACATTTACATATCTAAACTCTCCACGCTCACCAAAACGAGAGCACATTCTTAATAACTGCAAAGCAAAACTTTCACTTTGTGGCTTTCTTGGTGTGGTCGTCCGAGCCAACAGGATGTCACTCACTCGGTTCAAAAGGCCTTGAGGTTGGTCTCTACTGGTTCTTTTTGGAAACTTGCGGCTTTTGACATCCATAACCATCTATTGGCCGCGCTGCTGTATTGCCTCACATTATCCAGACTTGAGGGGAATTGTTTTTGGCAACGTTCTCTGAAATTTTCCCACTGCAAAGCCCTTAAAATGTGCTTGTTTTACTCCATACCCCCAACGTCAAGCTGGGAGACAAACTGCCTCGTTGGCTCACCAAGGTTTACTGAGCTTCTCTAATTGCAATTAGAGCAAAGTCCAATTAGCCAACGACAAGGACTCTTTGTTATAGGCGTTGATCGAGGCTGTCGTCTCTTCAAACTGGCACGTCGAGTGTCGCGCGGAGCACAGGAAAATCCAGCCTGTGAGGCGAAGCACTGTTTTCTTTGTCCGTCGTGTGTCTATTAGGGCAGCTGTGCTGGAAAATGTTGCTAGAATGTGTGCGGTGAGCTTGTTTTCTTTTGTTCAGTCTGTGTGTCAATATAAATAGGGCTGAGGTTGAGAAGAAGAAGTCCTGATGGTGCCTGCTAACAAAGGTGGGCTTATAACAGTAATAACAGCACACACTTACTCCCTGGTGCTAATTTGCTTCAGACACTTGCGCTGAATCACCGCACAGGTGGCTACGCTTTCATCAAGCACGGCCTGCTCGTATTTATTTTTACAGTTCTCCACCATAGTGCCTCTGTTTTCGGACACTTTCGAGCACTGTCAGCATGACACGCTAATCACTAGAGCTTCACAGCGTTTTTCATTTACATAAGAAACCCTGACAAACTTGTGTAAGCAAACGTTTCGAGAAGCTTGTGAGAGGTTCAATTGTGCGTTTTACGTCTGTTTGGGAAAAGCGTTCTCACTCTCTTGCCTCTCTATCTGTGGCACAAATTGTCCTGTCGCCAAAGAAAAAAAAAATAGGGAGGAAAGTTAAAATGATTCTGACGTGTCATAAATCACACCAGCACTTGTGGCAAATCATTTTTTCCAACCGTCTAATTAATACATTATTTATTTGCTTGACACACACACACATACACGTGAGGGTAAGTCATTTGTATGGCCGAGAGCCGAAGCACATGTAGATAATCACACACACACACACACACATAGAGATTTTTCAGTAAGGACATACTACAGAATTCTATGAAAAACTAAAAAAGGACTTTAGATAAACAATCCTTACATTAGTATAGAAACTTTTTTTTTTTCATTGGATTAAATTTCATTGATTGATTGATTGCGGATAAGAAAGTCTGATGTTTTACCAGATTTAGCTCAGGTAGCATGTTAATGCCATGTTTTCCTGAATTTACCATTCTATTGATCATACTGAGAAAATTGCATTCATCTGTTTAAATACTTTACACAAAATTTCAGCAATTCTGAAGTTGATAAAAAAAAAAAAAATGGAATGTTTTGCACAATTTGATATGCGTATTTACATCTGGCATGAAACTATTCACTTACCTGAGAGCACCTGGTAGTGTTTTACAATCTAAACAGAGCTGTTGTGCTGTAAACTCTGTTTATGAATTCTGTTTCACAGTGTTTCACACATTCTCATCACCCCACCAGCAATTCACAACTCTCAGCACTATTTTTTTAGTCACATTTATTACTTTCCTTGACATTCAACAAATTTTAACACCTTTAAACTCACCTTCTTCCCAGAGCAAATGTAGAGCATTGGTCTGGCAGCAAACTGCAGAGTAATTACACTACACACACTTACACGACTGTAAGTATGTGTGTGTGTGTGTGTGTTTAGCGTGGGCTGATGTATGCATGTGATTGCACACACTGTATGTGCTTGTGCATATGTGTAAGATTATTGCTTTCACATGCTGCGGTGAAAAAAACGAAAGACATGAATGAGAAAAAATAAATAAATTAATGAGGAATATGTAGATATTGGGTTGAGGTTCCTGTTTAAAATGTGTCATGTGAACATGGCAGAAGCGTAAGGTTGTTTTGGATACGTGCTGCTCTGACATAGCTGCAGGATTGAATTATGGATGTAAGTAGTTTAAGTAGACTTGTTTGAGTATTTGTGATGTAATTGCTTCCACTCGGGCGGCTTGGATACATTGACAGCCTAATTTAGAGAACCACAGTTTTTGGGCAGTCTGCAGAGCTGTCAATCAAACCCTGATAAAGGCGGTACAGACTGTAGAGAGTATTCTGTAAAAGAGTCACTTATTCTGTTTGCTTTTCCCCCTCAGTGACTCACCTTTGCAATCACATTCACCTCATTCACTTGGTTACTTACAGACTGAATGTGCAAAACCAAGATGTATGCTATATTATAGGGTATTTCTGTGTTTATTTGGCCATTGCTACACTGTAAAAAATAATTGTTGGTTTAACTTAAAGTACGTTACCTGGTTGCCTTAAAATTGAGTTTATTGAAATAAAAAAATTGAGTTAATACAATAAAGGTGATTGATTTATTCAACAGAAACTCAAAATAGTATGTTATATTATGTTATTATTAACTACTTTAATTATCTAAGTTGATTTGACAAAAGAAAAAATGTAATGATAACAAATCATGAAAATAATTTTTTACAGTGTAGCATTGTGTTTAAGGTCATCACTTAGGTCAGCAATTGATGAAAAAATAATTACTGTACATAATCATGATAACAGGGTTGACAATTTAAGGCTATTGCCTAAAACAAAATATAAGAAAAAAAGAAAGATAAAAAAAGATAAGTGTGATGGTATTTATAGACATTTACTTGCAGAGTTCACTTTTTGAAAAAAAAAAAAAAAAAAAAAAAAAAAGAGATTTCATTTCTTTATTAAGATAAAATACATTTATTATTTATTTATGCATAAAATGGGGGGGGGGGGGGGGGGTAGGTCAGGACCCCCCCTATCTGAGTGCTGTCCCCCCCAAGAATATAATTAAAAACCACGCTAAGTATTGTAAATAAATTATATATACTTAAAATAATTCTGTAAGTAGTAAACGGGCGTTTTAAGTTTAGAAACATTTTGAGTCACCCCTCCCTTGCCTCACAGTGGTTTGGTCCACCGCACACGTCACACTCGTGTGTGTAGAAGTCCGGCGGCGCCGGCGGGAGAGAACAGTTCTACAGACAGTATAACGTTAGTTGAGAGGAGTTCCAGTAAGTAGGTTGTCAAGGCTATTTTATTCAAACACATCGGATGAAGTGATTATTTTCTCTTTAATACTGACGATGCTGAATAATTAGTTCTAAAAAAAAAAAAAATAGATGATAACTGATGATCGCTATTTTAGCGATTATAATGTTACCTAAATTGTTTGCTAGCTTGTTTACAATAGCTTGTTGGATACTAAGTCACCCACACCAACAACAATTAACACTGTGATAAGCATATGTGAACTGTAATAAGGCTAATAGATTTACTGTTGTGTGTTGAGTTTTGCCAAAGTCTATAGAATAACACAAGACGCTTCACTCGTATTGTTTTGAATGGGAGAAAGTGTAACGCGCAATATGGCGGAATAAGTCCTGCCTTCTAAATAAGAGCCAATCGCTGACTGGTAAAGCCATCGCGTCACTTCAGCGGCCCTTAGAATCACCGGTTTCTATAGAAACAGTCAGACGAAGAGACGCGCATTTAGGTCTGCGCATGCGCATTAGCTTGATCCAGCCTGAAAAATACAGATTTTGTCAAGATTCGAGAGTTTAGAAACTACATTTATGAGCCAGTTGTTGTTAGATTTCATTGGGGATTTCAAGTGAAATGACTTGTCTTAAAGGGACTTTGGTTTTGCTCAATGTGTATTCATCGTATTTTGGTGACTTGGTTGTAAACAACTTCAAAAATATTCCAGTAAATAAATAATTTTGAAGAAGAATATTTTGGTCAATTTAGTCAGCTTTTTCATTGAACCAAAGAAAAACAATGAGCATAATGGCACAGTCTCCATGCTACACTAATAATAGTAGTAAGGTTTTCTTCTGTGTAACATTATATATATCCTTTATAAGTACAATTTTGGCTGTATTATTTATGTCCCCTTCAAAAACTGCTCTTAAGAAATTTTATGTTTATTGTCCCCCCCTTCTGTCAAATGAAATTTACTCCCCTGATCCAATGGCTCGTTTCCACAGAGCAGTACAGTTCAGTTCAATACACTACAGTACGATTCGGAACGGTAAACCCTGATCCGCCGGGTCCCAAAAATGTGGTATGGTACGGTTCGGAATTAGGGTACCATTCACAACTTCTGACAATGGAAACGAGAAAAATTGCATACCGTACTGAACTGTACTGAACTGTACTAAACCGTTCCGTTCGGTGGAAACAAGCCACAAGTATCCAGCAGAATCTTTGCACACGCTCACACACCCTTCATTCAGAGGATGAGACGGGAAATGGGTGGGCTGTGGGCACTGCAGATTACTTTAAAACCTGCGTACGGCCCAATAATCCCAGAGCACAGCCTCTTCCTGTTCTACTCTGAATGAAGGCCACTGAGATTCATATGAGGTCCCATTATCTCCAAACCTGGAACAAGCTCGCTTCTCAAATGAGCAGGAGCCCTTAAAGACACTGGGTGCATTCTCAAAAACCCACTCTGTATAAATA